>NC_142469.1:56324666-56625083 GCF_049115385.1 Moschus berezovskii
ATTAAAAGATGCTTGCTCCTTGGAATAAAAGCTATGACCAACCTAGACAGCATATTAAAAAGCAGAGACATTACTTTGCCAACAAAGCTCTGTCCTGTCAAGGCTATGGTTTTTCCAGTAGTCATGTATGGATGTGAGAGTTGGGCTATAAAGAAAGCTGAGTGCTGAAGAATTGATGCTTTTGAACTGTAGTGTTGGAGAAGACTCTTGAGAGTCCCTTGGACTGCAAGGAGATTCAACCAGTCCATCCTAAAGGAGATCAGTCCTGGGTGTTCATTAGAGGGACTTGATGTTAAAGCTGAAACTCCAATACTTTGGCCACCTGTTGCGGAGAGCTGACTCATTTGAAAACACCCTGATGCTGGGAAGGATTGAGGGCAGGAGGAGAAGGGGACAACAGAGGATGAGATGATTGTATGGCATTACCGACACAAGGGACATGGGTTTGGGTAGACTCCAGGAGTTGGTAATGGACAGGGAGGCCTGGCGTGCTGTGGTTCTTGGGGTCGCAAAGAGTTGGACGTGACTGAGTGACTGAACTGAACTGAACCAAAATACATAAAAGCTCATACACCTCAACATCAACAAATAAACAACTTGACCGAAAAACTAGCAGAAGACCTGATAGACATTTTCCCAAAGAAGACATTCAGATGGCCAACAGGCACATGAGAAGATGCTCAACATCCCTAATCATCAGAGAAATGCAAATCAAGACCACAATGACACATCGCCTCAAACCAGTCTGAATGGCTATCATTAAAAAGTCTACAAATAACAAATGTTGGTGAGGATAAGGAAAAAGGGAAACCCTAGTTCACTGCTGGTGGGAATGTAAATTGATGCAACCACTACAGGAAACAGTGTGGAGGTTCCTCAAAACACTAAAAATAGAACTGCCATATGACTGAGCAGTTCTACTCCTGGGTATATATCTGAAGAAAATGAAAAAACTAATTAGAAAAGATACAGACAGACCAATGTTCTTAGCAACATTATTTATAAGAGCCAAGATATGTAAGCAACCTAAGTATCCATCAACAGATGAATGGATAAAGAAGGTGTGATACACAACACACACACATACATACCGTGTAGTATTATTCAGCCATAAAAAAGAATGAAAATTTTGCCATTTACAACAATGTGGATGGACCTAGACTAGGGTATTACACTTAGTAAAATAAGTCAAAGACAAATATTATAGTTATTTATATGTAGAGTCTTAAAAATAAGCAAATGCATATAACAAGACCGAAACAGATTCACAGCTATAGAGAACAAACTAGTAGTTGCCAGTGAGAAAAAGGAAGTGGGCAGGGGCAAGATAGGTATCAGAGGATTAAGAGGTACAAACTACTGTGTACAAAACAAATAAGCAACAAGGATATATTGTATAGCACAGGAAAATATAGCTATTATTTTATAGTAACCTTAAATGGAGTACACTCTATAAAACTATTGAATCACTGTGTGATTATATACCTGAAATTAATATAATATTTTAAATCAACTATACTCAGTTTTTAAAGAAAGAAAGAAAAAAAGCACTGGTCATTCAAATAGTTTTGAAAATTTTGTTGTCTCTTTTTTCCCAGGATATTAGGCAGTTTCCACTGGTTTAAATGTACAGATAAGCTGTCCTTTTGCATGGACTTCCCTGGTGGCTCAAACGGTAAAGCGTCTGCCTACAATGCGGTAGACCAGGGTTCAATCCCTGGGTTGGGAAGATCTGGAGAAGGAAATGGCAACCCACTCCAGTATTCTTGCCTGGAAAATCCCGTGGGCGGAGGAGCCTGGTAGGCTATAGTCCATGGGGTCACAAAGAGCTGGACTCGACTGAGTGACTTCACGTTCACGTTGTACTTGCTCCAATATCAAAATGTAAGAGTCTTGCAGGCTTTGGGGGCTCTCCCTTTTTTAGGTGTTCTAGAGTTCTTGGAAGAATACTGATTCTCCCTGTGAACAATATTTGCTTTAGCTTAGAGTAAATTTTGTAATTTTCTATTAGCATAACTTTTTGTTTCAATGCTGCATGGTAAGCAGACCTTTGAAAGATATTTTAAGCAACAGTGTAGGTAGGAGTCAAATATCAGTGAGGTTATAGGGGTGTGTCTTACTGTCAAGGTCATAACAGCCAAGTTGACAGTGAGGTTAGCAGAAACCTTTGATGCATAACTAAGTTTCCGTGTGCATAGAACATGTCTTCTTCATATGGCAGTGGGCTGGTTTCTTTTGACATCAATTATAAAATTTCAGGAAATGTAAAATACGTGAAAATAAATCACTTAGAATCAAGAATATGAGGTGTATCAAATGGTAAGTGAGTACACTTTTACTGTATGTGTTCTATGACTTTTTCAGTGTATTACTACAGATCTTATGTCTCTAAGCTGAAATAATTTGATTTCCACTTTTAATTAGTTAACTAAGGAGTTATAAAATAAATGCTGTGCAGTGTTTTGATCAAAATTAAGGCTATATTTAAAAACTTAGGCATGTCATGGGAAGTGATCAAATGTAGAGGTTGAAAGAAGAATTGGCTGTGAAGAATCGTTTCTAGTCAGTCACAGGAGAAACTATGGAGGAAAAAATGTTCCTTAGAGAATTTGAATATTATGAAATTTTGCTCTTTTTACAGTGGCACGTTTCGTTTATTGCACTTTGTAAATATTTTAATATACTATATGCCCATAAATGTATCTAGAGAATATAGACAAAAATTTCCTCACTATTCGTAAGTAGTTCTTAATAAGTTTTTTGTTGTTGTGATTATTGTTCTCACTTTTAAGCTTTTTATTATGGAAATTATCAAACGTATAAACTAGAGAAAATGGTTCATTGAACGTCCACATACCCATAAACTATCTCTAATAATTCCCCTCGTGCTTAATCTTGTCTCCTTTTTGAGAAGGTTTTTATTGCTAACGTGTTCTGTTTTCTTCCTGAGGGTAACAGTTTTTTATGCCATTAGCCTCTAGGGCGGCTTGGGGCTTCAGTCATTGGAATTGATCCTGTGGATGAGAACATTAAAACAGCAGAGCACCATAAATCATTCGACCCAGTCCTGGATAAGAGGATAGAGTACAGAACGTGTTCCCTGGAGGAGATTGTGAAAGACACTGTAGAAACATTTGATGCTGTCGTAGCTTCTGAAGTTGTAGAACATGTGATTGATCTAGAAACATTTATACAGTGCTGCTTTCAAGTGTTAAAGGTAAGACTTGCAAAGTTTACTTGTTTTTCTTTTGAGTATATGTACGTATCCATAGCAATAAATGTTTTATAATACTTGAAACCAGGAAGACAGAATTTGGGGACAACATCTCTATTGGAGGTTATTTCTGCCTCTCAGCTTGCCCTGAGTCCTGGGGTTTTCCAGATGCAGTATCTTGATGTCCAGGGATCCTGAAAACTGTTGGTATTGAACACTGTAATACAAACAGTAGGTTTACAGTGGTATTTTTCCCTTGGTATAATTTGGATTAAATACCTAATAGGCATTGAATGACAATTACTAAGAAATTAATTTGGATTAATACTTTAAAATAAAAAAACATAATTAGCGTAAACTCATTAGCCAGCATTTGTTAAGTCACTCTGTATACATGACATGTGTAATAGTTCCCAGCTTTAAAAGAAAGAAAGAAAAGTGAAAGTGTTAGTTGCTCAGTTGTCTCCAACTATAGCCTGCCAGGCTTCTCTGTCCATGGAATTCTCTAGGCAAGAATACTGGAGTGGGTAGCCACTCCTTTCTCCAGGGGATCTTCCTGACCCAGGGATGGAACCTGGGTCAATTGCATTGCAGGCAGATTCTTTACCATCTGAGCCACCAGGGAAGCACTTGATACAAATTATCTCATTTGATCTTACCTACAACCAGGTGAAGGGGGTAAGGCAGGCATTCTGAACTCCTTTGACCTGGAGAAGATCACAATTCGAGAGATATCAAAGGTCACATGGTGTTTAAGTCACGGTCACTAGGCACTTAAGTGGGACATAAGGCTACATCTGTTTATTTCAAGTCTGGTTCTTTCCATTACATTATTTTGCTTATGTAACTTGCCACAGACTTAGTCCTCTGAAGGTGGTTCCAACTCTGTTGTTTATATATTCAAGAGGTAGACCCCCCCAAGTTCAAGAGCCAAAAGGATTAAATGCTTAGCCTTTATCTAAATTTGTTGTTATTGTTGTTCAGTCTCTGAGTCGAGTCTGACTGTAGTGACCCCACGGACGGCAGCACGCCAGGCTTCTCTGTCCTCCACTATATCCCTGATTTTGTTCAAATTCATGTCCATTGAGTCGGTGATACCATCTACTATGTCATCCTCTGATGCCCCCTTCTCTAAATAGAGCTTTTAAAATATACTTTTCCTTTTAAAATAATTTTAAATTTATAGATGTTGCAAAGACAGTACACAGTGTTCCTGTGCCCACGTGTCCTACTGTTAGCGTGGGACATAATAAGGGTAGGGACTGGCAAGAGCAGGTGTGGTACCCAGGGATGGTGTCCGAGGCAGCACTCACAGGTCAGTGCCAATCCTGCATTTGCACACCCCAGAGAGGGAGCATCCCCCGTGGGTTTTGTGCTGGAGGCGTCTCACTTGCCTCACCATAGTCCTAGCCCTGGATATAGTCCATGATATAGTTTTCAAAGCGACAAAATTAATGTTGACATTATACTACTAACTACACTACAGACCCTGTTCAATTTCATTAGTGTTTGTACCAATGTCATTTTTCTGTTGCAGGATCCAATCCAGGATTCCACGTTGCATTTAGTTGCCATGTATCTGTAGTCTCCTTCAATGTGTACTGTTTCTTGATGGTGTTCCCTCTGAAATGAGCCTTATTAGCCATAGCTTCTATTTTCCAAGCAAAACTCCTGAATTATTTCTTTTTGTGTATGTCTCAGTCAGTATGTGTGGATGGAGAGTCTTTCACATATACTGGGAATACCGGCAATGTGGAATCACAAACTAATTTTTGATTTGATGGATAGCTTTTTTTTTTTTTTTAAATAAATGACCAATACTCACCACTGTTTCCTTAGAATAAGATTTTATGAAACACAGATTAGATATTTATAATTGATTTTTTTCCCTTAGCTCTATTGAAATATAATTGACACATAAGTGATTTTGAATGATATTTTAGAATGCTAAAGTTTTACTGAGAAATGTTACAATGTGTCGTGAAATAGTGTCTGATATTTTAGTTTTAAGGGTTCAGTTCAGTCGCTCAGTCGTGTCCGACTCTTCGCGACCCCATGAATCACAGCACGCCAGGCCTCCCTGTCCATCACCAACTCCCGGAGTACACTCAAACTCATGTCCACAGAGTCGGTGATGCCATCCAGCCATCTCATTCTCCGTCGTCCCCTTCTCCTCCCGCCCCCAACCTTTCCCAGCATCAGAGTCTTTTCCAGTGAGTCAACTCGTCGCATGAGGTGGCCAAAGTATTGCAGTTTCAGCTTTAGCATCAGTCCTTCCAATGAACATCCAGGATTGATCTCCTTTAGAATGGACTGGTTGGATCTCCTTGCAGTATAAGGGACTCTCAAGAGTCTTCTCCAACACCACAGTTCAAAAGCATCGATTCTTCGGTGATCAGCTTTCTTTACAGTCCAACTCTCACATCCATATATGACCACGGGAAAAACCATTGCCTTGACTAGACATCCCAATATTTCAGGGCCTTCTCACATCATTTTTTATTTTTGATTTGGAGTGGTATTTGAGATATTTTCATATATATATATATCTTAATATGATTATCTTGGAGGGGCATTTTATCTCTATCAGGTGCTAATTAGAATGTTTAAAAGAGCCATTAATGTTTTTGCCATTTGTGGGAGTAAATATGCGTGTGTGTGTGCTAAGTTACTTCAGTTGTGTGGATGAACTATAGCCTGCCAGGCTCCTCTGTCCCTGGGATTTCCCAGGCAAGAAATTACTGGAGATGGTTTCCATGTCCTTTTCCAGGGGATCTTCTGGATCCAGAGATTGAACTCTTGTCTCCTGCTTGGCAGGCGGATTCTTTACCACTGAGCCACTTGGGAAGCCCAAACACTTTTCATACCTTAATCATTAATGCTTTTGTCAGAGAATACTTACCAGTCTTGCTGGCCTGCACAAGCTGTGGGGCTGTGTGCTGTGCCAAACAAGGCAGGCTTGGCTTCCCCCGAAGAGAAGGCAGTGTTAACACGTTAAAGCATCAGTGTGGACATGTAACAAGGACGAGCAGCCTAATATCATTTCTATACATTTATTATAAAGTATTTGGTATGTACAAAAGTATGTATTTAATATAAACGTAAGTCATAGTAACATATGATTTTAGGAGTTAGTTGTAAGCACTGTTGCATAAACTCAGTAAGTGCATCTATAGTGGACTGCCTATAACAACGAATTTCCCAAGAGGAAAATAAATAATATTTTGGTAAATTATATTTTATTTACACTTGTGTATCTTCAGTTCAGTTCAGTTCAGTCGCTCAATCGTGTCCGACTCTTTGCGACCCCATAAATCACAGCACGCCAGGCCTCCCTGTCCATCACCGACTCCCGGAGTTCACTCAAACTCATGTCCATCGAGTCGGTGATGCCATCCAGCCATCTCATTCTCTGTCGTCCCCGTCTCCTCCTGCCCCCAATCCCTCCCAGCATCAGAGTCTTTTCCAGTGAGTCAACTCGTCGCATGAGGTGGCCAAAGTACTGGAGTTTCAGCTTTAGCATCAGTCCTTCCAATGAACATCCAGGATTGATCTCCTTTAGAATGGACTGGTTGGATCTCCATGCAGTCCAAGGGACTCTCAAGAGTCTCCTCCAGCACCACAGTTCAAAAGCATCAATTTAACTGCGCTTAAATTGTTTGGAAGGGAGGAGGAGGGCGAGGGAAACCAAGCTTTTATCTAGCTGATACTCCTAACATATAAAATGTTACTTCTATTCATATTGTTTTTAGCCCAGTGGTTCTTTATTCATTACTACAATCAACAAAACACAGCTGTCCTATGCCTTGGGAATTGTTTTTTCAGAGCAAATTGCAGGTATTGTACCAAAAGGAACTCATACCTGGGAGAAGTTTGTTTCACCTGAAAAGCTAGAGAGCATTCTGGAATCAAGTAAGTATTAAAAATGTTTCCAATTTTCAAAGCCTAACTGTACTTTTGAAAGTGAAAGTCACTCAGTTGTGTCCAACTCTCTGCAACCCCATGGACTATACAGTCCATAGAATTCTCCAGGCCAGAACACTGGAGTGCATAGCCATTACCATCTCCAGGGGATCTTTCTGACCCAGGAATCAAACCGAGGTCTGCTGCATTGCAAGCCTTTTAATGTGCCAATAATTAGTAATCACAGACTCTAGTACTGAATGAACTAGGCCACTCTTCTTTGGATGTTGGTTATCTCTCCTCAACTAGATCATAATTCCTTAAAGTTAGGATTAGGTATTACATACCTCTTCTCTCTCACCTGTGGCACCTAACCCAGGGTCAAGCAAATCATAGACGATCAATTTCTGGCGAATCCTTTTTGGCTATTAAGCTCTCTCTTGTTTAAGGATTAGGTGCAAATGTCTTTTATTTACATATTCTCAGTTTGTCCTGTTGAGGTCATTCTTGAGTCAGCTTATCTTACGTATTATTTTCCCTGATTCCTTCGTGTGTGTGTGCGTGCGCTTGTGCGCTTGTAGTCGCTCAGTCGTGTCTGACTCTTTGCCATGTCAGTTATATTTTGAACTTCTTTGTCACTTTTTATGCAGTGTTTCATACCAGTTATAGCATGCCTTGTAGCATGGTTATTTTGGTATCTGTAACATCTTTCTGGCTATAAGCTGCTTGAAGACAAGACTGTGAATCCATTTTTGTGCTCCCTGTAATTCCTAGCCCTGCTTTACAGCTCCTGAGGACTTGATTTATCTGTTGAATTCCTGTCAAGTAACATTGGTCTGTTCATTTGTTTGGCATTTAGTATTCTTCTTGAGTATTTAGACTCATGTGTGTTTCATGCTTTTTGTTCATATAACAGTATATCAATAAACTTGATTTTACTAAGACTATTATCTGTTCAATGAAATGTAGTAATTTCTGCAAGTTAACATTGTTGCAGATGGAGCTGAAAAAATATTTTAAAGGTGCTTGATTGGAATAGTCACTTGTCGGCAAGTATTTTCTAATAACAGCTAACATTTACCAAGCACTTACCCAAATTCCAAATATCATGTTCTGTTGCAGTAAAGAATGAGCTGTAATGGTTACAAAATATTTGTGTCTGTTGAGTTAGAAATCCTTTTTCTTTTTTTTTTTTTAACTATGGAGAGTTGTATGAGACTCTTGGCTTGTGAAAGGTAAATATTTGTTAAATATACTCTGTTTGATATATATTTTTTAGATGGTCTGTCAGTTCAAACTGTGGTGGGAATGCTCTACAACCCCTTCTCAGGTTTTTGGCATTGGAGTGAAAACACCAGCCTTAACTATGCAGCTCATGCCCTGAAATCTAGCCTCCAGGAACACCCAGCACCTGCCGAGTTTGCTTTAAACGGGGAAACAGAGGAGCTCCAAGCTGAAGCCTTCACCAGCTCAGGTGTGCAGGAAGAGCAGAAGAAATGAACTGTTTCTAAGGACTATAGTATAATGGCTTGAAAGTCTGATGTTTACAAATACACAAAATATATACTCTTTGGTTTTGAGACAGGATCATAAAGAAAAAGTCAATAAAAATGGCTAAAACCTTAGATAAAAGTTTTTGCTGTTTTATCTAATCACTACCTTCAAGGGATTATTCTGGGGATAAAAAAGATTTTGATGAAGTATTATGTGATCTGGAAGTTTAAGTTCCTCACCCTTTGTTACATGATGATTGGTTGCTAAGTTGTGTCCGACTCTTGCGACTCCATGGACTGTAGCCTTTCAGGCTCCTCTGTCCATGGGATTTCCCAGGCAAGAATACTGGAGTGGGTTGCCATTTCCTTCTCCAGGGGATCTTCCTAATCCAGGATTCAAACCTGTGTCTCCTGCATTGCAGGCAGATTCTTTACTGTTGAGCAACCCTGGGAAGGCTTTGTTATATAATTAGGGTATACATGTTTCACTTCATCTTACAGATTATATAACATTTTCCCCACATGTATGCACACACACACACATATATATAGTGTGATATGTTTTAATTTAACCAATCTATATCATCTACATTCTTCTTTATTTGGTTTTAGTTAAAGGCAGTTATGCTTCTGACTGATGGAAACCAAATATCATTTTATACCACTATTTGGGAAGATAAAATGTATTTTTTCTTATAAATTTTTGTTTTTTGAAAAACAAATTGATTGTTAAATATATACTGGGTTTTATCAAACATTAGAATCAGGAAATTCAGATTATGTTGGGCATATTTCTCTGTACAGTTCTATAAATGTTTCGTGGTGCTTTTTTTTTTAAGTAGAAAGGAATTTTAAACTTAATTTAAAAGTTCATTTATAGGATTTTCTTCTTTGGCTAACATTTTATAATTAAAGTTATTGACTTGAAATCTATTTTTATGCTTCTTGAAGTATGATTCTTTGGCTTTTTCTGAAAGCCCAGAATGTATAAAGACTTTGATAGAGGGTGTCAACCAAAAATGACATAGACTGAATGCATGCAACTCATTGAGGAAGTCAGCTTTTACTTTCTAGCCTTTTTCACATTTTTTTGTGTGGGTTTTTTTTGGCTGCATTGCACAGCTTTCGGGAATCTTAATTCCCCAAATGGTGTTTAAACCTGGGCCGCATGAGTGAAAGTGCAAAGTCCTAACTGCTGGACCACCAGGCAATTCCCTAGCCTTTCTCACTTTTAAGCTCACATGTCTTCTGTATTTATTTGTCAATGCCTGTTGTATTGGGCTCACCAGATGAACACTTCCAGTCACCTTAGCTTATCATTTGCTTGTTCTCAGTGGCATTTCAGGGAGGAAACTGAAACTTAAAAGTGTTAAAAAAAAGTTTTAACTTCAGTTGCTAATGTCTAATTAGGACACTAAAAATCAGGAGTGCCCATTGGATTTCATTTAAAAGTTTGACTCCTACTCTGAATTCTACTAGTTTTATTACTAAACAAAGTCCCCTCATTCTATCTGTCAGGGAAAAAAAGTATGGGTAGTAGAGATTAATTTAAATACAAAATCAGTAACCCTGGAAGAAAACATAGGTGGAATACTCTTTGACATAAATTGCAGCAGTATTTTTTTTGGGGGGGTCTCCTAAAACAAAGACGGTAAAAGCAAAAATAAATGAATGGAACCCAATTAAACTTAACTTTTGTACAGCAAAACAAAAAGAAGATATACAGAATAGGAGAAAGTATTTGAAATGATATGACTGATAAGGGGTTAATATCCAAAATATATAAACAACTCATACACCTCAACATCAAAAAAACAGCCAGGTTAAAAGATAGGCAGATGACCTGAACAGACATTTTTCAAAGAAGGTATGCAAATGGCCAACAGACACATGAAAAGATGCTCAACATCACTAATTACCAGGGAAATGAAATCAAAACTACTTGAGGTACCATCTGACATCAGTCAGAATGGCTATCATCAAAAAGTCTACAAAGAAGTGTTGGCAAGGATGTGGAGAAAAGGGAACCCTAGTATACTGTTGGTGGGAATGTGAATTGGTACAGTCACTATGGAAAATGGTACGGAGAGTCTTCAAAAAACTAGAAATAGAACTATCATGTGACCCAGTAGTTTTATGCCTGGGCATATATCCAGAGAAGATGAGAACACTCATTCTATAAGGTACAGGCCCCCCAATGTTCAAAACAGCATTATTTACAATAAATTATGGAAGCCTTTAAGTGTCCATCAACAGATGAGTGAATAAAGATGTGTTTATACACACATACACACACACACATACACAGGAATACTACTCAGCCTTAAAAAAGAATGAAAATTTGCCATTTGCAACACCATGAATGTAGTTGAAGGGTCTGGTCTAAATGAAATAGAAAGACAAATACTATATATCATATGTGGGATCTAAAAAATAAAATGATTGACTATAAAAACCATTTCCGATTCTAACTGTTGCTTCTTGACCTGCATATAAGTTTCTCAGGAGACAGGTAAGGTGGTCTGATATTCCCATCTCTTTAAGAATGTTCCACAGTTTGTTGTGATCCACACAGTCAAAGGCTTTCACATAGTCAATGAAGCAGATGTTTTTCTGGAATTCCCTTGCTTTTTCTATGAGCCAACGAATGTTGGCAACTTGATCTCTGGTTCTTCTGCCTTTTCTAAGTCCAGCTTGTACATAAATGGAATATAACCTGTAAAAACTGTGAATTACTGTGTTGTATACCTGAAAATTATGTGATTTAATATAGTATTACAGTTCATATATATAATATAGTACATCAACTATATCTCAATAAATTTTTTTAAAAAGATTAACCTAAAAGACTAAAATCGATTAAAAAGCCACCCCAGAGACTTCCCTGGTGGTCCAGTGGTTAAAGACTCTGTGCTCCCAATGCAGGGGGCACAGTTGAAGTCCTGGTCAGTGAACTAAGATCCCTTAGGCCACGGGACTATGGAAAAAAACCAGCCCCCAAACAAAATGTGTTTGTTTTGGAAAGAATACTCTTAACTTTCAGATATTAAAAATATACATTGCGAATTGATGGAAATTCAGGATAATTCAGTAATAGCCCTGTGAGGTAGGAACTATCGACCCCACTCCATTTCACAGAGATGTATTAAGACACAGGTCCAGGCAGTCTGATCGCTGACCCTGTGCAGTTCACCACTTTGATACTTTCACCTGTGCTATCATATGGTCTTCATAGTAGTATAATCACACATGACTGGACTATTATCACTTATTTTAATTGTCTGTATGCAAGGTGATACCTTCAGAAACATGTAAATCAAACAGTGTCACAGAGTCTAGAGTCTAGGTTATTTGCTTAGAGCTTCAGTGCCTTTCTGTGACTAAAACAACTACATGCTATTGATCGGAGCTTGATGAAATGCTTTAATGACACTGAATAAATTTATAACCTTACTTTGTATAGTATAGTTACATGCTTTACTATTGTATTAGTGACAAATTGAAGAAAAGTGTTGATTTAAAGTACTACACAACAAAAATATCTCACTCAAGCAAAAACGTTAAAAATTTTGACTATTTGAAATGTCTTTTTGATGTGTGCCAGGGACACACACACAGGGGTTACTATGCTGCTGTTGACCTGGAAAGCACATTATGAGGCACCACGTAAAGATTTAGAGACTGCTTAGTAACAAGGCACAGGGGTAAGTCATGCTTGCTGGAATTATTTTTTAAACCTGGATTGTCAAGAGTCCCTTCAATTCCTTAAAACATATTTGCATCATTACAGACTTACAGATGTAAATCCAAAAATCTAAGAATCCTAAGAAAATGTCAGTGGAGAAATAAAGATGGAAACAAAGCCAAGTGAAAGTGTTAGTATAGCCAACACATAATTGCTTTTATTAACTTATAATGTGACTCTATTAGAAGGGAGATTCTTACTTGACTATTAGAAATGCAAATGACATGCAAGCCTTCTCTGTATCAAAAAAAACCATCCTGACACTGATGGTTTGTATGCAAATCAAACAAGAGAATGTATTGTGAGATCAATAAACCTCTTGTATCTCAGCAAGAAAAGGATGCAGTTCATATAATGAGTCACTGTATAGGAGCTAAAAGACACCAGTTGAAGCCAAATTTAAAAATATGTTCTCAAGATGATGTGAGCAGAGCCTGAGAATGGGGGTGGAGAGTTACAAAGTAAGCATGGACACAGGATGTTTCCACTCTGATAGATTTCAAGCTTTGTTTCCTGTTGACAGGTGGGATGTAAGGGACGTAAAAGTCACTGACATCATGTGAGATCTCCACTTGTTTTTCTGACTCTGGCTCTGTATCTGGGGTCCTAATACAGGCTTCTAAGGTTCCAGGAACCCCCTGAGATAGGGAACAAAATTGTGAGTATGTGTATTTTTCTGCTGAGAATGTTCCATAGCTTTCATCAGAGTCTCAAGAGCATTTATGAACCCCCAAAAAGGTAAAGATGACTGTGCTAACATACTGCAGTAGGGAAATACATCCTTTACTTGACAAAGTGTGTCAGGAAAAGAAAAAAATGGTCATTCTATCTTTTGCTTATATTGTAAAAGTGAACATGTAGGGTGTCAGTAGTTGTGAAAGGCGAAAACTGGTATATGATTTAAGTTGTATTTTTCTGGTCATTCTTTTGATATTAAATTGAAAAGACTTTCTGAGATTGTTTTTAGACTTAAGGGCAAAGCATATGCCTGCAATGTGGGAGACCCAGGTTCAATTCCTGGGTTGGGAAGATCCCCTGGAGAAGGAAATGGCAACCCACTCCAGTACCCTTGTCTGGAGAAACCCATGGACAGAGGAGCCTGGCGGGCTACAGTCCATGGGGTTGCAAAGAGTCGGATACGACTGAGCGACTTCACTTTCACTTTGTCAGGATGAGATGGTAGAAGACCAGTCTGGATTAATTAACAATCAGATTTATGCAGTAGTTAAAGAATTTCAACTCACAAGAAAAAAGATTTATTTTATTTATTTGTTTTTGGCCGTACCATGCATCTTCTGGAATCTCAGTTCCCCAACCAGGGATTGAACCTGGGACCTAAGCAGTGAAACACAAAGTTTTAACCATTGGACTGCCAGGGAATTCCTAAAAGACTAATTTAAAAAAATTTTTTTAAATTTATTTATTTTAATTGAAGATTAATTTTTAAATAGAGATAAATATTTGGGTTATTCACCTAGGTGGATGGCTAGGTGAATGGACAGAAATGGATGGATGAGAAACACTCTATCCAATGTGACCAAAGAGCCTATGGGAACTACAGTGGGCTATCCCAGCAGCTCTCCCATCACCCCATCCTCACACACACCACCAGGTGGCACCCAGACCCACCACGCGGCAACCAGGGCTTTGCCTTCTCAGGCCTCTGCTTATTTCCCTGAACACCCACAGACCTGGCGGTTTCGTGCCCATTTTTCCCTGAGAATCAATCAGTGGATGCCCTCTGTGTTCCTGAGATGACATCTTCCTCTGAGATCAATCACGCTAAGAAAGTCATGCTCAAAATTCTCCAAGCCAGGCTTCAGCAATACGTGAACCATGAATTTCCAGATGTTCAAGCTGGTTTTAGAAAAGGCAGAGGAACCAGAGATCAAATTGCCAACATCCGCTGGATCATCAAAAAAGCAAGAGAGTTTCAGAAAAACATCTATTTCTGCTTTATTGACTATGCTAAAGCCTTTGACTGTGTGGATCACAATAAACTGTGGAAGATTCTTTAAGAGATGGGAATACTGGGCCACCTGACCTGCCTCTTGAGAAACGTATATGCAGGTCAGGAAGCAACAGTTAGAACTGGACATGGAACAACAGACTGGTTCCAAATAGGAAAAGGAGTATGTCAAGGCTGTATATTGTCACCCTGCTTATTTAACTTGTATGCAGAGTACATCATGAGAAACGCTGGGCTGGAAGAAGCACAAGCTGGAATCAAGATTGCCGGGAGAAATATCAATAACCTCAGATATGCAGATGACACCACCCTTATGGCAGAAAGTGAAGAGGAACTAAAGAGCCTCTTGATGAAAGTGAAAGAGGAAAGTGAAAATGTTGGCTTAAAGCTCAACATTGAGAAAACGAAGATCATGGCATCTTGTTCCATCACTTCATGGGAAATAGATGGGGAAACAGTGGAAACAGTGTCAGACTTCATTTTTGGGGGCTCCAAAATCACTGCAGATGGTGATTGCAGCCATGAAATTAAAAGATGCTTACTCCTTGGAAGGAAAGTTATGACCAACCTAGATAGCATATTGAAAAGCAGAGACATTACTTTGTCAACAAAGTCCATCTAGTCAAGCCTATGGTTTTTCCTGTGGTCATGTATGGATGTGAGAGTTGGACTGTGAAGAAAGCAGAGCGCCGAAGAATTGATGCTTTTGAAATGTGGTGTGAAGACTCTTGAGAGTCCCTTGGACTGCAAGGAGATTCAACCAGTCCATCCTAAAGGAGATCAGTCCTGGGTGTTCATTGGAGAGACTGATGTTGAAGCTGAAACTCCAATACTTTGGCCACCTGATGCGAAGAGCTGACTCATTGGAAAAGACCCTAATGCTGGGAAAGATTGAGGGCAGGAGGAGAAGGGGATGACAGAGGATGAGATGGTTGGATGGCATCACCGACTCAATGGACATGGCTTTGGGTGGACTCTCAGAGTTGGTGATGGACAGGGAGGCCTAGCATGCTGCGGTTCATGGGGTCGTGAAGAGTCAGACACTAATACAAGTCCATCAATCAATTCAGGCCTCAGCGACTGGCACTGCAGGGATCTGCTGTGGCCAAATGTTTGTTCCACTCTTGTAGCCTGAGAAGACCCTCACAACCCTGAGTCATTGCCCAAGATTCAGATACCTCATACCATTTCTTTTCTACAATCTCTCCCTGAGACTCTTTCTTGAATTGGTCTTCCCTGACTTTACTTTCCACCGCTCCCTTCTACACTTTTCTGTTGCAACCTCTACAAGCCCCATTTCATCATCTGTCAATTCCCTACTTCTGAAGTCTGTGTCCAGGTTTGCTTCCTACCTTACCTGAAACCTGGCTTTCCTCTGAGGATGTGGTTTCACCTGGAATCATTTTGAGAGGAAGTTTCACATTTTCTGTGAACCTCAGAGTTGGGAGATGGAATATGCCTCCCTTTCACTCACTAGCATTACTCTGAACAAAAGCTCTTTTGTCTCCAAGCTGCAAGTCCAGCTTTCCTGTCCTCTGCTTCCCCTTTACTGCCAAGCCCTGCTTCTGGCCACTCCCCTCAATCACAGGGTCTTTATTCTTCCCTAAGCTTCCCAAGTAACTCCACCGTCTATGTGGATGGTGTATGTCCTACATCATCAGCTGCTGGACCTTGTCTACAGAGGCCTCTACCTTTACAGTCAGCACTTGGAGTCACCTAACATCTGAAGCCATAAACTGGAACATCCCACTCAGAAGAGAAGCCCCCTCTGAAACCAAGGAGCCATAGAAAAAACTATTGAAAAATAGCAAGCTGGGGAAATATCTGCAAGTTAATTTACAGAAAAAGAATTACTTTCCTCAATTAGGACCTCATATAAATCAATAAGGGCTTCCCTGGTGGCTCAGATGTTAACGTAATTAATGCAGGAGACACAAGTTCAATCCCTTGGTCATGGAGATCCCACATGCCTTGGAGCAACTAAGCCAGTCCACAACTATTGAGCCTGTGCTGTAGAGCCTGAGAGCAACAACTGCTGAGCCCTCACACTGCAACTCCCAAAGCTTGTGTGCCCTGGAGCCTGTGCTCTGCAACAAGAGAAGCTACAGCAACGAGAAGCCCTTGCACCACGACTAGAGAAAGCCCGAGTACAGCAATGAGACCCAGCACAGCCAAAAAGAAAGAAAGAAAATTACAACAAGACCCTGCTTTCTCACTGACAATTAGGAAAGATCAAAATATTTAAGAATATGTGTGATTAGGCTAAGTATGCGGAAAGAGACACTTTCAAAACTATGTAGAGTGTGTATTGCCCCTTATGGAGAGCAATATGGCAGCATCTATCACAATTACAATGCATGGCTCTTTTGATCTAGAAGTTCCACTGTATATATATATTTATATATGTATACATATGGTATTCCATGCAGAATGATAGAAAACAATAGGGACTTCTTTGGCAGTCCAGTGATTGAGACTCTGTGCTCCCACTGCAGGGTTTGATACCAGGTTGGGGAAATAAGATCCTGCATGCAAAAAAAAAAAAAGTAAGATGCAGGACAGGCAGTTAAACAATACAATTTGTATAAAAATAGCATAAAACAATATATATGCACATATATATTAATACAAGTCCATGTATATATAGAAGATGCTTTTATAATGCATAGAATATTTCTGGGAATAAACACAGAAGCTGACAGTTGTATTTGTCCCTGGGGAGGGGGCAGGGGAACAGAGTTAGGAGGAGACGGTATCCTTTAGAATCCCAGCAGGAAACTGAAGGCACATGCAAAGTAGATATTTTGAGGATCATTTAATAAAAGGACTATTTACAAAAGTGCGGAACCTCAGGGTTAGCAACGGCAGGAAGCCATTACCAGCCCTCCTGTAGAAGGAGAAATGTGAGCTTAGGTTCTGAAACTCACAAAGGGAGCCATGTAGAGAGAGACACAGTGTGGGGTGACTCTGCAGGAAAAGCTAGAAAGGGTTTGTCATTCCTTCCTTTCTCCCCTCTGGTCCTCACATCTCCATCACCAGCGGGCCTCATGGGCAACTTGGGTGCCCACAGCCACTGCTGTCCTTCAGGCAGATCGGCCTCTAGGGCAGGGAGTAGGGTGTATCCGGATTGAAGAAACTGAGCAGAGACTGACTTTTCATTGTACTCTCCTCTGTAGCTTTTGAACTTTGTACTGTTTACGTATTGAACTGAAAATGGGACTTCCAAAATAGGAAAAAAAAAAAAAAGGACTTCCCTGGCAGTCTAATAGTAAGACTCTGCTTCCAGTGCAGGGTATGCCAGTTTGATCCCTGGTTGGGAACTAAGATCCCACATGCCTCCCAGAATGGCCAAAAATACAATTATATATATGTGTGATATATATATATATAATTATATATATGTGTGATATATATATATATAAAATACATGTAATCCCTTTTTTAAAAGATTCAAGAAATATTTATTCCCCTCTTCAGATATAAAATGATCAACCTTTACTTCCTTCTTTCACACCCAAATTCATTTTGGGTGTTTTCTACTATCCTGGCTTCAGTTTTCAAGCCTGGCTTCTGACCCCCTGACACTTGAACGTGTTTGTCTGCCAAGGTCAGTAATGTCTGTGCTCTGAGCTGCTGCTAAATTTATTTTAACTGACTTGTTGGGAGCAGATGATGCAACTGATCCCATCTCATACTTTCTTGAGACACCCTCTTCCCCTGGCTCCTGTGGCCCCACACCTGGCCTGGCTCCCTGCCCGGGCCCCTCTTTCCTTCTCAGTTTCCTGCAGGGCCTCTCTTTCTCTGGCCATCCCCGCACTGTGGTGTTCTCAGGGCTCTGTCCTTGGCCCCATCTCTCCTCTCACTTAGCGTTCACCCTCATCTTCTCATGTCTACCCCTTTGATCACCTTTAGTGATCCCCACCCATCTCAATCCCAGGCCCAAAGCTGTTTTCTAAACTCACACATTCAGTCACCATTGGTCATCTCCACTTAGACACTCAATAGGCCATCTGACCCAATGGACATGAGTTTGAGTAAACTCCGGGAGTTGGTGATGAACAGAGAGGCCTGGCGTGCTGCAGTCCATGGGGTCGCAAAGAACCAGACACTACTGAGCGACTGAACTGAACTGAGGCCACCTGTAAGAGTTTGCATTGTGTCCCTCTAAAATCCGTATGAATTGAAGTCCTAATGTCTAGTGGGTAAAAACGTGACTGTATTTGGAGGCAGTGCTTGCAAAGGATAAAAAGAGGTCACTAGAGTGGTTGCAATCTAATGCCCTGATGAGAAGAGATTTTGGAAAGACCATGTAAAGACACAGGGAGAAGCTGGTCATTAATAAGCTAAGGAGAGAGGCCTCAGAAGAAATCAACCCTCCCAACAACTTGATCTCAGACATCTAGCCTCCAAAAACTGTGAGGAAATAAATTTCTATTGTTTAAGCCACCCAGTCTGTGGTGCTTTGTTACAGTACCCCTAGCACGCTAATGCACCGCCCAAGCTGGAAAGCTTCCAAACCCTTTCACCACCCATCTTCTCAATTGCCCCTCACTTATCTCAGCCTGGTTGTTATTTGCATATCCTTTTTCAGGATCAAGTCAATCTTGCAGGGAATGTTTTCTGAGAGTTACATACTGAGAAATAAAACGCCCGAGTCCAGTGGATCAGAAAGTAGACAGGTAAAGTCAACTTGTGGTGACAAGTGGCTTCCAGCTATAATGTTGGATACCTGGGTAGGGGAGTATTAGACCTCTTATCCACAGGTCGAGCCAAGAAAGCAGAAGCTTTCTTGTTCTGTACCTTTCCCTCCTCAAGATTGAGGAGTTTCAAAGAAAAGGGGGGATTGAAATGGAGCAGGACCATGTGGTCCTTGCGCCCACCCCCACCATGTCCTCTGCCTATGGAAAACTTTAGTCAAAAATAAGTTTAATCAGAGAAGTGAGATAATAATAATAATGTAGTCATGAAGCATAGTCAAGGACCTTCAGTTCTTTCTTAAAGGCTGTAGATAATATTCTGAACCATATCCTATGAGCTATCTTACAGATACCAAAGCACCAAGTGACGTTAACTACATGATAACCAGACTAGTACCCAGGACTTGAGCTGCCACAATTCCGAGAATTGACCACAGAGAAATGGGAACAAGTGCACCCTGCAACTGAAGATTAATTGTACCTAAAACTACCAAGATGATGCTAGTCAGACCACTGATGACCAATTTGAAGATGACTATTAGAGATGACTGTGCTGTTCCTGCAGGTTGCCCTCTCCCACCCCTCCCCCGCTGACTCTGCCTATAAATGCTCTCACCCCCTGCTTTTGGGGGGGGTGCGGGGAGTCGGCCTTTGGACGGATGTCCGCCACCCTTCCCCCACACAGTTGCCAGCATCTGAAATGAAGCAAACTTTCTTTTCCACCAACCTGGCCTGTTTACTGGCTTTTGAGTGGTTAGTAGCCGGACTCCCCATGCATACCTTTCGGTAACAGCTTTACAATAAAATACAGGGTCACATTATCCAGTAAACTGTTTATTTTTTAAAATAATACAGAGATAGTTAAAAAATAGCATACTAAATTTCATTACGTAAACCCAGCAATAATGCTAACATTACATCCTACTCAACGGCAGGATCTTAAATCTCTTAAGCTATATTTTGAAGCGTGAAGTATAAAATTCTTGTGAAAATATTTTCTGGGATAAAAAAAAGCTTATAAAACATTTTACTCGTTTGTTTATGCCCTTTGTGTTGGTTCCTGGAAACAGGTGCCGTGATACCACTAGTCCCCCAGGACACCCTGGTTTCTCCCTCTTCTCTCCTTCCACGTGGCTTCCATCAGATCATCTTCTCACAAGGAAATATGCATTTCTCACTGTTCTAAATGCTTTTCTTGAGTCTCGATTCATTTTCTTTCCATTGCTGATTCTGCTACTCCACCAGCCCTTTTATCTGTGTGTCTGGTGTCCAAACTCATCAAGAATGGTGACTTAATGGGTTGATTAGGAACCATTCAACATGGGGTTCTGTCTCTTTGGGGCAGAGTTTTCGATGCTACTTGTAAGCTAGTGTTCCAGATGATTGATAAAGTGTGGTCAGGCTTCACCTGGAAGCTTGTTAGAAATGCAGAATCTCAGACCTCTCCCCAGAACTCCTGAGTCAGAATTTGCATGTTAACAAGATCCCCAGTGGTTCATACACACGGTAATGTTTGAGAAACACTGACCTAATTGCCCCTTTTGATCATTGTGGTGGATTCCCAGATGACACATATACAAGGTTTGGGAAACACTGATTGAGTTGTCCCTTGTCATATTATTATAACCAGGCTACAAAGTCACATGACAGAGGCATAGCACTGGCTGTGTAAGGAACTAAGTCTACCTTTCTCAAAAGGTGATAGCGTAACAGGAAGGCATGTTTGAGGCTTTGTAGCCATTGGATTTAGACGTGGTTCAGAAGACTGAGACACAGACTAATGTCTTAAAGAAGAAATACCATGGACAGCGCTCAACCACTGGTCCCTGGGGTGAGAGCCTTTGTAGGTGGTGGAAAGCCCAAACAAAAGGCAGCTTCTGTGAGACATACTGGGTTTGTCTCGCTCTATCATTCCTGGATTTTGGGAATTGAAATTGTTACTTTACCTCTCTGACCCTCAGTTTTCTCATTTGTGAAACAGACATGCCAGTACTCATTTAATACATAGTTTTGGCAAGTTACTGAAAAATGTATCATTAGACAAATAGGTGTTCAATAAATGTTAGCCCCTTCCTCTTTTTTTCTTCTTTTTTGTCTTGTAATAACTTAGTAGTTAGTAAAATAAGGCCTTTGAAAAAGTAAAAATAAAAAGATGCTGCTTCTAGCTTGGAGTTAATGTCCATAGTTATGATGCCAAGGCTGTCAGAATTGGTGCTGGTGGTGGGGGTGTGGAGTAAAGAGTGTGCCCACTCTTGCTGCCAAGGTCTTCATACCGTCTCATTAGCTGAAGGAGCTCTGAAAGGGAAGCTGGAGGGCAGATGTGCTCAGATCAACTCTCTATATCTTCACCCTGCAGGGCGGGGGGTGGGAGGCTGCACAGGCACTTGGGCTTGAACCTGGGATCTGGCTTCACATAGGGGCCTCTGAGGAGCCCTTGTTTGGGAGTCAGTCTCCTCAGTTAACCCAGCTGTGTTCACTTCCCCCTGGGTGTGAATTATACTACCACCCTGGGGGCTGAGGTATTGCCTCTGAGCCACAGTCTCCCTTTTCTCTTTGACTGGATTACACCCCTTTGTAGTGCAGCCTTTCCATCTACAGTCCAGTCTGATTTTGCACAGTGTTGGCAAAGGCTTGCAGCACTGCTGAGACTTTAACTCTAGTGGGTTTTCTTGTTTCCCCAAGTTTGTTCCACATACTTATGCCAAACTTTTGCTCAACTCTCAGGTCCGTTAATTCTTAGATCCTACTCTACCTTCTTTCACCTTTATATGAGCCTGAATTCCAATACTCTTCTCTCTTCTATGCCGTGAAGCTAATTTTAATCTGCATCAGATCATTTAAGATTATATTTTAACTTCTCTTAACAGGATTTTATTTTACCTACACTTGCTTTTAGTGGCTCAGTCGGCAAAGAGTCCGCCTGCAATGTAGGAGACCTGGGTTTGATCCCTGGGTCAGGAAGATCCGCTGGACAAGGAAGTGGCAACCCACTCCTTGCTTGGAGAATTTCATGGACAGAGGAGCCTGGTGGGCTACACTCCATGGGGTCACAGAGAGTCGGACACAACTGAGTGACTAATTTTCACTTTCACACCTGCTTTTAAAGACATTCACTTCAGGGAATTCCCTGGTGGTCCAGTGCTTGGGAATCTACACTTTTACTGCTGAGGGCTCAGGTTCAACCTCTGGTTGGAGAACTAAGATCCCACAAGCTATGTGACTCAGCCAAAAAAAAAAAAAAAAGACATTTACTTCAGAGTAGCTCTGAAAATTTAAACCATATTTGAACCAAAGGCCAGATAATGCTCAATAATTATCAGGTACTCCCAGGACTGCGGCAGTGGCCAGTGGCCTCCATGAGTGGGTGTGTAGGTCTGCTGACAAGAGCAGCTATGACAGCGCAATGCATTCTGTGGATCTCAATATTCAATTTCATCTAGTTTCTAACTTGCTTTCCGGGCACAGGGTTTGCCAGTGTTGAGTCTCTCTTTTGCCTTCTATATTTCTCCCTTTAAGGTAATTTACCCCCATCCTGTGGCTGGACCCAGACACTCAGGCGAATAATTAGGGGGACATTAAATATTGGCTCAACATGTAAAGAGAGCAAAGCCTGAGTGCCACGTGGGAAGGACACAGAAGAACAAAGGAGAATCTCTAATGCCAGCGCTCCTTGTCCCGTCTCTGCACCAGAGCTTTTCTGCCCTGATCCCACTCCTACCCACTCTGCTTCTTAGGCAGCCTCCTGGTCCTCTCCTAGAATGGGGTCTGGTGACAACTTCTGTCTCTTCAGCAGGCCCTTGAGTTCCACTCCTTGCAACCTGTTCATGGAAGATTCCACCTCCAACCACACACTCTGCTCCTTTCTGAGAGGTCACCTAAACGGCTACCGCGGTGATCTGTTGTTCCAGCGCTTCCTGTGCAAGTGTGCTTGGGCCCCAGCCTGGCCGGCCCCTCCCCTTTCCTGGTTGGGACGGACAACACACCCGGATTTTATTAGCCATATGGCAGCTGCTACTGCTGCTGCTGCTCAGTCGCTTCAGTCGTGTCCGACTCTGTGCGACCCCATAGACGGAGCGGCTGGTGTGGTATGGGAAGTATTAACAGACAGGGGGAGTCCTCCTTCACTCCAATCTCCCCTCCCTCACACAAAAGCTTAGATTCCCATATCTGTCCTTTCACCTTAAAAGTGATAACCCCTACTACTTGAATTTTTTTCATTTCCTTTTAACAATTTTAGACTATCCATGCTCTTGATAAAATTTGTGTGTTTATCCTACACTTCTATGAAGCACGACCCTGTTCTTAGCACAAATGAACTTTTAAAAATAAAGTTAAAGGCAAAACCAATTGAACACACGCGCACGTATACGTTTGACAGATTTTCTGCACCGAAAAGGAAAAACAACACTCCCCCCGCCCCCCGCCCCTCCCCGGGCCCACCCTGCTCCATCCCTAAGTTCCCTGAAAATGATTTCCCTGGGGAAAGACTAGTACTTGGGCTGTGTCTCTTAGAGGGTAAGTCTCTCTAGGGTACACTTTTGTTGTTTGTTAAACCAGACATCTCTCCGGGGGCACATGGCCAAGACCCAGGTAACCGTGCAATGTGATAAGTATGTTTTTATAAGTTCTGCAAAGACACAGCGCTTTCCCGATGGCCAGAACAATGTAATCCATGACCTGTCCCGGGCCCTGGTCCCCGGCTCGCGCGGGGCGGTGTCTCGGCTGGAGCTCCGCGCGGCCCCAGGTGAGTCCTGCGCGCGCCCCGCTCTCGCGCCCGCGGGAGGGGCTGGAGCGGAGGCGGAGGACGGGCCGCGGGGTGCGGGGGGGGGACGGCGATCCGGGCCCGACTGCAGCTTCCTCCGAGCGGAGCCGCATTTCCAGCCACCTCCGCAGCCCTGCCCTCGCGCGCCGAGCCGTTCGCGGCCGTGCCGCCTGGAGGCGCGGAGCCCGCCCGGCGCGCCCAGCCCTGCAGCTCCGGCCGGGGCGGAGGCCGCCGGACCGCGGAGATGCGGGGCGGGGGCAGGGCGCGGGGTAGGTGACTTTATCCCGCCTCTGTTTCCCTGCCCCGGGGAGCAATGACATCACGCGGCCTTCTCCCGGCGCCGACACAAAGAGCGGCGCGGAGAGGCCGCTGCGGGGGGAGCCGGCGGCCGCCGCTGCCGCCCAGGGCCCCCGGGCCCCGCCGGCCAGGCCCGCCGCCCGCGGCCCGCGCCCTCCCTCCTCTGCCGCCGCCGCCGCCGCCTCGGTCGCCGCTGCCCGCGCCGCCCGCGCCCCCAGCGCGCCGCTGAGCCCGCGCCCGGCCGCGCCGGCCCCTTCCCATGCGGGCGGCGCGGGCCCTGGGAGGGGCGCCCGCAGCCAGCCGCGCAGCATGCACTGGGGGGTTGGCTTTGCCTCGTCCAGGCCGTGCGTGGTGGATCTGAGCTGGAACCAGAGCGTCTCCTTCTTCGGCTGGTGGGCCGGGTCCGAGGAGCCCTTCTCCTTTTATGGGGACATCATCGCTTTCCCTTTGCAGGATTACGGTGGGATCATGGCAGGGCTGGGCTCCGATCCCTGGTGGAAGAAAACCCTTTACTTGACCGGGGGAGCTTTGCTGGCCGCAGCTGCGTATCTGCTCCACGAACTCCTGGTCATTAGGTGAGCCGGAGAGAGGGCCCCGCGCAGGGGCGCAGAGAGGGGCGCCTGGCTAGGGCCGGGCCGGCTTGAGGGGGGGCCCGTGCCAGCCCCTCGGTCACGCTGCCCAAATGCCCGAGTCCTGTCCTTCCCTTTCGCCAGAAGACAGTCCGTGGTCACCCGGCCATGAGGGGCAGTTTCGAGTTGACAGGAGAATTAAACTGGTACCGGGAGGGGAAAACACTTGAATCCCTATCGTTTGGTGCTAAAGCAAAAATTCTCTGGGTTGTTGTGGAGCATACTAGTATGTCATGAAGACCCTAAGTGCAGTGTGTTTGCGACAGTAGAAGTAGGCCCTGGAGAAATACTAAGTTACATTTTTGTTTGTAGACGATCATGCTGGAATATTAACCACTCCCCTTAGTTTTTACTTAAAGGTTAGTTTTTCATTGTCCCTCCCCAAGTGTCACCATCATCAAAAGGCTGAAATTGCACAAGCTCCAGAGAGCTCTGGGGCTCTGTGAGGGATGCACAGCAGAGTGTGCGATTTTGATGCAGCCTTAACCCGGTTATCTGCTAACCTGGTATTTAAAGCTAAGCACCATCTTCAGGTTTAAATGCCATTGTTGTGGGAACAGTAGGGGATCTGAGGACTGAACTAGCACATGGGCGTGCACGGGAGTTGCCCAGTGCCGTAAACACTTGCATCTGCTGCCTGCCGCAGAATGTTTACAGGATTGACACGGAAATACCAGAAAATGGAGGCCCTGACTGTTGGTACATGCAGGCGGACGCCGGATCTTTGAATAGAATAATACCGTAGGCCCCTGGGACTAGTGCTTTGACTAATTGGTACAATTTATGGTTAAAATTTCCATGCCTTTTAGACCTCTGTCTCTGGGAGAGGACCAGGAAGAGCAGTTTTCTGTAGCTCAGAACGTCCCTATTAGCCAGTATTTTCTAGAGAGTGAGAAAATGTGTCTTCATGCCTTTTTCCCATGCGGAATCCTACACAATAGGTTTATAAACAAAGACAGCGATAGGTGACCTTTAAGGGACCTGCAGGGATTCCAGGAGGACATTGTGACAGCCTAACAGGTATTTGGAAAATTTCCGATCTCTGAGAGAGGAAATCATTTGGTCTGGGGAAGTGTATTGGCTTGCATATTTAGCCATAATTGATAAGTTTTACTTTAAGCTTATCGTTGAATTCTCTCATTTAGCCCAGTGTCTTGAATATCGTTGAACCAAATTTTTAAAAAATTACATGAATCGTTTCCCTAGATTATTTTATATAATTGCCGGTTTTAGGACTTGATTTCAAGTTAGGTTTCAAGCTGAATGAAAAATGAAAACATCTGTGCAAGTAACTAAAATGTCACCCAGTTGTTCTGAAATTAGATACCTGTCCAAAGCCTTTTGAGGATCTTAAACCATGTGGCTTCTCACCAGTCTTCCACTCTGAGGCGGGAGTGAGGCACAGCTTCAGCGGATTGAGTCTAAAACTTGCTTAAATGACCTTGCAGAAATGGGGAGGCAGGTGGGAGAGCTCAGAGTTGACCCTGGGAGCAGGCCATACCGTGGTAGGTGTGGTCACAACTCTGAAGAGCCCTCTGCCCACTTGGATACTTATTTGAGAAAGTGTTTTTGATCTTTGGTTTATTCACTTTTGTTTCTTGACAGATGTTTATATTGAGTAGGGAAACCCTGTTGTAATGCAAGTAATAAATAATTGCCTGTTTTTGAGTCCTTAGTAGCAGGCTCTGCTTAGAAGTGCTTTACCTTCCTGATTGTGTTTTACCTCCTCCTCTGCCACTACCATTGAATGCTTGATCTCCACTTCTTAGATGAGGACATTTCAGTTGAGGGAGTTTAAGCAATTTGTCCGAGACCACACGTAAGAGTAGTGGGATCCAGATTCAAATCTGAGAATGTGTGTCTTCAGTGCCCACACTGTTACTACTTTCTCGTAACAAGTACCAATTCTGGAGTAAGTTTTGATGGCAGAAAGAAAGGAGAATTGGGGCAGTTCCCAGGGAAGACAAGCCTGTGGCAGCGACCTGAATTTTTGACAACTGCTAAGGGCACAGAAGGGATAGGGAAAGAAGACCCAGGAAAGTGGGGCACTGAGATTCGGAGGTTACAGAATAGAGACCGTCCCTTGATTGATGTGAAATCCAAGTTTCAGTTGTCAGTGTAGTTTAGGCAAAAACTCAGAACAGTCTGAAATATATCAGATGGAAACTCCATCTTGCAATGGCTACACTGTCTGAGTTTATTGGCAATCATAGTCTTCACCACTGTACTTGGATTTCCTGCTGTGTTGACTTAACCATAATCTATGGTTATGTCACCAGACTGGATAGTAAAGTTGACAGGTGAGAATTATTTGGGACGTTTACTTAATGAGTACCGTATAATACCTAAAGTAGGTACTTTGGATTTTTCTAATATTTTTCCCACCATGGTATTTTTAAAGAAATATAGTCCCAGTCCTTTATTCTCTCCTAGTGGAAAGAGACTTGCAGCTCTCCTGAATTCAGTCCAGCATTTGGAAATGTGTTGTTTGTAAATTGAGTGATACCGAAATGACTTGTTATCCACAGCTTGTTTGCACTTTAGGCACAGGGGCTCAGCCCAACCTAGAAAACTTAAGAGAATCAGAGCAGCCCATGGAACATGTGATCTCTGTAAACTAACAGTCCATAGACAGTACACAGAAGCATGGTCATCTGTGATACCCTTCACCATGGGAGTAGGGCTAGTCTTGCTGCTCGACAGGTGTTCCCTTGTACAGTCCTTATCATAAGGCCACTTTATGTCTAGATTACCTGCTCCTTTGATCCCAAGTTAGAGAGTTTCCTGATGTTGAGGGAGGGCTCTGGAGCCAGACTGGATTCAAATTCGCTGTGCCTTAAACCAACCATGTAACCTTGGACACAAGAGTCAACTTGGGTCCTAAGTGTGAAATGGAAATAATCTGTGAAATGGGAATAATAATACTAGCCTCCCTCACAGAGGTGATTACATGAGTTAACACGTGGCATGCTTAGCAGGATCAGTTAACTGTCACATCTACAGAGTTCGACCTTATAGTGAGCATTCACTAAAAGTTGGCCATTGTTAGTTATTATAGGCTTTCATCAGAAAGTTCCAGGCTTGAGTGGTCTGAGTCAAACTGGCTACTTTAATAAAATTAACTGGGAAATTTCCCATTTTGGCGTGGTTGAAGTGCTTGGGAGTTTGGGAACTAGAGTTATTAACAATTTGATCTTAAATTGATACTCCTTGGGCAAATTACTTAAGCTGTCTGAACTTCAGTTTCCTTGTCTACTATAAAATATAAGTATGGTATAATATACTTAATTTAGGGACTTCCCTGGTGGTCCAGTGGTTAGGACTCTGTGCTTCTAATGCAGGGGACTTGGGTTCAGATCTTATTCAGGGAACTAAAATCCCACATGCTGTGTGGTGTGGCCAAAAAAAAATTTTTTTAAATACTAAATTTAAGCTATAACGATATTCACTCTATGGTGTTACTGTCAGAATGAAATAATATATATAATGTACACAAAGTCATTGACATATGCTAGTCGCATCCATTTTTATTATGACAGGGCCCAAGTTAACCATCAGAATTAGGTTGTTCTGGCCAGTGGAGCAGGGAATTTTATGTTTATCTTTTCTTCTTTCAGTTCTTTAATTTTTGCCTGGCTGAATTTACATGAACTTATTCTGGTTTGAAAAACTTGACTGGACAAGATCAGTTAATTGTCAAATCTACAGTTGCATTTTCTAGAAACATAGTCTAAATGGCTTCTTAACTTTAATATCTGACCTCCCAAACATCTCATCTAGATGAAAAAGTTTGTTTTATAGCAAGTATTGTCAAGAGGCAGCAAATATTTTTATTCTTTTGACCAGTATTTTCAAAGTGAATTGTTTTTAACTCTTTAAGCAGGAATGACACTCACATGGTAAACTTCTCCGAGAGAGTTTGTTTTCCTGGAGATTCTGCAGGAAATGGGCATCCTTGTGATGCTGATATGAAGAGCCTGCCCTTGCTTGCTTGGGGAGAAGGATGTGTGGGATTAAACTAGGAACAATGTGAGAGAATCAGAGGCTCAGGGAATGCCAAGGGGGAGGAGTGAGGATTATCTGACTCAGAAATGATTGGGTAGAGTGAAAGATGGAGGTTGCAAAAGTTCCCGAATATGGTATATGAGTGGCGCTGTGTGGAATGAGATTTTGTTCCTTAAGGGGATAAGACCGTATCTCTTTGAATGAGAATGAAGTCCATGGCTGGTACAAAGTGTTTGGTAGCCACCAAAGGTTTACAGATACTGTCTTATTTAGTCCTCACGATAAAGGAGACAGAACTGGTACGGTCCTCACTTTCCATCTGAGAGTGTAGACGAGGTCTCAGGTGCCACAGCTAGTAGGAAGCAGGGCTTGCACTTGACCCCACATGTCCAGAAGTCGAGTCCAGCATTCCATCTACTACATGGTGGCTGTTGAAAAGCTGTACCAAGGAAGTCCTCATTGTCCAGAAAAGTAGCCAAAGGAAAAGATAGGTGTGTGGATGAGAAAGAAGAAAGGGAAAAGGCAGAGGTTCAGGGGTATATGCTGTATTGTGAAAGTGTGGAGCCTTGAAGGGAGAGAGGAGGAGAGAGCACCCAGAGGGTAGTTTCCTGGGCACCTCAGGTGAAAGGCCAGGGGAGGGCACTAATGGTTTGGAAGAGGGATCGGCAGAGTCAAGAGTCTCAGGTTCCCTGCAGACTTGAGTCATGGCAGAGCAGATCTGCACTGTTCCTCTGAGGTCCTGTGGGTGAAGAGACTGCTTCAGAGTACAGACTCATGGTCGAGAACATAGGTTCTGACTACATGGTTTAATCCAGGGTCTGCCATTTACTGGCAATGGGACTTTGGGTAGGTTTATCTTCTGTGCCTTAGTTTTTCTCATCTACAAAATGCAAATAATAATAGTACTGACCTCATAAGGTTATTGTGAAGATTAAATGAGATAATACCTGTGAAGCCCTTAGAACAATGCCTGATGCACAGTAAGCACAGAATACCTTTTTTTTATCCATCCAGCTTGTCCCTGGCAGGTAGATGTAGCCAGGTGGAGAAGAGGTAGACCTATCCCAGAAAGTATACCTCCTGCCCATAGGTTACAGGCACTAGAGAGGGGGTGACATATAGTTACTCCCCTGAGCCCATGCCGTGAGCCTGTGCCGTCATGGTAACAGCAGACTTTGTGAGGTTCTCTTGTGTTTTGACCAAGCTTTCCGCCTCAAAGTGCTTCTGGGTGAGGTAAGGCCCTGTGACAAACAGATGTATTCATTCCTTGAGGAGCTGCAGCCTAGCAGGGACCTCTGATTAACTAAGGGAACCGCATGTATAACACACGGATTGTTCTTTTTTTCTGTTTTGGTTTTGACAGGAAACAGCAAGAGATTGACTCCAAAGATGCTATTATTTTGCATCAGTTTGCAAGACCTAACAATGGTGTCCCCAGTTTATCTCCTTTCTGTTTGAAAATGGAAACTTACTTAAGGATGGCTGACTTACCCTATCAGGTACTTTAGTGCAAATATGTTTTATCCTCGTGGCAGCAGTACTGGCTGGCAAGGCAGGGTGGTGGGTGATGGCGGGGAGGGGAAGTACTTGTTCTCACAGTGGGGGAAGGGTTCACTCTTGGTGCCAGAGGGAGTGGGTATGAAAGCAGCGGTGCCCAGTTCTTAGTAGATGCTCAGGAAACTTAGTTCCAGTCTTTTTATTTTTATATCCAGTTTAATGAGTGATCTCATTAAATCCAGAAGGGTCTGGATTTTTCATAGGTTTCAGGCAGGGACCATGTTATTTTTCTCCTGACAAAGAGTATTCTTTGGTTAATAGTATGGATAGGCCTGCTGGGCGGCTGTAAATAAAGGTGGGCCTGACATGGTTCTTTCCTTTAGGTTTCTATTTTTTGGAAGAATTGTCTTTATCTCTCATGAATCTTGGGGGCAGAGGATCCGGCAAGCCACCAAGGAGATATTTGTAGATTTTGTGAGTTTTTCCCCTGGAGCTTTTTGCATTCTGTTTGGGTGACTGTCAGTGAAACACTTGCTCATTTCAGCCTCATAGAGGGAACGGAAGAATGAATGCATTGAAAATATACATTTTTTTCTGAGTAAGGCTGGAACTGTCTCACAGATTTGACAGGTTGTGTTTTCATTGTTGTTCAGTGATATTTTTTTAAAAAAATTCCCTTATGTTTTTCTTTTTCACTTAATTTCTAGCCATAGGCATTTAAAAAAAACAAACTTCGATTTTGTTATTGTTTTTTAACTTTATGGTCAAAGCAGGTAGTCTTTGTGATATTAATTCCTCGGAATTGACTGATACTTTAGCTTAGTGTATGGCTACTTGTTATAAATGTTGAGAATAAAGACATTCTCTGAGAGTAGAGCTCTTTTTATGCACTTGTTTGAGCATGTTTAGTATATCATTTAGAACTGTTACATCTGTTTATTTTTTGTCTGCCTCCTCTAGCAGTTTCTGGAAGGACTGAGTTAAAATATTCAAGTATATTTTTTGATTTGTCTCTTTCTTGTCATTCTGTCTATTCTGCCTTTAGGTAAGAGTATGTGTATATTCAAGGTTATATTGTTTAGGGCCATATGATATGAAAGATTACATCTTTTACCATTTTATTTCTTTTTCTGGTATATAGCACCCATCTCTGTCCCTTATGAATTTTTTAACCTTGAGTTATGTATTATCAGATATTCAGATTGATTCTCCAGCTTATTTGCCTGGAATATCTTTCTTCATCTTCTTTCTCTATTTTTTTTTTTTTTTTGTATTTGTCTCTTGTAGGCAATGTATTAGTTATAACCAATTGGAGAGTCCTTAATTGGTGAGTTTAATCCATTTTTACTTGTAATGATTATTTTATTAGGACATATTTCTAACATCTTATTTAATATTTTTCTCCTCCGTCTACTTTTTTTTTGTTTCCTGCTGTCTAATAGATAAAAAAATTTTTTTTCTTCTAGTCATTTAAAATAAATCCTATTTTTGTTCTTATGGCAGTTGCTCTTAAGATCCAAATTCATGTTTATTTATCCCTACTCACTTCTTATACATGTCAGAATCTGTGTTTGCCCTCTAATGATTCACATCTGTTAGTAGATTCATGTTAATCTTGGGCTTCTTTCTTTTCAGGGCTCATTCCAGGTGTGTTGCTATTACCTCACGTTTTAATTCTGGAATTCTGGAAATCCTTTCTCTTTTTATAGTCCTTTTTATGACTAAGAAAACTTAGCGAGTTATTTGACTAGCCTTATTTCCCATATGTCTTATCCTACAAGATTTATTTATGTTTTTCTGTAAGTACTTCTTTGATGAATATTTTGAGTGAGCCTTTATGGTTCAAACCTTCAGTGGATTTGCATGCCCCAGAACATCTTTATTATGCTGCACATTTGATACTTCTTTGTCCAAAGTTCTTTTCCTTTGGTGCTTTAAAAATATTACTCCATTGTCTTTTTGCATTGATGTTGCTGCTGATAAGTCTGATGTTCATCTGGTTCTTTTTCTTCCTCTTTGGAAGTTTTTAGAATTTGCATTTACACTCGACTCTTTTATTTTTTTAAATATCTATTTATTTGGCTGCACCATGTCTTAACTGTGGCAGACAAAATCTTTCAGATGAGGCGTGTGGTATCTAGTTCCCTGACCAGGGATTGAGCCCCGGCCACCTGCATTGGGAACATGGAGTCTTAGCCACTGGACCACCAGGGAAATCCTTAATCTCAACATTCTTGACTATCATCATACTCTGGCTTGGTGTGGATTTTTACGTATTTTCTTTGGTCCTTTATAAACCCTTTGCATCTGAAGTCTTTAATCTCTTTTTAAGTCAGAGAAACTGTCTATGTTCTTCACATATTTCTTTTTCTCTTTTGTTTGTTTCCCCTTCTTCTTTCCTGTTCCTGATTATCCTGGAATCTGGATCCTGGAATCTCTGCTTTTATTTTCTGTTTCTCCGAACCTATCCTTTATCCTTTATTCTTTTCCTCTTCCTCCTTGGAGAATTCACTTCTCCGAGCTTCCATTGCATCCCTCTATTCTTTTCTTGTAACCATCCTACTATTTATCTCATCCATTGTGTTCAACTTTGCATTTTCCTTCTTACTATTTCCCCTTGGTTTGTATTACAATCCCTTCCTTTATCCTTTGGAGGATATTTCTTATTAATTAAATTGGTATTTCCCAATCATTCTGCCTTACATTGTATATATTCAGTGTGCTGCCCTTCTCTTAGTTACTGTACCCCTTAGATGTCTAGTTAATTTGGTTTGAGATCTCCTTTTTCCAGGGATGTTAGCTTCCCTGTCCAGGATTTTGCACTGGGAAAGGTCTAAAGCTTAAGATGTAGGCTGTGTGCCCCTGAAGGAATTTAAGTAAAGTAAGGAGGTGAGCCCCAGGCATCTCCACACCACTGTGATTCCTCCAGTTTGCTGCATTTCCTCCAGATGATCAAGGTTCAACTTTAAGCTCTTACATAGTAGCAGCATTGGGAGGGGTGGTCTTCTTAGCAGGAAGCAGAGCAGCTGGGAGGTTAGAGAGGGAAGTCCCTCACCTAGCCAAGCTTTTGGTTGCCCTGCTAATGATATACCCCTCCAAGTCCTACCTCCCAATGGCCCGTGCTTTCTGAGCTGGTTTCTCTACAGAGAAGGCATGTGGGGTGGAGGGGTGTGGCACTGATATTCCTAAGGTAGGGCTGGGAGAGTTGAATGACATGCTCAGTTTGGTCACTGGTCCTCTGTGAATATGACACTGAACCTGGATTTCAGGCTGGGAGATCTGGGAGAGCAGAAGATGCTGGAAAAGAATGAAGGCAGGAGGAGAAGGGGACAACAGAGGATGAGATGGTTGGATGGCATTACCAAGTCGATGGTCATGAGTTTGAGGAAGCTCTGGGAGTTGGTGATGGACAGGGAAGCCTGGCATGCTGCAGTCCATGGGGTCGCAGAGTTGGACACGACTGAGCAACTGAACTGAAGGTGACCCAGGTCTTAGACTCACAGAGGATCTTTGTGAGTGGAACTGGAATGCAAGGGGTGAGTCTGGACAGAGAGGCAGGGAGATTATTCAGGATTTTGGAAGCCAGCAATGGAGGAGAAAATAGCAAAAGACCCCACAAGGCCTGAATCATTGTTCAGCTGGATTTGAAAGACCCTTGTTCAGCTTGGTGTGGACAGTCAGTGCTTGAAGGTGTGTGTCACTGAGGGATTCTACATTGGAGGGAGAGACTGCTCTCCAGCGGCCGCTTGCCACTGACCCCTCATCACTCCCCACCACATCACTGCCTTTAGCTGTGACCGCTTCTGGGCATGAGGGCCCGAACCTGAGTTTTCTGCTCTGTGGCCTCTCCTGGCTTTCTAGATTTCCTGTGCCCCCCATCCTTGATGAAGTCATCCTGTGGGCAATGGTGTGGCAGCTGCCAGGCTGTGTTACCTTTTCCTTCCCTGGTGGCTCAAACAGTAAAGAATCCGTCTGCAATGTGGGAGACCTGGGTTTGATCCCTGGGTCGGGAAGATCTCTTGGAGAAGGGAATGACAACCCACTCCAGTATTCTTGCCTGGAGAATCCCATGGACAGAGGAGACTGGTGGGCTACAGTCTATGGGATCACAGAGAGTCAGACACTAACAATTTTCTTTTAAAAAAAATAAGGTAGATGATACTATTTAAAAAAAAATTATTTATTTTTGCCTACACTGGGTCTTCACTGCTGCACATGGGTTTTCTCTTGTGGCTCCTGGGCTCTAGGGAGCAGGCTCGGTAGCTGTGGTGCATGGGCTTCGTTGCTCCATGGCATGTAGGATCTTCCTGGATCGAATCTGTGTCCCTTGCATTGGCAGGAAGATTCTTAACCCCCAGGGAAGTCCTGCCCTTTCCTTGCTTTCCTTCAAGCTCTAAGTGCTCTACCAGCAGCTTAACCACCTCTGGTCATGTTTCGGGCTTCTGCTTTTTGTTAGTATAGTTGGAGCAGCTGGACACACGCCTCGCTCTGAAGCCTGAAGAAACCTTCAGGAGGGGGACTGCTTACCCCTTCTAAAATTATTATTTCCTGTTAAGTTATATTTTTATGAAAGGAGTAATATTGGAGTGTTTCTTCTGTGAGGTCTCTATGGAAAATAAATGAAGTGGGTGTTCATCGGGGTAGGTAACAGGAAGATGGTTTTATGATTTAGAAAGGGATGCTCTAATCGAATACCTTCAATGTATAAATGCTATTAAGTTTTTAAAGGACTCTGGAGTATAAGTAAGTTTGTTTAAAGAAATTTAGTCTGTTCAACTTGAAAAAAATAAATAAATAAAATTGGAAAAAAAAAAAAAGAAAGTTAAAAAAAAAGAAAGGGATGCTCTGATCCCGTCTCGGGAGTGGGGATGGGGGTGGGGGTGGGGATCCTTTAAGACCTTGTGCGTCCTCAGTGAGGGATTGTGTTATTGCTGGTGGTGCCTGGGAAGTACTATTTGGGCTCTCTGCTTGGAGGATCAGTAGAGAGGTATTTTGTCATCAACCCAGGGAGCACTATCCTCTGCCCCTTCTTTGCCCTGTACCTTTTAAAAAAAGATTAAAATGTCATGTTCCTAAGAGCATGACTTTATATTTGAAGCTTTTTTATTTTTTAATCTAAATGAGACAGGGATAAATATTTGATGACCATTAGTAGGAACTCACAAGGGTTTTCTTAAAAAGCCTGATGTATTAGTTGCAGTTGTTAGCTTTTAAAAATAAGAATATAAATATTGGTAGATGAATTTTTAAAACTTCATTTTGTTATAATTATAGATTCATAGGAAGTTACCAAAAGATGTAAGGAGGTCCTGCAGATATGGTTATTTTTTTTTCAAAATGAAAACAGCTTTGCCATTTCTTTTTCTGATTACATTTAGATGACATGGCCCTTATAAGAATTTTAACAATTTCAACAAAGTGTCAGTGGAAAATGAAAATCGATGGTCTCATACTAGTTGGAGATTATCATCACAAATACTTCTGACCATCTTTCCATACTTGTTTTTAGACATACGTATATAAAGGGCTTCCTTAGTGGCTCAGATGGTAAAGAATCTGCCTGCAATGAGGGAGACCTGGGTTTGATCTTTGGGTCGGGAAGAGCCCCTGGAGAAGGAAATGACTACCCACTCCAGTATTCTGGCTGGAGAATCCCATGGACAGAAGAGACTGGTGAGCTACAGTCCATGGGGTCGCAAAGAGTTGGACACGACTGAGTGACTTTCACATAAAGATACCTGCATCGTTTGCCATAACTGATTGTATAAGAGGCATGTATTTCACACAATCATTCTTTTTAAATCTGAGAAAGAAAAGAGAAGGAAATGGCTCTTTTTGAAGCTCTCTGCTCTGGTTCTTAGCCCTAACTTCTGATGTTCTATTTATTTGCTGTTTTTGTTTGTACACCACCCTCCTGCCCTGTACCACCCCCACCATCTTTTTGTTTTGGAATTTTTCAGAGCTACAGACAAGTTAAAAGAATAGTATGTGAACATCCATATGCCCTTCCCCTAGACTCACCAATTGTTAACATGTTGCCTTCTTTCCTTTACTTGTTTTTATGTATACTTTTATGAACAATTTTCTTAATGCAACATTTGAACATAAGCTGTAAGAATCTCAACACTTCACCCCTCCATACTTTAGGGTGCATCTTCAAAACAGAAGGACATTCTTCTACAAAACTATAGTGTATTGTTATAAAGGGAAGTACTCAGATTTTTCTTTTCTGTGTAGGGGAAACCAGTCCCTCGCTACTGTGTGTTTCTCCCCATGAGTCTCCTTTGCGACACACATGAAACACTTCATTTCTGACACTTCTGGTCAAACATGAGGCCCACAGCGGTTAGTCCTCTCTGACACCAGCTGGACGTCGTTATTCAGTCTCTCAGTTGTGTCCGACTCTTTGCGAATTTGCGACCCCATGGACTGCAACACACGAGGCTTCCCTGTCAATCACCATCTCCTGGAGCTTGCTCAAACTCATGTCCATTGAGGTGGTGATGCCATCCAACTGTCTCATCCTCTGTCGTCCCTGCCTTCAGCTGGACAACCTACACTTGAGTTCAGTCCTGACGCTACCCAGAGGCAGCATCAGATTCCGTGGGTTAAGTCCCACAAGACTGCCCCCTGCTTTAGATGCTAGTCGCAAGCCCAGATGGCCACCTGTCCTTCTGATCAACCGACTGTAGATCAGAGGTTCCAAAGACCCCTCCTTAGGTTTGATTACTAGGCTAGAGCAGCTCACAGGACTCAGGGAAACACTTAGGTTTACCAGCTTACTGAAGGATTTGGTATGAAGAGGGACATGTGGAAGGGTCCTGAGTAGGAATGTCTGTTCTTGTGTATTTGGGAGTATCACCCTCCCATTGTGGATGGATTCACTGGCCTGGAGGCTTGAGCCCCATACTTAGGGGATTTTGTGGAGGCTTCCTCAAGTAGTATGCGCATGTGTGCTAAGTCATTTCAGTCATGTCTGACTCTTTGTGACCCTGTGGCCCGTATGACCCTATGACCCAATGGCCTGTAGCCCACCAGGCTCCTCTGTCCATGGGATTCTCCAGGCAAGAATACTGGAGTGGGTTGCCATGCCCTCCTCCAGGGGATCTTCCCGACCCAGGATTGAACCCGCATCTCTTAACATCTCCTGCATTGGCAGGTGGGTTCTTTATCATTAGTGCCACCTGGGAAGCCCTCCTCAAGTATTTGTGACCCGTTAATAACTCCATGTCCAACCTCTCTCTGCTCTCTGGAGGTTGGGGAGGAGGTTGAAAACGCTAAGCTTCTACTTCTGACTTGGTCTTTCTGGGGACTAGTTTATCCAGGAGGCCACTCAGAGTCACCTCCTCAGAACAAAAGGTTTTCCTCATGCTCTGATCACTTAGGAATTTATAGGGATTTTAGGAGCTCTGTGCTGGGAACCAAGGGCAGAGACTAATGCATTTATTTCTTATTCACAATAATGGATGCATGAATTTTTTTTCAATGTGTTATATAATCCACAAAAGGTGCTCAAATTAGCTCAAAGTTACCCAGTGGGAGACCTTTCAAGATGGTTCCAGAAGTGCTGTGAATGTAATGGATATAAATTTAACTGAAAAGTCAGGGGCACTGTGACCAGTGTAGCATGTCAAAGTTCCAAGATTGGGATTTCTCTGAAGGTTGCAAGTTCTCCATTTTGAAATGGGGGTGGTGATATTAATACTTCTGATAAAGGCACTCTGTCAAACACATTGTGTGCATTTTTTCGTTTAATTTTAGCCACTGCTGTTATCCTAATGGGCTTCCCAGGTGGCACTAGTGTTAAAGAACCCGCCTATTAATGCAGGAGACATAAGAGATGTGGGTTCGATTACTGGGTTGGGAAGATCCCCTGGAGGAGGGCATGGCAACCCACTCCAGTATTCTTGCCTGGAGAATCCCATGGACAGAGGAGCCTGGTGAGCTACAGTCCACAGGGTTGCAAAGAGTCAGACACTACTGAAGCGACTTAGCGTGGCATAGCATATTATCCCAATTATATGTAGATGAATCCAGGGGGATTAAGGGAGACCAGGGAGGTCCAAGGTCACACAGTGACTAAATGAGGGCACCAGAGTTTTAAGCCCAAAGCCTATGGCTTTCACTGCTGTGCTAATAATGTAGCGTAAGTGTAGCTGTATTAATCTCATCTAGGACAGACTTGCAGGGGGAAACATCAGCTTGGCAAAGATAAAGAGGATTTACCTCTTCATCATTCTTCTCAAAATTACTTTCAGAAACTATTGTTGGTGGGCCAGTCAAGACTCCAATTGCCTAGATAAAAATAAACCAGGAGTTCTTTAATATGTTTAAGGAAGTTAAGGAATATTAAGTATTATTTAGAAATTATATAGATTTATTTTAAAAGGAATATAACATTCAGAAAAATTGAAATTCATGGAAAAAAAATTACCTGCATCTCACACTTAGTTTTGCCGGTTACTTTGGACATTTTTGTGTTTCTTTTTAAAAATATTTTTTGAATTCATCTAATCTTTAGATATTTTCATATTATCTCTAAAATGTTGTCCCCTGCTTCCTGGAGTAGGAAGTGGCAACCTGATCCATTATTCTTGCTGGAAAATTCCATGGACAGAGAAGCCTGGTGGGCTGCAGTCCATGTGGTCACAAAGAGTCAGACACAAACTGAGCACGTGAACACACACACACACACCACCACACCACACACACACAGACACACACACACCCCACCACACCACCCCCCCATAAGAAAGCATATGAACAAGTCTTTGCATGGACATATGCTTTCTTTTCTTTTAGGTAAACACCTAGGAGTGAAATGGTTGGATTGAGTGGCAGGTGTGTACTTAACCTTTTAAGAAATTAACAAATGGTTTCAAAATGGTTGTGCCATTTTACATTCCCATCAGCAGTGTCTGAGAGTTCAGTTTCCTCCACAGGAACCAACATTTGGCTACTAGTCCATAGTATCTGAACTATTGACTTGTATGAAGTACGAGGAGAAGTTTGTAATAATCTGATTAATATAAGCTGTGTAGACCACCCAAAACTGGATTCAGATTTAAAAATCAACTTTGAAGTTGTCTAAATTTACTGAGAAAAGCAATTGATTAAATGCAGTCATTATCACAGAATCCGCTTCAACAGTGTGGTTAAGATCTTTTTATACGGAGATCAGAAGATGTTACCCTGTCATTCTCAATGCTTATAAAGTCTGTGACTCCACCCCTACCTCCCACCAACCCCGTTTTGGGATCAGAATCTCCCCTGAGACACCTGATAAACTTCTAGTGTGGGTATGAATCAAAGGGAGGTTGTCAAATGTACAGATTTCTGGCCACCTTTCCCTGGATTCTGACTCAGTGATCTGGGTGTGGGCCTAGGAATCTGCATTTTCATAGGCACTGGAATTGAGTCTGTTGGGCACACTTTGTTATACCCTGCTGTTGTAATTTCTGGGACCACTTGTTTGCAATATAGTGGTATTATTATAAGCATTTTCAAGTGTAAGGTACTGCTGCAAGTGAGGTTTCTGATCAGTAGCCCAATCATAAGCCTCCTTATAGTTTATTTTCACTTTCTGCGTTTTTGGATTGTTCATACATTATAATTAGACTGACTCTGACCAGGATGAAGATCATTTCAGCTCTCACCTTCCTTTCTGCTCTTTTTTTAAAATAACAAACCAGCAAGCCAGAACAGTAAGGTCTTCCCTGGTGGCTCAGATGGTAAAGAATCTGCCTGCACTGCGGGAGACCTGGGTTCGATCCCTGGGTTGGGAAGATCCCCTGGAGAAGGGCTTGGCAACCCACTTCAGTATTCTGGCCTGGAGAATCACCAGGGACAGAGGACCCAGAAGGCTATACAGTCCATAGGGTCGCAAAGAGTCGGATACAACTGAACGAATAAGCACACACAAGCCAGAACCCATGATAAGATGTATGGGAGTAAAGTAATATTTTCATGTGAGACAGGCCTTTTTTCCCCCAGATTAACTGTTTATCCCCTTAAGAGTTTTTATGCTGATTTCATTCACTTGAATAGTGCAGTCACTATCAGATATACTGTTGGAATGTTTGTTTCTGTTAACCATACAGTGAAGTTTAAATAAAACTTTGCTTTTCTCTTTACAATTTACTCTGCTTAGAATTATTTTGGTGGAAAACTCTCTGCTCAAGGGAAAATGCCTTGGATTGAATATAATCACGAAAAAGTTTCCGGGACAGAATTCATAATTGACTTTCTGGAAGAGAAACTTGGAGTGAATTTAAACAAGAACCTCGGTCCTCATGAAAGAGCCATCTCCAGGGCAGTGACTAAGATGGTGGAGGAGCATTTCTACTGGTGAGTCCCCCCGGGTGCCTGGGTGGGTGTCCAGGGCATGTCCCCATCATGTGAAGCAAGCCAAGTTGTTTCACATTTCAGCTCTCCCTCCCCAACTGCTGCACCTTTTCCAAAGTGTTCTACATTCTGACTGACTTAGGGGTCAAACTATGACTGTTAAGTCTCTAGGTATCTAGAGCAGAATTGACATTTTCTGTTGAGGCCCAGCTGGTACATATGTTAGGCTTTTTGAACTACATTTGTCTGTGGCAACTACTTAATTCTGCTGTTTTAGCGCAAAAGCAGCCACAGATGATACACACATGGATAAGCATCACTGTGTTTAAATACAACAACAAAAGCACTGACATTTGAATTTCATTTAATATAAAATACTGTTCTTTTGATTTTTTTCCCCCTCAACCATTTACAAATATGAAAACTTCTTAGCCCATGGGCTGTAGCTCCTTCCCCACAATCTAGGTCACTGAAATGGGGGATGTAGACTGCGCTCTTTACAAATACAAACTGCTGAATTAATGTTGCATCAGATACTCAGAGGAGGGAACAGGAGACTAAGGCAGCTAGAAGTCTCAGGTGAAATAAATTATGCAAGCTTTGGCAGAGTATTGTCAGTTTTCCCTGTATGACAAGAGCTTCTCCATGATCCAGAAGTAAAGCTTACTACAGTTTTTCTGAGTACCTTTGCCTTGATTGGCTGACTCCTAGCTTGTACTTTGTCCTGATTGACTGACTCCTAGCTTGTACTTCGCCCTGATTGGCTGACTCCTAGCTTGTACTTTGCCCTGATTGGCTGACTTCCTGCCCATATTCCCTGAGTTTGAAGCATTGCAGACACTGTGTGGGTTAGGTGTCCCTGTTTTGTAGGTGGTATGCTGCTGTGACATTGCGTGAGTTAGGCAGACTTGGTTCTTCTTGCTTTACAATCTCCTTGAAATGTGGGTGTGTTTTTTTTTTTTTTTCATTTATCTTCTGGAGTTTTAGCCTTTCTATACACTCCAATAAGTAAGAAATATTTTTCCCCTGATTTCTGCACTTTATCTTGTTCCAAAGATTTAATAAAGAATTGCTGAGTCCACTGTTTTTGGGCATTAATTGTTACTCCTAGGTCATTGCTCACTGAGTAGCTTTCACCTCTTCCACTGAGAGTCACTGGGGTTGACTGTAGAAAGTTCTTTGCCATTACACTCCTATTTCATATATTCAGCTCTTTCTAAATGGAAAGCCTGCCTCTTGAATTCTGTGACCTTCTGCTTTTTTTCTTTTTCTTTTTCCGCTTTCAGTTCTTGCCTACTTTATTCCAGGACTGACCTGAAGCATCACTTTCTTCTCTTTCTCACTGCAGAGATGAAGGTGGTGGGAGGAAGGAGGGAGTCAGGCAGAGTGGAGGCAGGGGTGCAGATCAGTGTGGGAATGATCACAGACTCATTGTGGTCTCTTCCTTATAATACTTATGGAGAACTGCTGGCCCTTCCCTCTCAAAGACTGCAGGGGTTGCAATGTGGACCAAAATGCATGAGTGCAGGTGACACACTTAGCCTCAGGGAAAAGCCCTTGGGGGACAGAGTCATCTCACTTGCTCGCCCAGGGTTACAGGTTCTGCTCTGCAGTGATCAGGAAAATGAAGAACCAGCATAGGGCCACCCAGGCTGTCTGTGCCTTCTCTTGCTGAACTGCCACACCCCCCGCCCCCAAGTGCTATTTTATCTGATGGATGGGCCCATTAATATGGGGAGAGAGCACTTTTTCAGCTGCCTGGAAAGCTGAAAGCCTTACAGTTAAGTTGGTACGTTTGCAGCACTCTTTGATTTCTGTGTGTGCTATGTGTGCGTGCATAAAATTTATGTTCGGCTTAGAAAGACTTTGATCCAGCAGGATTTCCAAGTATCACCTGTCACTGCTGCCTGCTCTGGGTATTAGTCACGTGTATATATGTTTACTCCCTGATGGAAGTTCATCTTCTGTTCTTCCCTTCTCTTCTTTTCCTACTGATGGGATGAGGGGACAGGGTTTGGTGCGGAGGGCTGGGAGGGAGCCTTGGGAGGTGGTACTCCAGTGGGTGAGAATCTTAATTTTACAGATCACAAACCCCCAAGTGCTTGGGAAGTTGCAAAGGTCATCTGTAGATTCTTCTCTTTTAAATTAAAAAATAGTAATTTTTAATTAGTACTTTAAAATTTTTTTATGTTTCTGACTGCTGGGTCTTCCTTGCTGTGTGGGTTTTTCTCTAGTTGTTAGTGGGGGCTCCTCTCTAGTTGCGGTGTGGGCATCTCATTGTGGTGGCTTCTCTTGTTGTGGCACATGGGCTGTAGGTTGCAGGGGCTTCAGTAGTTGCAGCATGAGGGCTTAGTAGTTGCAGTTCCCAGGCTCCAGAGCCTAGGCTCAATAGTTGTGGCACATGGGCTTAGTTGCTCTGTGGCACGTGGGATCTTCCCGGATCAAGAATCAAGCCTGTGTCTCCTGCACTGGCAGATGGACTCTTTACCACTGAGCCACCAGGAAAGCTCTTAATTAGTATTTTTAAATTAAAATACAAATAGCTTACTTTTTAGGGTGGGTGATGGAGAAGACTCTTGAGAGTCCCTTGTACAGCAAGGAGATTCAACCAGTCCATTCTAAAGGAGATTGATCCTGGGTGTTCATTGGAAGGACTGATGCTAAAGCTGAAACTGCAGTACTTTGGCCACCTCATGCGACGAGTTGACTCGCTGGAAAAGACTCTGATGCTGGGAAGGATTGGGGGCGGGAGGAGAAGGGGATGACAGAGAATGAGATGGCTGGATGGCATCACCGACTCTATGGACGTGAGTTTGAGTGAACTCCGGGAGTTGATGATGGACAGGGAGGCCTGGCGTGCTGTGATTCATGGGGTCGCAGAGAGTCGGACACGACTGAGCGACCGAACTGACTGACTGACTGACTGTTTCTCATTTGTGTCTTCTCAAGCGTTAATTTGAGAAATGAATAGTGAAGGTGGGAGGTCAAGTCTTGATTGAGATACAAATATCCAGTGACCTTTCCAAAAAAAAAAAAAATTCCTAGCTCCTCCAATTTCTTTTAGTCTTCAGTAGCAGAAGGAAAGACAAACTTTCTCTGTTTCTTTAAGTTTCCAAACCTTTAGCTAACTTCTTGCTTTGGGGAGATCCTAAACAGTCTTTCTTGAGAGCTCTAAATCCCAACACCTACCCCCTCTACCCGGCGCCATTCATGGTAAGAAAATGCATGCCTGTGGAAACCGAGGGCCAGCATAGGGAACTAACCACAGTATGTAGGAAAATATTACAAGAATGAGCTTTCCATGTGAGCCTGCTGAATTTTGACCATTGATGAGCTCTAAGGTTGTGTTTATACTTACAGAAGTGTAAGAGGGAGAATTAATTATTTGACTCAATTGATTCAGTTATCTGGAGTTTTCAGATATGTCTGTCTTAGTCTGACACTTTAAAAATACTCTACTTCAGATATGATTTTCGGAAAAACAAAGACTCCTGTCATTATATAATGAAAACATTATCTAACATCGTATAATTCTGAAGCTCTGAATTCAGTTCAGTTCAGTCGCTCAGTTGTGTCCGACTCTTTGCGACCCCATGAATCACAGCACGCCAGGCCTCCCTGTCCATCACCAATTCTAAATTAGGTCTGTACAAAAAGCACACTCAACTATAAAGTGTTTTTCTCTTGCACTTGAAATCCGTACAATTATATCCCACTTGCATTATAAATGCTGTTATTGAAGATGAAGGAGACAGGTTTTTAATTCCCTTTATTTCACTGAATTCCTAAGTTAAATGCAGGGAAGCCAGAATAAAGCAAAGTCTGAAAGACTTGGGGTCAGATTACTGGAATGAAATTGTTTTGATAACAGATGCTATAGCGGCTTCTAGGTGACATACTGTCCACTTGTGGACAGTACTGAGTGTCGTGTGTGTGTGTGTGTGTGTGTGTGTGTGTGTTTGTGTGTGAGCAGCTCAGTTGTGTCTTACTCTTTGTGACCCCATGGACTGTAGCCTGCCAGGCTCCTCTGTTCATGGAACTCTCCAGGCAAGAGTGGGTTGCCTGGAGTGGAGTTGGTTGCCATTTCCTTCTCCAGGGGATTTTCCCAACCCAGGCAATGAACCTGGATCTCCCATATTGCGGGCAGATTCTTTATCTTCTGAGTCACCAGGAGTGTCTTAAGCTCTTCTAATCTCAATGGTGTTGGGTACCGTTGTCAAAGTCCCTATAGTCATAACAGTTTCACCCATAAAAACATAGATGTTAGAAAAGAGGATTCATATCACTTCTAAGTTGGCTATAATTAAATTTTTTTTGATGTGGACTATTTTTTAAAGTCTTTATTGAATTTTTTGCAATATTGTTTCTGTTTTCTGTTTTGTTTTGTTTTTCCCCCCTTCGAGGCACATGGCATCTTAGTTCCCTGACCAGTGATCAAACCTACTCCCCCTGAATGGGAAGGTCACGTTTTAACCACTGGACCGCCAAGGAAGTCCCATTTTTTTTAAATTTGAGTTTGACTTTTGGTGAGTGGGAGAGATGGGATGCTTTAATAAAAGGGCTTACCCGAGATTTTCTCTGAAAGCCAGGAGACTCTCTATCCTTGATTACAACTCGATTGAAGTGGTCCCCTCTCCTTTCTTTTTTGTATCCCTTCCCCAAGTTTTAGATGTAGTGAGGGCCCCGTTCAGAGAGGCATTTCTAATACTGTGAAAGGTGGTAAATTACAGAAGCACATCTTATGCTCCTGCACCCTAGAGCATCTAGAGTACAGGTGAAAGGTGTGAAGGAGGTAGTAGCATGACCAGGAAAAGGGCGTTCTCATGGTTGGAAAGGCCACATGCTAAGATTCATTCAGCAAACAGTAGGTTTGCAGTTTCTTCCATACGTGCTAATAGTCATTTCAGCCACACTCCAGGCTTCATGGGAGGTTATAAGAGATATCTTTATTAAAGCATCAGAGATCTACTTTTCTTTCCTTCATAGCTCCTTTGAAAATGTTTTAGCAGGGTTTACTCTTCAGTTCTAAGACCATCGATAATGGGGGAAAAAAAACAAACCTCTTTGACGTCATTTTGTAGGAAAGACCAGATATGTCAGTTGTGATATATTAAAAAAATGAGTATCAACTTCCTGACAGAGGCTCTCAGAATGAGAAATTATTTTGATTGCTCAGCCTGGTTCAGTTTCCAGTTTGGCTCTCCCTATCCTCTCTGGTTTATAATTCACAGTTCCCTGAGTAGTGGCCTCTTCCCAGCAGAGAGTGAAGAGGCAGATCCCAGAAGGAGAACGGGGGCAGCCCTTTCTTCCTCAGTCTCCACAGGCCTCTCTCTTTCCACTTTCCTGTGTAAAAATTTTCATCCTTTAGAAACGCTGCTTTGCAGCAGCTGGCTCAGAACTTTTCATTCAGTCAACAATTCGTCCCTTCAGGAGAGTTCCAGGGTGAACGGCGACTAGGGGCTGGACGTCAGGGAAGACAAGGTGCCTGTCCTTAGTTGGCTCACAGGGGAGGGCACCATCCAGCTTGCATAGCCAAGCAGCGCCTGCTGGAGCGATGGGACGCAGGCTTCTGGAGGAGATGATGTCAAACAGAATCTAGGGCCAGTCAGAGTGGTGGGGGAAGGGATCGGCTCAGAGGGTAAGATGAGGCTGTCAGGCAGAGGGGGCAGCAGTCTGCAAAAGTTTAGAGGCAAGAAGGAGGCAGTCGGGGAGGCATGTATAATTCAGAGGGGAGGCAGTGCCAGTTTTGGGGTCAGGCTGTGGCGGGGGGGTTGGGATGGGGGAGGCTGAGGTGCCAGGTGATGCATCTGTGGGGAGCAAATGCTTGACTCCGAGAAGCAGTGTGATACTATGGGATGTGTGTTTTAGGAAGCTTTTTGTGGCTGACTAGGGGAAAATGGATTTCTAGAAGTCCATAAGGGGCCGTTGGGAGACCTGTGCGGAGGCCACCATCCTCAGGGTTAGGCAGTGATGCAACCTGAATGATAGTGTCAGTTGAATTGGAGACAAAGCCGCAAGGTGACTGGCTGTCAGGAGGGAGGAATGGGGAGCGGTGAAGAGGACCTCACGGGATTCCTTCTGGTTTCGGTGCAGAGTGGCAGATTTGCGAGGAAGAAAGAGGATGAATCTAACTTTGGAAATGTTGGTTTGAGTGCCTGAGGCTCCCTCAATGTATCTGCGGATCTCAGGACAGAGGTCTCCTGGACTGGGATATGGAGGTGGGAGTCCTCACTTTGAAATCATGAATGTGAAACATAGATCACCCCATAAATAAGGTGTAAGAGGGTAGAAGGGATAAATATAAAAGTCTTGGCAGCATGTAAGAGGTGAGAGGAAAAGTGGTAGGGACATAAGCCAAGAGAGAATTCTAAGAAGCAGCTGATAGTGTTGGATGCTGCAAAGAGTTCAAGGAAGATAAAGATGAAAAGAAAACGTATTTGAAGTTTGTAACAAAAAGGGATTGTTGACTTGGACGAGAGTGGTTTCGCTGGAGTGGTGGGTTTGGAAGTCCCTTTCATGTGGAGATGTTCATGAAGCTTTCATGTGGGAGGGTGGGGACTTGTGGTAGTCAGGATATGGCAGCATGTATGCGGGATGTCTTTGATCTGTAGAAATTGACTTAGGGACCCTTGAAGCGCGCATTTCCATTGACATTGGATTTTATACCCACTTCACAGGACTTGACCATGGAAGAGCCTGCCTGGCCCTCATTTGCTTCTCTTCCCTGATACTGGTCTACAGTTTTGGGCTCTTTAACTCTTTGAGTTAAAGAGAGGAAGGAAAACGAGAGCAGGGTGGGGAAGAGAAGGAAAGAAAGCCAATGTCTGAGGTTACTTTCAGCTGCCACATTCTGAATCAACCCAGTGTTTCTCCTGTGCCCTGCATCTGACCTGCTAATGCAGGTGGAGAACTTTACACCATAGCCTGGGGCTGGGGATGGTGTGTGTTTCTCTTCCCTGCTCAGCTGTGTGGCCCAGACAACAGCCGCCTCTTCTGTCCCTACGGCTCCTCTAACTCATTAGTCTTCCCACTGCTACGCCCTCATTTTCTGTGCGTGCCCTCATTTCCTGCTCTCAGAGGAGACCGAGTTCATGGGGCGGATACTTGGAACCTCCTTGCAGCCCCTTACTTCTCCATCTCACAGAGCGTGGTGTCCCTACTTCTCTCCATGCTGGTCCTTGCAGCCTGACCCTCTAGTTGTCTCACTTGCCTTTGAACTAGGCTTCCCCCAAACCACTCCTTATCCTCGAAACTTTCTTAGGCAACCTCAGCTCCTCTTGCATCTTTGAAACTGCCACTGCCATGCCCCGGCCCATAGAACCTAAACCTTCAGGATCCTCCCTTGAAGGTTTTGTGGAAATTTCAAATGCAACAGGTTAACTCATCTTTCATCACCTCAGTCTGTCCACTTTGTGTGTGCCGGGACTGGTTACCATCCGCTCCAGCCATCAGCCTGGGAGATCGCATCCTCTATCGGTTCTCTACTTCCAGTCCTTTCCTCACCTTGCCACACCTCTGATTATGTGTCTCGCCTGCTTAAAACCTTTCGGTGGTGAAACTTGGCTTTCAAAATAAGTCTTAGTCCCTTTGTGGCAGGCGCATCTTGAGCCAGTCCTTGCCCATCCTTCTGGCTTCAGCGCTTCCAGGCTCCCTCAGGCATCCCAGGCCCCACCTGCCCATCCTGAAGTTCTTGCCGTTCGTGGAGCAGCTGGGACTCTTCATGGGACACCTCCGCCTCTGCTCTACCGGGTGAACTGCTGCTCATTTTTCTAGATCAGTTGTGCTTGTGATCAAACCCTTGTGATTTGACTACAAAGAATGAATTCTTTTTCACACCAATGTATTTGTTGAGAGCCACCCCAGTCCTCATTTTTATACTTTAGGTGCTTCCTAGATGCTATTATTACCTGGTCATGCTTAATTTAGGGTAATTTAGTTTTATTTTCAGATCACTGACTTCCAGAATAATCAAGGATGGAATTGGCCTTTTTACTGTGAGTTGAGGTCTAGTATAGTTATTACCAGGATCAAAGTGCTTATTAGTGGAATATGAGAAGTGACACCCTAATTATTGCAGGTATAAAAAGAACTAGAAAAGGATTTTATTTGCACATTTATAAAAAAATGAGAGAATAAATGAAATCTTTTATATCAGAAGTTTTATTGACTCTCTACATATTAATTAGTGACCATTGCAGTGTACTTTTTCCTCTTTTCAGTCAAAATTTCTTGCCTCCTCAATACTATATTTTGAGACCCTTACTAAAAGAGGTGCACAAATCTTTCTAACAAGATTTGTAAGCATCTTATAAAAAGCTAATAAAAAAGTTATAGTTGTGGAATAGAGTATGTTGAAATTGGTTGTGAGACTTTTCAGTGAAAATCAGGAAGACTTTAAAAATTAGAGAAATCTGTTTTTTTCCCCTTTTTCTCATACTTTAAAGAATAGAACTGTATAAAATGATCAAAATATCAGGATCTTATTTTCTGCTTTTGTTTCTCTTTCTTGAGATAGAAAGTAGCTACAGTTAGCTATCATCCCTTGCATTCTCTCTGTAAAAAGTATTTTCACTCCTCTGATGTTTTCCAAGTGACCATTACTGCTGTATCAACCAGCAGCGGGAGATGACTCCAGTACAGCTTTTACTGCTCACTGTGAGGAAGAGCTAAAATATCTTGTCTCTACGCCCACAGCTATGTTTTTCTTAGCCTCCAGTAGGAAAACCTTTTAATTTCTATCTACCAACACTATGAACCATAAAAACAGTCTGGCAATCACCCCAGGTTCAGAGAACAAAATCAGAAAAGGCCTGAGTATTGCAGCCAGCACACCACACGAGCAGCTGTTAACCACTTAGCTGTCTACACAGATCACACAGAAGCTTCTAGACTTTTTGCCACAACCATCACCTAGTTGGGAAGAATGATCCAACCAAATTCCTTTGGTATTTCTATTCACTCTAGGGTCCTGGAGAACAAACTGAAGCAGAGAGCTGCCTTTCTGGAGAATGAATCATTTGTATACCATTTATAATTTATATAGTTCATAGTAACCATGAATAGCTATAACTATTCCGTGAAAGTGTTAGTCGCTCAGTTGTGTCTGACTTTTTTTGCGACCCCATGGAGTGTAGCCCACAGAAGAGGCTGTAGCCTCCTCTGTCCATGGGAGTCTCCAGGCAAGAATACTGGAGTGGGTAGCCATTCCCTTCTCCAGGGGATCTTCCCAACCCAGAATCAAACCCAGGTCTCCTGCATTGCAGGCAGATTCTTTACCATCTGAACCACCAGAGATCCTGTCAAAAAGGCAAAAAGATTTCTTTTTGGAAAAAAATCCTTTTATATCAGGAAATATAAAATGTATACACAAAGTGTACAAAACAAAAAATGTGCAGCTTAATTAATCAACATAGAGCATAAAAAAAATGAAATAATGCCATTTGCAGGAATATGGATGGACCTAGAGATGATCATACTAAGTAAAGTAAGCCAAACAAAGACAAGTATCATATGATATTGTTTATATGTGAAATCTAAAATAATGATACAAATGAATTTATTTACAAAGCAGAAATGGACTCACAGACATAGAAAACAAACTTATGATTACCATAGGCAGGGAGGGGGACAAATTAGGAGTTTGGGATAAAAATATATATATACTACTATATGTAAAATAGATAATTGACAAGGACCTACTGCGTAACTCAGGGAATTATATTCAATATCTTATAATTACCTATAATGGAAGAGAATGTAAAAAAGAATATAAATATGTATGTATATATATGTGTGTGTCTGAATCACTTTGCTGTACTCCTGAAACTAGCACAATATTGTAAATCAACTATATTTCAATAAAAACTAAAAACACAGAGCACAGGCTTGTATAACCATCACTTTGATCAAAAAAGAATGAAACCAGTGCCCCAGTCACCACCACCTCCTTCCCATTGCCACCTCCCACCCCCCAACCCACATAGGTACTCACTGTCCTGCCAAAACCCTTTTAAGGTGGGTTTCTCCTTGTTTTCTGTGGGGCTGCCTGCGAGAGAGCAGAAGCACGGCCTTGGGGGCTTGGGGGTCTCCGGGCAGGTTCAGAGGAGGCTTGGTGGATGGCATCATGGCAGGCTGTCTGACCCTAAGTCCAGGCATGGACTGAGTCGATTGTAATGTCTGTCATGCAGACTGCTCTTTGTAGAGGCCGCAGTGATTCAGTTCTCTAGCATGTGCTCAATTCCCCACCCCTCACTGGAAATTGACTCTGTGGACCTGCTATGTATCTAACTCACAGTAGTAACCTCTTTCCACGCAATTCCAGGACCTTAGCTTATTGCCAGTGGGTGGACAATCTCAATGAGACCCGGAAGATGCTCTCTCTTAGTGGTGGCGGTCCCTTCAGTAACCTGCTGAGGTGGGTCGTGTGCCACATAACGAAAGGAATCGTGAAACGCGAGATGCATGGCCACGGCATTGGCCGCTTCTCCGAGGAGGAGATTTACATGCTGATGGAGAAGGACATGCGGTCTTTAGCAGGGCTTCTGGGTAACGTACCACACCTTCTATTCTGTATTTTCTATCCTTACTTTTTGCATGATTAGTAAAGCACTGCTAGTTTACTGCTTTAAAGCTTTATTTTGGTTGATTTCTTTGCTTCTACATGTAGGTTGCAGTCCCACCTTTTAACCAAGTCCCCTGATTTTCAGGAACATGTATCTGTGTTCTGAATCACTAGAGGGTGAGTGTTTCTAGTGTGGTGAAGCTCCCGGGTGAAGAGAACTTTGAACGTGGCATAGCATTACTAACTGGCTGTAAGTGATGGTATTTCTGAATGTGTTGTGAGCCAAGGAGGAATTTGAGCAAGGAAGTGCTTCTATTTATAAATGGGTCAGGGTGAAAGGCTATTTATAGACACGTCTGCTCAGAAGATTCCACTGGGTACTGTCGACCTCCAGCTAAGAGAGATGCCAACCCAGCCTGAGTGAATGAGAAAATTTGACATTTTCTCACGTCATTCATTTCTCTTTGTAATCTGAATCCTCTTCTTATTAGCATGTTTGAGCTCTTCTGATTTTGTATTTACCGCACCCAGGGGGTTTAACTGTGCTTGGGAAGCCTCTCAAAGAGAAGCACCGAGGGGCCTCTCTCCATGGGTGCATGACGATGCTCAGTCGAGTTGCCCACCTTGCTCACCTGGTCGGCTGGTGGTTGGGCTGATGTGATACTGTTCTGAGTGAAGCTTGAGCCTTACTCTGACAGTTCACAAACAGATCATTTGAATTCAGCTTTGATGTGTGAAATAATGGCCTCTCCTGGGAACAGCTCGTGTATACGGAGCCAAGGTCATAGGACCTAGTCCTTCAGAGCTGCCGAATTTGTCCAGCGACTGTGGTTTTCCTTGGTCCTCTCTCGGTATCCTCATCTCTTTTCTGGAGCACATTAAGTACCTCCTCCAGGAAGTGGAGTTTCGGATTTGTTTTGTTCAGACCTACCTGGTACCCAGGAATTGGGGGCAGTTCTGTCACCCATGCAGAGTGACCCACTCTGACTAGCTCCTTCCTGGTCCTCGCTGCAGATGCTTACTGGACCTGGAGTCCTCCCTGGAACCTGCAGAGGGAGATCCCAGCAGCACACCCAGCTCTTGGCCAGCTTTGTTGTGGGGGCAACAGCAAGGGTGGGTGGGCCTTGATGTTCTGGGTTCCTGCTCTAAACAGACACTCCGAAGCCCCGCCTGGCTTGGAGGTTGTTGCTGTCTGGACTTGTGGTGCTTTGTCTCCGTGGGCCCAGGTGGGCCTGCCTAATGTAGGTATGGGTGGAATTTGCCTCCAGTTTGTCTCGTTCCTTTGGAAACTTAGTGCTGGACTCTGGGCCACACAGAAGCCAGTACAGAGAGGACCATTTCTTCTCAGCAGTGTCTCCATCTGCTCTTGGCTTCTTCCCCAGCTTTCACTGTAGGGAGCCCCAGAAAGCCAGGAGTTGAGCTTCCAAAGTGAAGACAGTTCATCTCTAATGGTTTAACAGTGCTGGCTCCTTAACCAGAATGGGGTGATCATCTCCCTTCTAGAGCATTTTTGGTTGGGGAACTTGGGATCAGGGTGATAGTCATAGCGAGGATAACACCAGTGTCTCTCCCATGTTTGATTTCTCCCCACTTCTGGTGAGATGGGAGGCAGTTGCATCACTGATTGCTAGGCTGGATCCCTGGCAAGTATCACAATGGCATTCTGAGTTCAGATGAGTTTCTAGGATGAGAAGCTGAGTGGGTTATTTGGAAAGTTAAAGTTTGCTAGACTTCTATTCTGAATGGGGGTCCAGGGAACAGTCTGGCTTTGAATTCTATCATAAGAGAAGCACATATTCTGTGTCTAGGGAAGAAGAGGCTCTCTGGCTGAGCATCATAATTTTCTTACTAAATGAGGCAGAAAGCATCTACTTTTCCCTTCACCCAGGATATAGCTTACTTATAACATCCAGCTGTTTTATGATGTTGCTCTTGGAGGCTGAGGGCAGCATGGACTATGGAGTCTCATCATTAAAGTGAGTTTCCTGGGCTTTGTGGGTTGAAGTCATACTCGTCCTTAGGAGTCTGGCTTCTAACAAGGATATGTGTTAAAACTCCAAGCTGAAGTGTACAAGTACTTGAGGAGAAAAGGTCTCTTTCTTTTTTAGGAGCTGCTATTGAAAGAGCCCTGCTTCCCTGGTGGCTCAGTAGTAAAGAATGTGCCTGCCAATGCAGAAGATGCGAGTTTGATCCCTGGTTCAGAAAAATCCCCTGGAGAAGGAAATGGCTCCCCACTCTAGTCATTTTTGCCTGGGAAATCCCATGGACAGAGGAGCCTGGCTGACTACAGTCCATGGCATTGTGAAAGAAAGAGTCAGACAGGACTTAGCGACTAAACAATAGCAACAATGGAAAGAGCCAAATAATAAAGTGGAATTTGTAAATGAAAGTGAGAAAAACAAGCTGGTTTCCAGCCAACTATACTAGACTAAAGTGAAAGTGAAATGCACGTTTCCCTCCTGGTCCAGGGCTTTATTGATTCATGAAAATGGCTCGGGGCATCTTTATTTTTCAGAGTCCTTGTTGCCATTGGGTTGGCACATGTCAAAAAGTCAGCTCTATTGGTTATTTTAATAAACATCAGTGTGTAATCTTGGCTATTTAATAAAGAGTACTTTGGCCACCTCATGGACAAGTTGACTCACTGGAAAAGACTCTGATGCTGGGAAAGGTTGGGGGCGGGAGGAGAAGGGGACGACAGAGAATGAGATGGCTGGATGGCATCACCGACTCTGTGGACATGAGTTTGAGTGAACTGCGGGAGTTGGTGATGAACAGGGAAGCCTGGCGTGCTGTGATTCATGGGGTCACGGAGAGTCGGACACGACTGAGCGACTGAACTGAACTGAACTGAACTGAATGGGATGTAAAGTAGTTCTTCCTTTCAAAGGAGGCAAAATGAGTCACTTGTCATGTGTATGCTTCTTGTCACTCTTATCAGCACGTAGAGTTACAATGTGGTATAGTTTTTCAAAATGATTGTATTTTGCTGTTGAACTAACAAAATCATTTAAAATTTGTTTATTTTTCAATTTGTAAATAACTTTGTTTTTCAGATATATAGATATTCAACTGATCACTTAGTTCTTAGATAAAGAATATATGAAAGTGAAAGTTGCTTAGTCATGTCAGACTCTTTGCCACCCCATGGACTGTAGTCTGTGGAATTCTTCAGGCCAGAATACTAGAGTGGGTAGCCTTTCCCTTCTCCAGGGGATCTTCCCAACCCAGGGATCAAACCCAGGTCTCCTGCATTGCAGGTGGATTCTTTATCAGCTGAGCCACAAGGGAAGCCCAAGAATACTGGAGTAGGTAGCCTATCCCTTCTCTGGCAGATCTTCCCAACCCAGGAATCGAACCAGGCTCTCCTGCATTGCAGGTGAATTCTTTACCAACTGAGCTATCAGGGAAGCCCATAAATAATATATAGAAGGTTAATAATATTTAGGCTTTGTGACTAGTAATAGAAAAATCTCTAACTCATTTTTAACCTGAAATATCTTTGGGGTCCCATCTGTCCATACTGAAAAGGCTTGCTATGGAGCAGAAGTGGTGATGCAGTATATTAATTTTGTATCCTGCAACTTCACTGAATTTATTGATGAGCTCTAGTAGTTTTCAGGTGGCATCTGTAGGATTTTCTACATATAGTATCATGTCATCTGCAAACAGTGACAGCTTTACTTCTTCCCTTCCAGTTTGGATTCCTTTTATTTCTTTTTCTTCTTTGATTGCTGTGGCTAGGACTTCCAATACTCTGTTGAGTAAAAATTGCAAGAGTGGTCATCCTTGCCTTTTTCCTGATCTTAGGGGAAATGTTTTCAGCTTTTCACTGTTGTGTATGATGTTATAAATGTGTTTGTCACATATGGATTTTATTATAAGAGAACTGGTCTTAGAGTGTTGGGACTGCAGAGCAGGAAGCTGGGCTGGGTAAGAAATAGATTGGGGTGGGGATCTTGTAGCTGCAGTGCAAGAACTTCCCTCTTTGGGGAATGTGCCTTAGGTTGTTGCCAGACTGCAGTTTTATAGTCCTTGTCTTGTGGTTCTCAAGCGCCTGATTGCAGTATAAAGCTTTTGGAAAGCAGCTTTTGTCAGGTGGACCAGAACTAAGGAAAGTTGAGGCAGCAGCTCCTCGTGTGTGGATGTTGCGGGTGGATGAAGCTGGACCGAGTTTCTTCTCATGTTTCTGACTGCCCCTCAAGTTCAGGCTGGGGAAACAGTCTGCAGAATGGGGGTGTAGGTGGTAGTTCATACTGTTATGATGGGGTCTTCAGGGAGCCAATTATTTATCTGATCATAATGAAGCAGCACAGATGACTGAACTCTAGTGTTTCTTTGCTTTTGATTGGACCTTCATAGACCCTGCATAGTGACACAGCACTTATGGGAAAAGCAAATGAATAATTGGCAAATAGAGTTGGTTTGGGAGACATAATCATATAGGGGATAGAATAATAAGAATAAAATTTCAGTTATGAGGCTCAGCTGGGTCTACGGCCATACCGCCCTGAACACGCTCGATCTCGTCTGATCTCGGAAGCTAAGCAGGGTCGGGCCTGGTTAGTACTTGGAAGGGAGGCTCAGCTGGGCACTGTTGGTGGGCAATAGATACCAATGCTGGATGAATGAAGGAGAAAAATGAATGACTGTCTGGAGACGTTTAGCAACCAGCCAATGAGGCACTCCAGGATCTGTAGATCTGAGGGTACTTACTGAGCAAAATTTGGAATTTGTGAATGCTTTTAAGAGGCAGGATCAGAAATAAGCCTGGGCTCTGTAGGTGGAAACTGAAAAATCCTATGAAAGAATGTTCATTTTAGCCACGGCTGGAGACCTTAGGTGGAAGAGTGTACTTGGAATGATTAGAATGCAGACAGAAGGGTAATGCCTTTGACTCAGGACTGTATGAGTCTAACTGTAGGAGCATAGCTGCCTTCAGCTCTTTGTAAAGGACTGTGAATGAGTTGGGGATATTTATTGATTTATTTTTTACTGTGCTGGATCTTCGTTGCTGTGCATGGGCTTTCTCTAGTTGTGGCAAGTGGGAGCTACTCTTCATTGCAATGCACGGGCATCTCACAGTAGTGGCTTCTCTTGTGGACACAGGCTCTAGAGTACAGAGTCTTCCATAATTGTGGTGCAGAAGCTTAGTTGCTCCGCAGTGTGTGGAATCTTCCTTCACTGGCAGGCGGATTCTTTACTGCTGAGCCCCCAGGGAAACCGGATCCGCCTGATTTCTGCATCTGCAGTTCAACCAAGTCTGGATCCTGTAGTACTGTGTTTAGGATATGTGATTGGCCGAATCTGGATGTGGAACCTGTGGATATGGAGGGCTGACTAAGAGACTTACTTGAGCATCTGTGGATTTTGGTATATGTGGGAATCCTGGAACCGATATCCTAAGGGACGACTATAATTACTAGATAATTAAGTCTTTTGGGGTTTTTCCTTAAAAAAAAAATTACGAGATTTTTTATCTATAAAGAGGATTATAATGCTGAAACATTGATTATGATTATTAATAGTATGGATTTTTTTTGTCCAGAGTGCTTGGTTTTTGTTTGATATGGTAACAGGAAACTTAAGTTACTAGGCACTCACCACTCACTTTTTCTTCATCCTTATCAGCCCCCTTATATTGTCAGCTTTCCCTTCTCTTAGGGCAGCTGAAGGTTTAACCATGACAGAACACGTATAAATTGGTTTATCCTTAGGTGGCTACTTATGGATCGTTTGTAAGTAATTTGCATTTTTCTCCAAAAAGAATGATGCATTTCATCAGTTCTCTTATCACAGGCATACCCAACAAAATTGTTATTACTGCAAAGGGTGCTCGAAAGAGCTGAGCAGAGAGCTGTAATGTCAGGAGACTGAGGATTGTGGTTTGCAAGAGAGCTCAGAACATTTAAAGGTTTTTTTTTTTTCAAGGATGCAAACTTAAGTGACAGCAAGGATAAAATCAACACTCAACTCATAATTTGCTTCTACATAAAAAGTTGAATTGAAATCTGAATTAAGTGAGAAGGTCAAAAGAGAGCATTTCAAGATTTTTAAACAACTAAAGACTAACAGGAAAACTACCTGAGCATTATTTTTGTATCAATTATTGCACTGACTGCTATGCTAGGCTCTTGGGAAACAAAGGATGAATAATAATGGTATAATGGTGTCCACTTTCAGGAAGCGTATAGTATATTGGAGCTCATGTTTCTAGGCTGACAATATCCTAGGATGTGAAAAATTTGCCCATGTGATCTTAGAATTCTGATTGTAATCTTTCAGAAATGAGGAGGCTAGGAAAAATGTCAGAAGATGGAGATAGGAAATCATCCTTGTTTCCAAAAGGGGGAGAGAGAAAGTAGATTCTCATAACGAAATAAAACACTAGAATGAATTATTGAATAGATGGCTTGTTTTCTTGAAGGACTATTATTGGTTCATTGCAAATGTCACATCAAAAAGTGATTGCAGTCATCCCTCTGTATCCACTGGGAATTGGTTCCGGGACCTTCTGTTAATATCAAAATCCACGGATGCTCAAGCCTCATTGATGGCCCTTTGTGTCTGTGGGTTTCACATCAGCAAGTTCAACCAGCCTCGGATCATATATGTGAACAGTGTATTTACTGAAAAAAAAAAAAAAATCTGCATACAAGTGGACCTGCAGCAGTTAAAATTCATGTTGTTCAGGATCAGCTGTTTATTTTCTTGACTTGCTGGATCTACTGATTGGATAGACAATCTCTTGATTTCTTCAAACCATTGGAGACCGTCTCTCATGATATGCTTGTGGAAGATGGCTCTTTTTCAAAGAGGGCTTCATGGATGCCTATGGTACCACCAAGGTTTCTTGAGTGGTTTGTTGTGGGGGAGAGGGATCCCTTGATGGCTAGACTCTTTCTACCCTTTCTTCACTTAGATCAGCTCCTCTGTTACCTGTCTGTGTATTGGGAATCTGTTTCATTTTGTTTGATAGAGAACTTTCCCTACCAAAGAAAAAGTTGGAAAGCCCCTGGATTAATTGGTGGTGGATGTGGGCTTTGTTGAGTATCTGTGTCCTCACAGTACCCATTAATGGACTGAATCTCCAGGGACGCTGCTCTTGTCTTTTCTCAGAGATCTATTGACAACTTCAAAGACAAGCTTAATGGTTTTTAAATGACTCCAGGTGGAAGGATAGCTAAAAATTGGATGGAAAAATCAGGAATCAAAGCTGTCAACCATAACAAGAAGAAATCAAGTAGGGATAAATGTCAAATTCTATACTTAGGACCTCAAATTGAATTGCAGTGATACAAGGTAGGGAGAGATATATGAAAAAAGATATGAGGATTTTAGTTGACTTCAATCTCAATATGTCACCAGCATGATGGACTCCCAAAGAAGCAAATAAAAACATAGCCTGTTTAAACAAAGCATAATGTCTTGGATTAAGTTGTTTCCTCAAGGAAGCCTTTCTGGAACTTTCTCCCAAACTGTGTCAGGAGAACCTGTTCCCTGCTCCCAGGCCCTGGTACTTTCTCCCCCAGAGCACTTCCTGTACTATCTCTGAATGGTAGGCTTGACTGTCTCCTCAGCTGGACTGGGTGCCAGGCCTGGTGGATAAGTTTCTGTCTCTAGAGCCCGAACAAGCCCCTGGCACATATGAGGCTTTCAGCAAGTATTTGTCGAACAAAGGGTGCAATACTCAGTTCTGAGGTCCATCTTTCAAAAAAGAACGTGGCCAAACCCGGGTGCATCCAGAGAAGGATGATTAGGAAGGTGATTAGTCTCAAGATAATTTCCTGTGAGGAAGATGGTGGGCATAGATAGTCTGGAGAAGTGCAGATATAAGGGTCATAAACTAGTTTTTTTTCAGGTATTGAAAGAGGGTGCCTTAGGTGTTGCTGCAGGTGATGGGCGTGCTTGGGCAGAGGAAAGGAGGGCAGGGGGGACTGCGGTGTATATGAGGTGAAATGACAATAGATGGCAGCTCAGGGTGTGACAGCGCTGTAGAACAGACCCATCTAAAGTTAGAAGGGCTTGTGACAGAGAGGCCTGGTGGGCCACAGTCCATAGGGTTGCAAAGAGTCAGATGTAACTGAAGCGACGCAGCACACATGCACGCACACACCTTGCCATGTGGTCGGAGCCACTGTGTTTTATTTGCTCCATGAGGGTGAGGACCACCATCCAGACAGCCAGGGAGTCTTTTCACAGGCAATGTGATGCTTAACTGGACATTGTCTTGGGGATCCTTTCGGTTCTGACGGTTTGATAATTTTGTATTCATTCTCCGGAGAAAAGAGCAGAGGCGGGTTTCCATGTTATAAGATGAGGCAGATTTATTCACTCGTTTTCTGGTTCATCTTATGTTTGGGCTGCCACTCATGACTTCCAAAGGCAGGGTGCTTTAAATGATCTGCGTTTACTCTGTGCCCCTTGTTTTTAAATCTACTTTTTGAACAAGGTTGATTTCTGATAAACCTCTCTTCTAACCTTTTACTTCTTTTGAAGTGATTTTTACTCCAAGGCTTTTGGACAGTAGCAAAATTGTTTTTTGTTTTTTAAGAGAGCGTGGCTGCTCATCCTACCCTGTTTAATTGCATCATGTAAGCTGCACTGCCTTCTCATGAAGCGTTCAGACCGAGGCTGGGAGCCTACCTAGCATGCAGCAGCCACACGCCATGCCTCCCAGTGCAAGTGGCAGGGCAGAGTCTTCACAACTGGCAGCAGAAAAGGATGAGAAACATTAGGTTATATCTATGTACATATTAGCATATTTAGCATATGTTGAGTAACTGAACAGAGGGCAGAGGAGGAGAACAAAGACAGGAGTAATTATGCCTGTCAATCTAGCTAGAAAGAGAAAACCCACAGATGAAGAAGAATATAATAGACACTATAAGGTATGTTCTGGAACCTCAAAGCAATATTTCCTAATGTAGGTTCTAAGCCCTTTGCAAATTGCAGGGGCCTGTCTAGGACAGTGTTTCTCAGCCCTTATTGCTTATTAGGATCAGGACTGGGAAAGGTATTTTTAAAATCCAGGAGGTGATTCAAATATGTTTGTCATTTACTATAGGGCAGAGGGAAGGGCTGGTGTGTGTTCTGGGAAGGGGCCAAGTAAGGGAACTGGGTCTTGGTTAGGGTGACCCTGGATGGGTCTGTCTGCATGGGCCTTCTCTCCATGTCGCAGACCTACTATGCAGACTGCAAGGGTTTTTGTGTGTGTGTGTGAATAAATTTTAGACAGTATTTTTAACAGCATCCTGAAGATGTTGTAGTCTTAGAGCACCCGTGGGAGTTAGTTATTTCACAGATGAGAAAGCCCAACGGGAGTCAGAGAGGCTAGGGAGCCAGTCTCGGGCTGTGCAGCTAGCTAATGACATGCATTTCTTTTGCTTCAGGACAACTTCTGTATGTGTGCATTGGTGGCTTGTTAAAGTCACCTGCAAGAATAGTAATAACTTGATCTGGAAAACATAAACTTTATTTTTACCTGGATTGATGGAGTTCCTGTGAAAACTTAAGCTTTGTACAAATTCATACCGGAATCTGATCCGACTGAAGTGAATTGATGCATGTACTCTGAAAGATCTTTACATATTATTCAGTAACTAAATTGCTGCAGCTTCTAATGGAGAGGGCCATTAGATCCAGTCCTCAGAGAGCAGCATATCCATTCCAGGCTTCCAGAAGGAGGGAGCAGTGGAGGCCTGGGGGGCCTGGCTGCCTTCAGTAGCCAGGGATTGGTGGGGGCAGGCCCTGCTCTTGGTAAAATCCTTATATCCTTATGGGGACTAGACAGTTGTGGCCTTGAGTTGTGGCTGATTTCTTTTCTGGTTTCATCATTGCTATCTCAATTGGTAAAAATATGTTGATTATTAATGAAATAAAAAAGTTACTTAGCAGATTAAAATGAAAAGCTAATCAGTGCTGAATTCTTAGAATCTTTTTGGCTTATTTAGCAGTACAAATTGGTTGATGTCATTCTGACAAAAGCAGTCTGGTTTTTCTTTCATCCTGGGGGTCTTCTAATTGTTTCTTTCCAGAGAAAAGTGACTTTGTGTTTAAATGTAGTGTGTGTGCGTGTCCAACTTTCTGCGGCCCTGTGGACTGTAGCCCACCAAGCTTTTCTGTCCATGGGATTTTCCAGGCAAGAATACTGGAGCGGGTTGGCATTTCCTATTCCAGGGGATCTTCCTGACCCAGGGATTGAACCTGTGTTTCTTGCGTCTCCTGCATTGGCAGGCAGATTCTTTACCACTAGCGCCACGTGGGAGACCCATGTGTTTAAATGTTTTGGGTTCCAATTTCTGAATGATTAAAAGAAAAGAAAAATATTCACAAGATAATGCCATGCAGACAGTAGATCTTTAAATCCCACTCCATACTGAATATTTTATAATAACCTATAAACCTATAAGGGAAAATAATATATATATATATATTTAATACTTTGCTGTACACCTGCTGGGGTCCTGCCTTCTTTCCGATTTCATTTCTTTTTTTTTTTATTGAAGGATAATTGCTTTATAGAATTTTGTTGTTTTCTGTCAAACCTCAACATGAATCAGCCATGGGTATACATATATCCCCTCCCCTTTGAACCTCCTTTTGAACCTCCCTCCCATTCCACCCCTCTAGGTTGATACAGAGCCCCTGTTTGAGTTTCGTGAGCCACACAGCAAATTCCCCTTGGGTATCTATTTTACATTTGGTAATGGAAGTTTCCATGTTACTCTTTCCATACATCTCACCCTCTCCTCCCCTCTCCCCGTGTCCATAAGTCTATTCTCCAGTTTCATTTCGTAAACCTTGCCCACTCTGTGAAAACAACTCTTGTCTTCTGTCTACTTGACAAACACACCATGCTTATCCTGACCCTGTGATACTTCTATTAGCTGTTTTCCCGAACTAGAATTCCCTTCTCCAGATTTGTGCACCACTAGATCCTTCTTGACATTCGTTTCTCTGGGTAACTATCACCTCCACAGAGAGGCCTTCCTTGACCACCAGTCTAACATAACTGTCAGTCACCCTCTATCACATCACCTTACTTTAATTCTCTGCATTGCATATATCACTGGCGGATGCTTTCTTATTTATTAATTGATTTGTTTATCATCTTTCCATGGGATGTAGACTCCAAGAGAGCAAGGACCTTGTCTGTTCTGTTAGTCTGACAATCCCAAGTACCCAGAACTCTGATTTGCATATAATCAAAATAATACTAAGAGCTGACATTTATGGAACATTTCCAGTGTGCTTAGGCAAATAGTAATACAATACATAGTACTTACCCTCATATGGTAATATATATACTTTTATAATTATATACACGTGTATTTGAAAGAAAGTAAAAGTCGCTCAGTTCAGTTCAGTTCAGTTGCTCAGTCGTGTCCAACTCTTTGCGACCCTATGAATCGCAGCACTCCAGGCCTCCCTGTCCATCACCAACTCCTGGAGTCCACCCAAACCCATGTCCATAGAGTCGGTGATGCCATCCAGCCATCTCATCCTCTGTCGTCCCCTTCTTCTCCTGCCCACAATCCCTCCTAGCATCAGGGTCTTTTCCAGTGAGTCAGCTCTTTGCATGAGGTGTCCAAAGTATTGGAGTTTCAGCCTTAGCATCAGTCCTTCCAACGAACACCCAGGACTGATCTCCTTTAGGAGGGACTGGTTGGACCTCCTTGCAGTCCATGGGACTCTCAAGAGTCTTCTCCAACACCACAGTTCAAAAGCATCAGTTCTTCAGCACTCAGCTTTCTTCACAGTCCAACTCTCACATCCATACATGACCACTGGAAAAACCATAGCCTTGACTAGACGGACCTTTGTTGGCAAAGTAACATCTCTGCTTTTTAATATGCTATCTAGGTTGGTCATAACTTTCCTTGCGTAAGCATCTTTTAATTTCATGGCTGCAATCACCATCTGCAGTGATTTTGGAGCCCCCCAAAATAAAGTCTGACACTGTTTCCACATCTATTTGCCATGAAGTGATGGAACCGGATGCCGTGATCTTAGTTTTCTGAATGTTGAGCTTTAAGCCAACTTTTTCACTCTCCTCTTTTACTTTCCTCAAGAGGCTTTTTAGTTCCTCTTCACTTTTTGCCTTTAAGGGTGGTGTCATCTGCATATCTGAGGTTATTGATATTTCTCCCGGTAATCTTGATTCCAGCTTGTGCTTCTTCCAGCCCAGCATTTCTCATGATGTACTCTGAATATAAGTTAAATAATCAGGGTGACAATATACAGCCTTGACATACTCCTTTTCCTATTTGGAACCAGTCTGTTGTTCCATGTCCAGTTCTAACTGTAGCTTCCTGACTTGCATATAGGTTTCTCAAGAGGCAGGTCAGGTGGTCTGGTGTTCCCATCTCTTTCACAATTTTCTACAGTTTATTGTGATCCACACAATCAAAGGTTTGGCATAGTCAAAGCAGAAATAGATCTTTTTCTGGAACTCTCTTGCTTTTTCCATGATCCAGTGAATGTTGGCAATTTGATTGCTGGTTCCTCTGCCTTTTCTAAAAACAGCTTGAACATCTGGAAGTTCACGGTTCATGTATTGCTGAAGCCTGGCTTGGAGAATTTTGAGCATTACTTTTACTAGCGTGTGAGATGAGTGCCATTGTGCAGTAGTTCGAGCATTCTTTGGCATTGCCTTTCTTTGGGATTGGAATGAAAACTGACCTTTTCCAGTCCTGTGGCCACTGCTGAGTTTTCCAAATTTGCTGGCATATTGAGTGCATCACTTTCACAGGATCATCTTTCAGGATTTGAAATAGCTCAACTGGAATCCCATCACCTCCACTAGCATTGTTCGTCGTAATGCTTTCTAAGGCCCACTTGACTTCACATTCCAGGATGTCTGGCTCTAGGTGAGTGATCACATCATTGTGATTATCTGGGTCGTGAAGATCTTTTTTGTACAGTTCTTCTGTGTATTCTTGCTGCCTCTTCTTAGTATCTTCTGCTTCTGTTAGGTCCATACCATTTCTGTCCTTTATCGAGCCCATCTTTGCATGAAATGTTTCCTTCGTATCTCTAATTTTCATGAAGAGATCTCTAGTCTTTCCCATTCTGTTGTTTTCCTCTATTTCTTTGCATTGATCACTGAGGAAGGCTTTCTTTTCTCTCCTTGCTATTCTTTGGAACTCTGCGTTCAGATGCTTATATCTTTCCTTTTTTCCTTTGCTTTTCGCATCTCTTCTTTTCACAGCTATTTGTAAGGCCTCCTCAGACAGCCATTTTCCTTTTTTCATTTCTTTTCCATGGGGATGGTCTTGGTCCCTGTCTCCTGTACAGTGTCACGAACCTCCGTCCAGAGTTCATCAGGCACTCTATCAGATCTAGTCCCTTAAATCTATTTCTCACTTCCACTGTATAATCTTAAGGGATTTGATTTAGGTCATATCTGAATGGTCTAGTGGTTTTCCCTACTTTCTTCAATTTAAGTCTGAATTTGGCAATAAGGAGTTCATGATCTGAGCCACAGTCAGCTCCCGGTCTTGTTTTTGCTGACTGTATAGAGCTTCTCCGTCTTTGGCTGCAAAGAATATAATCAATCTGATTTCGGTGTTGACCATCTGGTGATGTCCATGTGTAGAGTCTTCTCTTGTGTTGTTGGAAGAGGGTGTTGCTATGACTAGTGCGTTCTCTTGGAAAAACTCTATTAGACTTTTCCCTGCTTCATTCCATGCTCCAAGGCCAAATTTGCCTGTTACTCCAGGTGTTTCTTGACTTCCTACTTTTGCATTCCATTCCCCTATAATGAAAAGGACATCTTTTTTGGGTGTTAGTTCTAAACGGTCTTGTAGGTCTTCATAGAACCGTTCAACTTCATGTACAATTCTTTGTGACTCCATGGACTTACTATACAGTCCATGGAGTTCTCCAGTGCAGAATACTGGAGTGGGTAGCCTTTCCCTTCTCCAGGGGATCTTTCCAACCCAGGGATCGAACTAGGATCTCTTGCATTTACCAACTCAGCCACAAGGGAAGCCCCACATGTGTATATACATTAATTATATAATATACAACATAATAAAAGATAATATGTTATACATATAATGTATGTATAATATATAAAACCCACAGAGAAGTAGAATAGTATTTAATAGTCCAAATAATAGCTTTATAACCATCACCTCTATTTAATAGTTACTGTTTGTCATACTTACCTCAACTATTTTTTTCTTGATGTGGAAGTGTTTTAAAGTTACAGATATCATGACATTTAACCTGTAAACACTTTTAAATGCTGTGCTGATATTTTTCTCCTGTGGTTGTCAGCCTCCAAGATGCCCCAGTGATCCTTGCCTCCCAGGATTCATCCTTTCGGGTAAACCCCTTCCCTTGAGCACAGGCTGGACTTACTGCTTTGCTTCTGACAAACAGAATATGGCAGAATCAATGGGATGTCTCTTCTAAGATTAGGTTTTTTAAAAAAATGGTAGCTTCTATCTTGCACGTCTTATCTCTTCTGCCCTTGATCTTTCACTTGCTCTGATGGAAGCCTACACCATTGTGAGCAGCATGGTGGAGAGGCCCACGTGGCAGGGAACTCATGGCCAGGATCCAGCAAGTGCTACCTTATGAGTGAGTTGGGAAGCGTCTTCCCCCAGTCAAGCCTTGAGATAACTGCAGGCTGGCTGACATCTTTTTTTTTGTCCCCCAATATTTGGGATATTTTTTTAATATTTTTTATTGAAGTACAGTTGATTTACAGTGTTGTGTTAATTTCTTCTGTATAACATGGTGAATCAGTTGTACATATATATACCTTCCTTTTTATATTTTTTTCCATTATAATGTATCCCAGGATATTGACTGTAGTTGCCTGTGCTATACAGTAGGATCTTGTTGCTTATGCATTCTATTTGTAATAGTTTCCATGTACTAACCTCAAAATCACAGTCCATCCCTTGCCCACCTCTCCTCCCCCTTGACAATCACAAGTCTCTTTGCTGTCTGTGAGTCTGTTTCTGTTTCGTGTGTGTATGTGTTAGTTGCTCAGTCGTGTCCTACTCTTTGTGACCCTATTGACTGTAGCTTGCCCGTCTTCTCTGTCTGTGGAATTCTCTAGGCAAGAATACTGGAGTAGGTTGCCATTCTCTTCTCCAGGGGATCTTCCTGACCTAGGGATCAAACCCAGGTCTCCCACATTACAGGCAGATTTTTTCTTACTGTCTGAGCCACCAGGGAAGCCCCTGTGGATGAATTCATTTGTGACATATTTTAGATTCCACATGTAAGTGATATTGTATGGTCTTGTCTTTCTGTTTCTGACTTGCTTCACCTAGTGTGATTATTCTAGCTGCATCCCTGGCTGACATCTTCATTGCAGCCTCTGCAAGGCCCTGAGCCAGAGGCACCCAGCGAAAGCTGCCTGGATTCTTGAGTCACAGACACTGTGAGGTAATAAATATTTGGCCTTTTAAGCTGCTAAATTTTGGGGGAAATTTGTTATGTAGCCATCAATAACAAACACACCTACATAGCCCCAATCCTGTTAATCCTAGTCAGAGCCTCTTTGAGCACTGCTGAACCATGAAGGGTACAGCTGAGTTGTCAAGAGGCAAGAGTGCTTATCCTGCTGTGATGGGCAACAGGCATCAAATCTCTGTTGCCTTAAGGTATGTGGATAAAATATTTTACATCTTTTGGAAGTGGAATCTTATCTTTCAGTCTCGGAGACACTTACTACTACTCATTCTGGTTTTAGCAGTGTTCTTGTCTTGGCTATGAGGAAACCTGGATTTCTTCTGAGATTATAGAGTTTGACTCACAGGAGGTTTCTGTCTCTGAATTCAGTGATCTTTGACAAAGTGGTGTGCACTGGGGAGACAGTTGTGTGGAGCATTCTTAACCATCTAATGGTCAGGATACATGGACAAGAGGGTTCAGTAGGGGAGTAATAGATCTCCCACAGGGTGGGAGCTAAGACTGAGTCCTATGCTTGAAAAGACGCAGCACAAAGAATTCTGATGTGATACCCAGCATACTGATGGGTATATCATCTGAGGAGGCATCAGATTCCTTTTTTCTTTTTTGCCATTTCCAGACCAAGGATCGAACCCAGACCCCAGCGGTGAAAACACTGAGTCCTAATATTGGACTGCCAGGGAATTCCTCAGATAGATGAGGTCGATAGCAGTTTGGTTTCATCCCAAGGGACCTGTGCCTGTTGTGGGAGTCAGGTCTCCCACTCTGGGCTGATGCTAAACAGTTCTGGTGGTTAAAGATTTTCACCAGTGTTTGGTGATTGCTCAGATGTTTGAGTGGAGAAGGAAATGGCAATGCATTCCAGTATTCTTACCTGGGAAATCCCTTGGATAGAGGAGCCTGACTGGCTATAGTCCATGGAGTTACAAAGAATTAGACACAACTTAGCACCTAAACAAATGTTTGCGAATGGTTGAAGATCCCGGATTCCAGCTAAGGTGAAACCTAGGGTCCATAACGTGAAGAAAAGTCCTCCAGGAATGTGGAGTCTGCTTGCAGGACCCTGATGGCCAAACACAAAACCTGCCATTAGAATCTGCTTCTGTTCAACTTTCTTAAAAGAAGGATAAGCTCCTTACAAAAGGATTTGATTTTAAACTTCAACATGACATTGAATTCAGTCTGATGTGTTATTTTATTAACTAAATCATATTTGAGGGCAACCAGATAGTCTTTATTGAATAAAGAGAACAGCTGCCTCCTCTGTTGCCCAAATACAGAACAGCCAGGACAGAAATGAAATTAAGGAGAAAGCCTCTTGGGAAGTGATTTGACTTGGGGTGCTCTATATTCTTTATCCTTAGAAGGTGTAGTTGGGAAAGTGAAACCAGGGAGATACATAGCTTTTATACTCCTCAAATCTCACTATTTCAGTTAAATGTCTGGTCAGACCCAAAACCAGCAATATTGCAGCAACTTCAAGAAAAGAGATAAATAAGAAGGCCGATCATCAGTGAGTCAGTAATGCTGCATCATTGTTAGAGATGTCAGCTATCAATGTTAGAGATGTCAGGTTCTTGAAGGCTTCCAGAAGCTGCTGTTTAATGATGTTAAATTATAATAATAAGTGAAGCTAAGCAGGTATTTGCCTCCTCCTAGGAAATATTTTCCTACTCTAGATCTCCCATATATGAAATTTTTCTACAACTGCTGCAATTCCTTTATCCCACTTCCTTAAAATTACAGTGTATGTGCATGAATGCTTTGAGTGTGGAGTTGAGAAGGTGTTCAGACACATTAATAGGAGGACTGAAGTTCAGAAGAGCAAGTGCAATCCTGTCCTTATAGTGCAGAATGTATGTGCATCCTTGTTTGATCCACAGGGAATTTTAAGAGCAGGGACATCAACAAAGAGAAGATTGGGAGGAAGATGAGATGGCAATTAGGGAAAGGGGTCAGGATAATGCGTGTATACTGAAAAAAATTTTCTTGTATATTCCTCTAGAGAATTTTGTAGAAGATTATAGGAGTATCTAGTTGCCTTCCAGAATGCAATCTAAGGAGCGATTAAATGTAGGGGCTTCTTCTGGTGCCCTCCCCCCCACCTTAATTTTTTCCCAGAGTGTAAGCCAATTGGTGCAACTAGTAAATGTCAGAATGTTGTAAAAGTTAATGATTTTAATTCTGATATTTATTCGTAAGGACTGTTAATAATCTCTTATATAAGATAACACCCCCTGTAGTTGAAAGAATCACGCGTTCAGTGATTTTAGAGAATGCTGGGAATATGAACAAGAACTCTTTAAAGAAGTGGTCTGTTCTATTGTTTCTGACAAAGAGAAGTCTGACCAGGAGTGTAAGAGAGACTAGAACGTAGATTTCCTGCTGCTTTGCCCTCTGAGATAGTCTCATGCAGAAAAAGAACTTCAAGTGTGTGTTCTTTGAAGGTTGGAAGGTTACTGGGATCTGTGCCATCCTTGGGGAAGGTACTCAAAATCTTTCTTTCTCAATAGTCCTTAAAGTCTTAGTTAATTGAGAGAGGGACAATTAGAAAAGGAATGATATTGACATTGACTTCACTGGAATTATCTGCTTATAAATCGTGTTGGTGCTCAAGTATAGGTGACACTAAGTAGGTGAAACCATGTAGTTATCATTTATTCTTAGACTAATAGAAAAATGAGTGTTTGAAAGTCTTTTGACTATTAATCTTTAATTTCTCTCTAGAACAATATTTTCCAGCACAGCCAGTCTTTTCTGCCGCTTACAGCACTTGGAAATTTAGCTCAGTGGCAGAAATGGGGCTGATAGTGGCCAGTAAAAGCTGGGAACAGAATTAGTAAGGGAGTAAGTAGATGAAATTCTGTGTTCATTTCTGTAGCTGCCTCACAAACACTCTGCTCACTATCCTATAGTAATACGTGTGAAAACAAGTCATCAGTTTTTACCTAGAAGTATGTTAGTGGAGACTTAATTTTCCTAGGAATGGGTGCCGTGCAGAGTTGTTGTTTAGTGTCTAAGTCATGTCTGACTCTTTGCAACTCCATGGACTGTAGCCTGCCAGAATCTTCTGTCCTTGGTATTTCCCAGACAAGAATACTGGAGTGGGTTGCCATTTCCTTCTCCAGGGGATCATCCCGACCCAGGGACCAAATACGTATCTCTTGCATCTCCAGCATTGGCAGATGGATTCTTTACCACTGAATCACCAGAGAAGCCCTGCCATGTAGAGTAAATATGGCCATAAATACTTTGTGTGCTTCCAGAGGAAAGATTTGGAATCAATGGTAGATATCCCAAGGAGACATATTTTGTCTCAGTATAAGGAACTGACTAACCATAGAATTGCCTGCCTTGCCCAGGAAATGATGGATAAGTTCCTGGAGGGTTTGGGTTTGGGAACTGTCTGGTCAGAAAGTGCGTGAAGGGATTTCTATACTGGAAGGAAAGTTGGACTGTTCTGCCCACAAATAGTACTTGTTCTATTATTGGTGATGAGTGTAAAATAATTATGTATGTTAGAATAGCACCTTCTAGTTTGCAAAATGCTTCCACATTTTTACGTTTTAAAATCCTTACAGGAGTTCTCTATTCTAAGACAGGACAGAGATCAAGCATACTTAAATCTAGTTGCTGTTGTTCTTGTTTAGTTATTCAGTTGTGTCCAACTCTTTTGCGACCCCACAGACTGTAGCCCGCCAGGCTCCTCTGTCCTCTTGGGATTACCCAGGCAAGAGTACTGAAGTGAGTTGTCATTTCTACCTCCAGTGGAGATCTTCCAGACCCAGGGATCTAACCTATTGGCAGGCGTTGGCAGGTGGATTCTTTACCACTAAGCCACTAGGGATAAAGGTGGTTAATACTTAAGGCTATCAACAACTTATTTGATGATTTCTACTATGATAGATATCAGATGGACAGAAAAGTAAAAGAGGGTTACCTGCCCTCAAGGAGATTAAACATTACTTGAGGAGATAGGACACACACATAAATAAGACCATGAGATGACATGTGTGAATTACCTAATGATTGATTTAGATGAGTGTTTCCCAAAGTGTGGTTCCTGGACCAGCAGCCTTAGCACTACCTGAGTTCTTGTTAGAAAGGCAGAGTCTTGAATCCCACCCATACCTACTGAATCCGAAACCTGGGGATTCATGGGAGATACATCAGTATTTTTAAAATGCCCTCCAGGGGATTATGATGCATGCTTGAGTTTAAGAACACTGATATACTCTAGTCTAGACCAGCACTTCTCAGATTTCAGTGTACATAAGAACCATCTGGAACAGCACTATTCAAAGTGTGGTTCAAGAATTGCTGGCTCTCTAAGAATCACTGACCCGTAAACTTGTTAAAACACAGATTCTCTCCCAGTCTCACTCTGAGTCATTTTGATTCAGTAGATAGCATTTGATTCATAGATACGTTCTGACGCTGCTGGTCCCAAACTTTTCTTTGAGCAGCCCGACTCTAAGCAGGTGTGCCTCTGGGGGTTGGCAGAGGAGAGGTGCTCGAGGACTGGACAGTGCAGGTAACCTTTCTGGAGTGGAGGAGGGAGCATGTGATCTGAGTCTTAAGGGGGAGTGTTGAGTTAGACCAGTAGAGGTTATTTGGGGAAGGATGGGATGGGAGGAGGTGATTAGACTACCGTCAGCTGCTTCTGTGCATCTCTACAGAAGCCAGGGAGGGGGTCGACCTACTGAGAATGAAGCTTGAGTTGCCTCATCACCCAAGCCTTCTCCCTCAGTGCCCTTCACAAGTGCTTAATGTTCTATTATTGCTAAATGTTCAATTTTTAGAACATTTATCCCTAATGTTCTTATTAAGGATATCCTTATTTTATCCTTAATGTTCTATCTTTGCTAAAACCCTCCAGTAGTGAGAACTGGGCCCACTTGGTGAAGCCTGGGGATGCTACAGACTTGAGATTTTCACTTGGCCTTTTCATCTCTAAGCAGAATCTAATCTAAATTCAGTCTTTTTCTTGAAAATACTTCCTGCTAAGCTCAAAAGACCAAATTTGGAACAATTTGAGCAACATAAGGAATAATGAGAGTACTGGATTACAGGCCATAGAATAAAATAAATATCGACAAGTGCATGCTTACATAAATAAATAACTGAATATGTCAGTCATGTAGAAGTAATAGAGAAATAGAAAATCCTGATTAAGCAAACTCCACAGTATTTAGTTGTTTCAGTTGATGTCTACTGATGGATGCTAAAATTAGTGGGCCAAAGTTTGAGGAGAAACATGATAGTGATACAGTCTCAAAGTTTCTGCCTCAAGGTTATTAACTGCAAAAGGAAAACTAGTAGCATTCAGTTCAGTTCAGTTCAGTTCAGTCGCTCAGTCGTGTGCGACTCTCCGCGACCCCATGAATCACAGCACGCCAGGCCTCCCTGTCCATCACCAACTCCCGGAGTACACTCAAACTCATGTCCACAGAGTCGGTGATGCCATCCAGCCATCTCATTCTCCGTCGTCCCCTTCTCCTCCCGCCCCCAACCTTTCCCAGCATCAGAGTCCTTTCCAGTGAGTCAACTCGTCGCATGAGGTGGCCAGAGTATTGCAGTTTCAGCTTTAGCATCAGTCCCTCCAGTGAACATCCAGGATTGATCTCCTTTAGAATGGACTGGTTGGATCTCCTTGCAGTATAAGGGACTCTCAAGACAGGAAGAAACCATATGGATAATACCTTTACCACATGGTCAGGGTTAATATCCCCAGTGATAAGACATATGGACATTGTGGACCTCCTGATATGATGCTCTGAGAAGGGGTCTCCAGAGAAATAAACCAATAGGAGATATAGATCTAGATATCTGGATCTATCCATGTCTGTTTTTCTTATATAATAAATTTATATGGGCTTATACAATTATGGAGGCTGACAGATACCAAGATCTGCAGAGGGGGTTGGAAAGCTGGAGACCCAGGAGGGCTGATGGTGTAGTTCCAGTCAGAACTGGCTCAAGACGCTGGAAAAGCCAATGTTTCCATTTCCATAGTCAGCAAAGGCCTCTGACCTAGTTCTGAGGCAGTCAGGCAGTAGGAATTTTCTCTTCCTCTGGGGAAGGTCAGCCCTTTTGTCATATGAAGGCCTTCAACTAACTGTAGGAGGCCCACCCACACTAGGGAGAGTGTTCAGCTTTACTCAGCCTATCACTTAAATGTTAATCTTGCCCACAACACCCTCATAGAAAATCCCAGAATAATGTTTGACCACATCACTCAGCCCCCCATGCCGCAGTCAGGTTGACATATGAAATAACCATCACAGGAGCATTTGTAACAATGGATGACTACTCTAATGATTAACCGCCTTGGACAAACCCAAGTTGATGAACATTTTGCAAAATAGTTGATCGGTATTCTCTAAAAATGTCAAGGTTATGAAAGACAAGGAGGGACTTCCCTGGTGGTCCAGTGTTTGAGACTCTGTGCTCACTATTTGGGGTTCAGTCCCAGGTCAGGGAACTAAGATCTTGCAGGGCATGGCTGAGTGGGGGTGGGGAGGTGGGGGGGTGACACGGACAGACCGAGGAACTAAGGCGACCTGACGACTGGATGCAAAGTGGGGTCCTGAAGCAGAGAAGAACATTAGTCGAAAAACTACTAAAATTTTAATGACGAGTACAGCACAGTTAATTGAATTATATTGATGTTAATTTCTTAGTTTTGGTAAATGTACTGAGGAACTTCCCTGGTGGCTCAGGGGCAAAAAATCTGCCAGCAAGGCTAGAGATGCAGACAGGAGATGTGAATTTGATCCCTGGGTCGGGAAGGTCCCCTGGAGAAAGGAAATGGCAACTCACTCCAGTATTCGTGCCTGGAGAATCCCAATCCATGAGATTGCAAAAGGGTCCCACACGACTGGGCGACTAAATGACGACAGCAGCAATAAACGTACTGTGGTTACCTAGTTCACTTCAGTTCAGTCATGTCCGATTCTTCACGACCCCGTGGAACACAGCACACCAGGCCTCCCTGTCCATCATCAACTCCTGGAGTTTACCCAGACTCATCTCCATTGAATTGGTGATGCCATCCAACCATCTCATCTCCTGTCGTCCCCTTCTCCTCCTGCCCTCAACCTTCCCCAGCATCAGGGTCTTTTTCCAGTTAGTCAGTTCTTTGTATCAGGTGGCAAAAGTATTGGAGTTTCAGCTTTAGCATCAGTCCTTCCAATGAACACTCAGGACTGATCTCCTTTAGGATGATCTAGTTGGATCTCCTTGCAGTCCAAGGGACTCTCAAGAGTCTTCTCCAGCACCACAGTTCAAAAGCATCAATTCTTCGGTGCTCAGCTTTCTTTTAGTCCAACTCTCATATCCATGCATGACTACTGGAAAAACCATAGCCTTGACTAGATGGACCTTTGTTGGCAAAGTAATGTGTCTGCTTTTTAATATGCTATCTACGTTGGTTATAACTTTCCTTCCAAGGAGTAAGCATCTTTTAATTTCATGGCTTCAGTCACCATCTGCAGTGATTTTGGAGCCCCCCCAAATAAAGTCAGCCACTGTTTCCACTGTTTCCCCATCTATTTCCCATGAAGTGATGGGACCGGATGCCATGATGTTAGTTTTCTGAATGTTGAGCTTTAAGCCAACCTTTTCACTCTCCTCTTTCACTTTCATCAAGAGGCTCTTTAGTTCCTCTTCACTTTCTGCCTTTAAGGGTGGTGTCATCTGCATATCTGAGGTTATTGATATTTCTCCCAGCAATCTTGATTCCAGCTTGTGCTTCCTCCAGCCCAGCGTTTCTCATGATGTACTCTGCATACAAGTTAAATAAGCAGGGTGACAATATACATCCTTGACGTACTCCTTTTCCTATTTGGAACCAGTCTGTTGTTCCATGTCCATTTCTAACTGTTGCTTCCTGACCTGCATACAGATTTCTCAAGAGGCAGGTCAGGTGGTCTGGTATTCCCATCTCTTTCAGAATTTTCCACAGTTTATTGTGATCCACACAGTCAAAGGATTTGGTATAGTCAAAAAAGCAGAAATAGATGTTTTTCTGGCACTCTCATGCTTTTTCGATGGTTACCTAAGCTGTTCATATTAGCAGAAGCTAGATGAAGGGTATACAGAAACTGCTATTTTTGTAAGTTTTCTATAAATCTAAAATTAACTAAAAAATTAATTAGGAAAGTTTTAAAAAAAGTTTCCTGCCATTGGTACTCTGAGGGCTTCTTGATAACAGAGAGTATTTTTATAATCTTTAAATTTATAACTGTGGTGTGCGTGTGTATATATGTATAATTGTGTGTCTACCGTGAATGCTAAATTCTACCCATTTTTTGACAGAGGGGGCAAGTACCTTTAAAAATCCTTAGACTTTTGTTTCTTTCTCCCTCTATATTCTGTATTCCCTCCTGATTAAAAGCATCCTTTTGTAAACATTCACAGCTTAACCCTCCTGCTGTTCCTTAGGGTCTTTATCTCATAGATGAAGCGGGAGCTTATGCAGATCAGAGAGTATCAGGCTGGGAGTCAGGAGACTGGGTGCTGGAATTTTTAGTCTGTTTCTGTTATTATTAATAACTCAGGGACTTTCTAGCTTTAATGTTCTGAGCCAAAATGCAAATTTTGGCTGAACACTATATGTATTAGTTGATGTATGTATTCAAATGATTATATTTATTGTTATTATTTTTCTTTTTTTTAAATCAAGGTCTTATGTGCTCTATTTTTAGGTTTCCTAAGTTTTTGTAAAACTCATGTACATTTTTTCCTTTTGCTCCCCAAAGTTTTTGGCGTCTACAACAGACTTCACATGGTACTCTAGCATTTCCCTTAGACTCTTTCCTTTTAGCAGTTTAAGGAAATCAATGTTTCTGGGGGGCCAGGAAGCCATCGTAGCTCTCCTTTAACCTGTTTTCTTCTCTCTGAATCTGGGTCGTATGTGTAAAAGTGAAATTTGAAAGAGGGCTATCTGAACTGAAAGCTTCCATTGCCGTGAGATGGCTTTGAAAGACGGCTTGTGCTGGAAAGATGAATATAATTTAGGAGATGAAGAGAAGTAGGGGGCACATATGGGTTTGGGGAGGTCAAGGAGATGTGTGGGTGCAGCATGAACAGAGGCGTAGCAGTGGGACGCATGAAGTGGGCTGGTGAATGGGGCTTCCCAGGCCTGCTGGGTTAAAGAAGGGTGAGGGGCAAAGCCAGAATGTGGGTGGGAGCAGAATGTGATGTGTCTTGGACTGCAGGTTGAGTTTGGACTGTGTTTCATAGCCCATCTCTTAAATCATTAAAAGTTGTTGTGCCACTATGAAAAGAATGTCCTAGAGATTTAGCTTTGTGTGAAACAGGGAATAGACTGTAAAAATAGAAGGGCTCTTATCTTGAGTGCTGGTATTTGATGAGGTACCCAGATTTGGTGCTAAGTGCTTTGCATGTGTTATAAAATTTAATCCCCACAGTGGTCCTAAGAAATACCTTTAATATCATCTCCTTTTCCAGATGGGAGAACTGAGGCTTGGAGAGGTTGATTAATGAGCAGGCTTTCATAGTGAATAACAGTGGGACCAGGATGTGAAGTAGGATGGACCCAGTTCCTCCTGGGCTGCCTTTTTATCCTGAAGTTTTAAAGCTTCTCTTTATGTTTGTTTCCTGTTGGTGCTCAGTGGTGAGAACCTTGCCAAGACCATGGAGACTTCTTACAGAGCCTTGCCTCCTCCAAACTTCCTAAGTAGCTTAGGGTTCTGGTTCTTCCCGAGGAAATGTATTAATTTAATAAAGTAAGTGCTGAGGCTGGCTGTGCTTGAATGGGGTTACTCTTGAGATGGTGTAAGCAAATGTCCAGATGTTCTTAAGCATCTCAAGCTTTAACGACTAGAGTTGGAGACAAGGAGGTACCTCTGGGGTTCCGGGGGTGATCAGTTCTCCCTTTTCTCCATGAATCCCCTCCCTTATCTGCTTACCTTGGTATGTTGCCAGTTACTTCCCTGCTGTGCTGTCATATCAGTTGATATATCACAGAATTGTTTGTTTTATTTTTGTTTCTCATTTTCAGTAAAAGGAAGTGCATGCATTTGGTTTTGCAAAGCTTTTGATGCTCTCTTAAGCAGATGTATGATGGAAGATGCTGAATGCCTTTGTGACTTAGCAGGACAGCAAGGGCCAGCCAGTGACCAACCTCTTTCTCTCTGCTGCAGGTGACAAGAAGTACATCATGGGGCCCAAGCTCTCCACCCTCGACGCTACTGTCTTTGGACACTTGGCCCAGGCGATGTGGACCTTACCTGGGACGAGACCTGAACGGCTGATTAAAGGCAAGCCCTATGAAGCTCTTAGGTTTGGGGAGTTGTTGGGGGCCGGGGCCGGGGGCAGCACAGTGGAGAATTCTAGGCCCAAGCCTGTGAGCTTGGCTGTGCTTTGTGGAGACACCAGGCTGTGGTGTTCGGGGCCAAGGTTGGTTTTCTGTGTCAGGATCGGTAGAGGCAGAGGAGGAGAGATGGGTCTTCTCACCTGCCATCCTGCTCAAGCCATGTTCCTAGCAAAGCTGACACAAATCCTGCCATGTTCTACATGAGGGCTTTTCTTCCAGCAGCTTACTTAGTGGACTTAATACTTGTCACCAAAATAGGACTTGAATTCCCCTAGTGCCCTTGTTTTGGGAGTCTGCCTTAATTTCCTTTGGATGGTGGTGGCTTTCCAGTTTCTGGTTTATCCAGCGCTGCAGCATCTGAGGTTGGGTGGTCGTGATGGACTCACTGCCTATCTTGCATGCTCCTTTTAAGTACAGACTGGTCTCAGATAGTTCACATGTGGATATAGGTACATAGGATTCCGTGTCATAAGTTCAAAACATTCCCTTCTGCTATTCGAGTTGGGTGTCTGTAGATCATACCTGGAGAGTAGTAGAGCTGGAAAATTCAAAAACTTTGTGGGAAAAATGAGGAAAAAGTGTCAACAGATTCTTTGTAAGTCTGGTGCTATGTGAGTTATTATTATTGATATTATATGTATGTTTTGACCAAAGAAATACAATCTTGTATCTTTGTTGTGTGAAATTATAATTCTAAACTGGTGGAGTAAAAGTGGGCTGAATGGGGCCAGAGCTAGAGGATGAACATAAGTGTGGGGGTAGGGATGGGGATGTTTGCCAGGGGTCAAGTTCTTGTTGGCAATGGGGCAGGGAAAGTCAACTCAACCAGGGTTGATGTTAAGGGACCAGATCTTCATGTGTGTTCGTTTGTGTGTGTGTGTGTGTGTGTGTGTTGGAGTGTTGGACTATGCACAGCTGCGGGGGCCTCTGAGTGAGGCTTCCTCTGAATGGATGAATGGAAGCCACTTTGACTCGTCTCTGGTTTGAAACAGTACCTAAACAAGTACCTGGTGCTGGGAATGTGGGGATCAAGGTTCTATATTTTGGTTTGAAGAAGGGGAATGACAGGAGTTAATCAGGGCTTTGCTAGCTCAATCAGTAGAGCATGGGACTCTTGATTCCAGGGTCATGAGGTCAAGCCCCATGTTGGGTGGTTACTCTTCAATATTTGGGCTTCCCTGGTGGTTCAGACAGTAAAGAATCTGCCTGCAATGCAGGAGACCTGGGTTCAATCCCTGGGTTGGGAAGATTCCCTGCAGAAGAGAATGGTAACCCACTTCTGATAGCTTATGGTGAATGGTGCTGCCAGATTCGTGGTCTCCAAAGGAGAAGATTTAACTCTGGGACCAAAGACAGTCTCAGTTACTCCAAGTTTTGTGTAGATTTTATTCAAGTAACGGGGATAGAGAAAGCTTCCAACAAGAGGCACTGGAGGGGGCAGGAGAGTACCTGCCTCACTGATTTAAATGAGGCCTTATATACTTCTCAACTAGCTGCTAAGAGTAGATAAAAAGGATACCTCAGGATTGTAAGTTCCACCAGACACTTTCCCAAGGCATACCTCCTGAGATAACTTTGGCACAAGATTAGCTAGGGAGAACGGTTCCAGCAGTGTCTCTGGGTGAGATACACTGTTGGTGTTAATCAGGGATACAAGTCTTGAGAGAGAGATTCCCAGCCAAGATCTGTTACAATTATAATCATTAACATAGAGTTTAAGAAAAGCATTTCCATGAGTAAGATATTCTGTGTGAACATTAGTTCCTGGCTCTAAAGAAAGGCCAGTTCTCAAGTAACATACATTGTTGCACAAGGCTCAAGGAAGGCATGAGCAGAAAATGTTCACATCCTCCTTAAAGGGCTTTGGACTGCCTGCCCAAGCTTTAATTCTTTCATTCCTCCCGTTTTCTTTTAGGAGAATATGGTTGCCAGGGAAAGGGGCGGAGAAATCGTTCAGTAACTTCTTTCTGGTGGTAAGGGGCACAGACCCTAAATTGTTGAGGCAACATACTCTCATTACCCTCATGTTGGGGGTCTCTGATCCAGGGGCCCTGAGTAATAGCTAGAGGAGGCAGTAAAAACTGTAGAAGCATGAACAGTCATTAGTAACTTAAATGTCTCAAGCTGCTTAGATACAAAGTTCATTATACAGTTACAGATATAAGGAGCAAACAGCAAGAATAAGATGATTAAGATTATTACAGTCAAGATAGTTTTCCACTAAGGAGAGCTTCTAAATCAAGATTGTATCTGTGAGAAGAGTGGAACATCAGGGGAGTCCATTCTGAAGAGTGACCAGAATCTCTGCATCACGGTTACTTTGTCTGGAAGCCGTTGTATCCTTTAGAAGGAACAAACTAGATTAAAAGGCAGAGATTAACTATCAGTAAAAGAATTATTGTAATCAGCAGTCCTAGCAAGAGTCAAAGAATCAGGTTACATTTGGTAGTAACTTTGATCCTGGTCTAGATAGAGTCAACACTTGGGCTGCCCTATTTCTAAGAATGGAGCCATTTGGCATGTTCATATATGTTTTCAATATAGGTATCACAGACCCAGTTAGAAGTAGTTGAAAGAATGACAACCTGAATCTTAACAGACAAAATAAATATTACCATTTCTTTTTAGAAGAATGAGTCTGAACCCCAACGTAGACAGCTATTTTAGGGAGACTAGTAGCTAGGTAGCCAGTTGTCTAAGTTTGTCCAAGTAGGTTTTAACCTCTTATTGTGGTATTAACATATAAGCCAAAGTAGTTGTCATCACTGTCAATTTTAGCATTTTTCTAGGTATGAGAAGATACAAGAATTTGGGTTCAAGAAAATCTTTACCTGAAAATACCTAACCGTCCGAAGGCCTGTTTGGTCCATTTTTCCAGAGCACAGAGTGAGTGCCTAATCTCTGATTTCCACCCTGAATTCCATTCAAGAGATGTTGAATGTCGACAGCTGTAGTGTCCATGATTTAATCTTTGTAGATGCCGATAGCAAGTGCCAGTTTCCAGTTGCAGGGCCCCTTTATGGCCATGAGTTTGACCATAGTTTTGGGGGCATTTCATGACTATCTTGTCCCACAGTGCTGGGAAGGCCCATTCCCAGATCTTTTGAAGATTTCACCGACGGGCCACTCCATGTGCTGTTACTGGACTAGGCCCTGCGAGTAGCAAACATCTCTAGACCTCACCTGTCTCACTAGTCTCTTGGTCCAGGAAAACATTCCTTCTTGCTGCTTCTTCTCATATACAGAGTCACACCATTATAACTATGGGTTTCATATGGAACTGTGACTCAGTCACACACTTGATAATGTAAGGGACAATACTTCTTGAAACAGGCAATATAGAAAGCAATATAGTTAGCAGTAATAGTAAAATCATAAGTAAGAACTTAAGTCAAGAACTTCCATTAGGTATAGCCCAGTGACATCTCCAGGTCATCTGACTTAATGTGTTAAATGACTGCAGCCTGTTGTTAATCTCCTGGTTGCATATCCTGGAGCATTTGATCTTTATTCAAAGACTGGTTACTGAGATAAGTTTTAGAGACAAGCTTAGAGTATCCTTTTTAATAACTTAATTAAACCTCTTAGCAATGTAACATAACCACAAGGAACTATCTCAGAAGTGAGTTTTAGTAAATACAGACCTTAATTAACAAAACTAGAACTTAATATTTAGGGAAACATAATAGATGCTGTAGGCCTGACATCAGTTTGGTGGATTTTTCTTTTAGAGCTCCCCAGTATACATTGAGATTTCTGTATATATCCAGAAACAGTCTTTTTTACCTTGATGAGGCTGTTCAGAACCCAAGTGTCTCCGGTTTCTGGAGGGACGAGGCAGAGAGAAAAGAAGAATGTTTTAATTTTACCCACAGGTGTAAATCACTAAATTGTTTTAAACCATCAGTAACTTAAGGAGAAGAGCTTCTTTATATCTGAAAACAAAGATTAGAAGCCAGTAATATGTCAGACAAAAAGTCATGAAAATTGTAGTCATATTTAGCAGTCTATTCAATCTCATGTAACCTATCCCTTTGTTCTGTCATCCTTTCTCGACGACTGAGGACATCAGTGAAAACGATAGTCTCTAAGAAGCTTGTGAAGTTTCTTGCCAATGTCTGTACTACCTGTCCAGCAAAGTGGGTGCCTCCGTCACTGGAGACTGTAGAAAACATATTTTAGACATTTTTTCTCCATTGTGAAATACTAACCCTGAAGCCAGGAAAGGCTTTATCTTATCAAATAAAAGTGAGGTTTGTTGGGGAGCTAGGAAAAGCCAAGTGGCTGTCTTGGATTTCCCATAACCCCAACTATTTAGTTTATAGCCATTGTTTATCTATTTTAAGTTCCCTGATGAGGGGTTAATTTTTGTAGAAGCAGAATGAGCTTTGTCTATGTGTGCCATAGTCTGTCATCAAAAGCCACATTCAAAGAAAACTGTTCTTTTAACAGGAAGAGAAAACCAAATTCCAAATTGGTACCAGCTTTTATTCACTGTGAAACAATAGTTATCCACTTAGTCAAAGTAACAATAAAAGATTTCAAAGACAGTTTAATGTCTTAAGAAGCTTGTATCATGCACAAAACTCTCTTCCCCTTGCCACAAACCTTTTTTATACTTCTGTATTATTTTATTTGCCCGTTCAGAGAACAGCCACCTGTAAGTTCAGATTTGCTTCCTTTCTCTTAATAGAATGTAATTCCATTCCTTATGCCTTTTTATTGAAAACACACATCCTTCTTTTAGCAACCATGACCTGTACTTTATAACATTAATTTGTGAAATGGTAAATATGAATCACCCAAAGCTATATTATTTGCAAAAGTATCTTCACAATGTCTATGTTAATTAGATCAATAAACAAGCATCAATACCAGGTATCAATTCAATAGTGAATATTTACCAGTTCACACAAGCCTGAAATTCATTTTAGTTTAATTTTCTTGAATTTAGAATTGTTTGATTCGTAAGCACTTAAACTTCTCTTTAGGCCAGTTAAATAGAGCTCATTGACCAATTAGCCTTTAGCAATGTTGTCCAAGGACGGAGACACACACTGGGGTACACATATCTGGACAGACAGAAACCTCACAGTTTTCTGCTTGAAATTTAAAATGTCTATTTGCCTTTTTTTCCTTTGGTCTGAAGTTCTACCAATTTGCTCATGGCTGGAGTCCCAGACTCCTTGTGTATCTCAAGGACATGATAAGAGGTTAAGTTCAGATTTTTTTTCCCAGTCACGTTTTTGTTTCTCAGGCAGGGTTGGAGCTCCAAAAAAAGTATTTTAATAAACCAGCTTTTTCCTAATTGCACGAGCAAGAAGAACCAGTTTTGCAATTTCAGAAAGATTTCATTTTAACCCGTTTTCTCCAGAGTCTAAAGAATATAATGGCCATTCAGTATCCAAAAATGTCATCTCTCTTTTTTGTAGTCATAGTTTCATAGCTAAAATTTAAACCAGAGAGTGTTCAAATTGGCTCTGATGACAAGGGTAGCCTGATTGATAAGGCCAGCAGGGATTGTCTCTCCAGGGAGGTGAAGGCTTTTCTTAAAGTAAAGAAAGCCTGTTTAGAAGAGGCTTTTTAGGCTCTGGGGATCAAACTTATCTCAGTTTTTCAAGATATATTTCAAAGGGGGTGATTCTGGAACTGTTAGCTCCCAGTGTCGTGGCTTTTTCTACCAGAGGCATCCTTCCCTGCTCTAGATGGGAGTGGAGACAGGTCTTCTACCTAAGCTTCCTTCCCTGGCCGGAGTTAACCTGTCTTTACCAGTGCAGGTGTCCCACTGTCGTCCCTCCCGGTTCTACCACTGAGGAGGGGTGGAGATGCACCAGGGGTAGACCTGATGGCATCCCAGATTGATGTCCAGTTCCTCACCATGTAAACCTTTGCCTGATTTCTGCTCCTCCTCTGAGGCCACCTAGGGTAGAGCAGGGTAGCCTTCCAGAATGTCTCCCGAGCTAAGACCACGAGGGGAAACACCCATCTTCGTGTGCCTGTGCACATTCCTGACCGCAGTAGAAGCAGTAAGTTATAAAGGGCCGAACAGAAAAGCCAAGATGTCCCTTCCGAGAGCTTCCATATCAGCCTGTGTGATAACAAAGGAGTGATGGAGGGCTGGCCTGCTAGGAAAAGAATCATCTTTCATGTTCATGGAGTGTCAAGGTCAACCTTTCTATTCCTGTCCAGCAGGTTGTACAAAAAGAATATCTAAACAGTTGAGACAAGGGTCACTGGAGGGCTTTCTTTGGTCCACTAAGAGCTGGCATTACCAAGGGAAGAAGCCCGCTGCATTTCCAATCTGCCCAAACCTGGGGTTCTCTGATCAGAGTCCTCAGGAATCTGTGTTCACCAGTAATGCATCCATCCATGTAGTCCAGAGGCATGGCCATAACAGGAACTCACCTCTGGGTCTCTGGGGTCAGGAGGGTGATTTTCAGTCTGAGAGATGTCCCTGGAGCTAGAGCTCCATTTAGCTCCCTAATGTGTTCCTGCCTGCAGTGTCCTGTAAAACTTGGAATGGTGGTCTGGCTAGAAAAATTCAGTAACAGCATGGATTCTAAGTCTCCTGACAGTCTACAATCCGGTACACTAGGTTAGTACCTTGAATTCCTCAAGCAGTTATGAAAGCAGTCAGAGAGACCAGGAAAGGCTGACCAGGGAAAAGAAGTTCGGTTCATACTCTTCATCCATTTTTGGCCGCTCCCCTCATAAGGACATTGGGTGCCTCTTGACACTGGCAGGTCAGTATAAACGCCCGACAGGCATACTGCCATATGAGGATAACCATGGAACCGTGGAACAGGACACAGCTCTTGCTTCTTGCACATTCACACAGACAGGCACACTGAGTTAGGAAAGTAGAGACTTTACATTAAAAGAGCAAAAGAGTCCCAGCTCTGAACGTTCTTACCTTGTCTTGAAGATCCCGGACAAGACACCAAGATGATAGCTTACAGTGAACAGTGTTGCCAGATTCGTGGTCTCTGAAGGAGAAGATTTAACTCTGGGACCAAAGACAGTCTCAGTCACTCAGAGCTTTGTGTAGATTTTATTAAAGTAACGGGGATAGAGAAAGCTTCCAGCAAGAGGCACTGGGAGGGGGTAGGAGAGTACCCGCCTCACTAGTTTAAGCAGGGTCTTATACTTCTCAATTACCTGCCGAGAATAGATAAAAAGAATACCTCAAGTTTGTAAGAGTTACACCAGACCCTTTCCCAAGGCATACATCCCGAGATAACTTTGGCACAAGATTAGCCAGAGAGAACGTTTCCAGCAACGTCTCTGCGCGAGATATACTGTTGCTGTGTCATCAGAAGTACAAGTCTTGAGAAACAGGTTTCCAGGCAAGAATTTTGTTATATTTTTTATATATATAACAAATATATATTTGTTATAATTATAATCATTAACATAGAGTCTAAGAAAAGCATTTCCATGAGTAAGACATTATGCTGTGATCATTGCTGCTGCTGCTGCTGCTAACTCACTTTAGTCGTGTCCGACTCTGTGTGACCCCATAGACGGCAGCCGACCAGGCTCCACCGTCCCTGGGATTCTCCAGGCAAGAACACTGGAGTGGGTTGCCATTTCCTTCTCCAATGTGTGAAAATGAAAAGTGAGAGTGAAGTCGCTCAGTCATGTCCGACCAGTAGCAACCCCATGGACTGCAGCCTACAAGGCTCCTCTGTCCATGTGATTTTCTAGGCAACAGTACTGGAGTGGCTTGCCATTGCCTTCTCCGCTATGATCATTAGTTGGGACCTAAAGAAAGGCCAGTTCTCAGGTAAGATACATTGTTGCACAAGGCTCAAGGAAAGCATGAGCAGAGAATGTTCACCTCCTCCTTACAGGGCCTTGGGCTGCCTGCCAAACCTTTACCTCTTTCAGTCTCATGGGCAGAGGAGCCTGGTGGGCAACAGTCCACGGGGCTGCAAAGAGTTGGACATGACTGAGAAGCTAAGGCTTTTCACTTTACATACCCTGGCTGAGAGACTGGGGGTGTACATGAGATCACCAGTGAATAACGTTGGATGGATTGATGGGACCAAACAAGGCAAAATCGTACAAGAAACTGAGGCAGGTGAGCAGTCATGTGTGGTAGTCATGGTGGGTGGGTAAGGAGGTTGATGAAGGCTGTGACTGTGTGTGTGTGTGTGTGTGTGTGTACTCATGTGTATGCCCAGAAGTTCAGGCCAGGTTGATGGCAGCAGGAGTACGCTCCAGACTGGTGGGGATAGGACTTCAGATAACATATTACCAGGCTTAGTTGGAAGGAATCACGCATTTGTTGAAGGTCTTCTGAAACTACCACTAAGTGGGGGTAAGGATAGTATGGACTTATATTTAATTTCCTAGATAATCAGCATGAAGATATTTCTTGTCTTGTGATGTGCTGGAAATGATCTAAATTGAATATTCAATTCACAAATTGACTATCAGATTGGTGATGCTTGTAGCACTTAAAATAGTTTCCCTTTATTGTAATCAGATTTTCCATGGTGGTCTAAAAGTTCATTTAGGGGTGTGTTTTGTATATACGCTCTCTTCCTGTTACTTCCTACTCTCTCCTTCCATTTCCTTACACACCTGTGAATACAAACACACATTTACTCACATAGTTCTATACATACTTATTCACACACTTACAGTTTTACCCAAGTGCATTCACATACCCTGTACACATACAGTCACATGCTCTGTGCACACATGCACTACATTTGGTGCTTGAACAACACCAGTTTGAATCGCACGGGTCACTTATATGTGGATATTTTTCAATAGTAATGACTATAGTGCTACACAATCCATGGTAGGTTGAATCCACGAATGTGGAGGAACCTTGGATACAGAGGACTGACTATAAGTTCTATGTGAATTAACCCCCACTTTGTTCAAGGGTCAAGTGTATGAGGTCATCTGTTATTTTAGAAGGATTCAGTAGAACTCTTAGATTGTACAGAATCCCTTCTTAAAGAAATGAGGCATCTTTTACTGATTTATTTATGACTTGGCGCTTTCCTCTGTTACTTCCTGGAGGGACTTGAGGCATTTAGAATTCTTTTTAAAGAAATGATTGGTGTTTTTGGAGAATTGATTTTGAGTCTCACTTGGAGATGTACACACTGGGAGAATCTGATGCCATCATCTGCAGGGCATTGTTGGCACATAGTTGCAGGCAGTTTGATTCTTAAAACAAGTTAGTAGCTTCCAGCTCTCTTTGGGGACTGGAGGAGCACATGGCATTCAAGTCCACAGTGACTCTTTAAAACTCATTTCAGTCATTATTCCAGGCCCCTTCTAAGCCTTTGATCAGAGCTGCTAGTGCAGGCAAGTGACTAATCTGGTCTCAACTTCTTTCTCTGCCTTTGCTTTTTCTGTGGTGGAGACTTTCCCAAGAAGTAACAAGAGGAAAGAGAAGTAGGAACAAGCCACCAGGAGCCTGGGTAACGGAGAACTGGCTCACACCCAGGGGAGCAAGTGGTTTGGATCTGGCTATTTTCTGCTGTAGCTTTGGGACAGCCAGGGTGACATTGTCCTTGCCACCTGTGTGAGGGCGTGTGTATAAATATTAGCTTTTTGGGAGTTCCCTGGTGGTCCAGTGGTTAAGACTCCATGCTTCCATTTCAGGGGGCAAGGGTCAGATCCCTAGTCAGGGAATTAAGATTTTTCATACCTCATGGTGCAGTCAGAAAGTTTAAAAAAGTTATTAGCTTTTTGGTCCTAGATATTATTGACAATATCTAGTTACACAAACTACTCCAGGAAACATCGAGAATAGTGGGAAATTTTCCTTAATTTCGGTGAGTAGGAGGACAGACTTTGAACATTCGACAGTTCTTAAAATATACATAATATGTTTGTGTATGATATGAAATATCATTTCCTGACTGGAAAAATTTAGAAAAGATAAAGAATTTTTTAAAAAGATTATTAATAACTTGTGACCTCAACACCCACAGAGAGCTTCTATTAATATTGTAGTATGTTTGTTCATCTTTTATCAAGTACATGTATGCGTATATGTTTCAAAATTGAGATCATTATGTTGAAATAGTTATATCCTGCAGTTTGCAGTTTTTGATTAACTGTATAATGGCCATTTCCTTTGTCATTTAATATTCTTCAAAACAATGTAGTTGGTAGTTGCAAAATATCCTATCCTGTAGCTACCCAGTAATATATGTGATTAATCTTTTTCTGGACTTGGGGGTGGTTTGTTTTATTTTTTTCTTTCGTTTTGGCTGCACTCGGTCTTCATTGCTACATGCCAGCTCCTCTGCTTTCAGTGGTCAGGCTTCTCGTTGCGGTGGTTTCTCCCGTTGCAGAGCGTGGACTCTGGAGTGGGCAGGCTTCATTAGCTGTGGCTCAGGGGCTCCAGAGCACAGTCTCAGTCGCTGTGGCACACAGGCTTAGGTGCCCCAAGGCATGTGGAATTTTCCTGGACCAGGGATTGAACCCATGTCCCTGCAATGGCAAGTGGATTCTTTACCACTGGACTCCTGGGAAAGTCTCTTGCTGGTGATTTTAAATGATTTTTACTAACGTTCTATAGTGAATATTGTATACTTATTGTAATCTGCTTACCTCTGGTTGTTTACTTAAGCTAAATTTCTAGTTGGGGAATCACTGTCTCAATGGGTGCAAACTCTTGGTCTGCACAGCTAAATTGCTTTCTAGAAGGACTGTTTCAATTTATATTCTCATCAGCAATATCTGAAAGTACCTCAAATGGAATGGAATTGCTGTATCATATGGTAGTTTTATTTAAAATTTTTGAGTAACCTCCACATTGTTTTTCATAGTGGCGTCACCGATATACATTCCCAACAACAGTGAATGAGGGTTCCTTTTTCTCCACATGCTCACCTATACTTGTTATTTCTTGTCTTTTTCAGCAACCCTTTTAATATGGAGTCACATTTGATATTTTGATCAGAGTATCCTTGCTAGAGAATTGCATGTGGATTTGGCCCTCTTTAACATGGAACATGGAGAGCCTGGAAAGTAAAACAGCAAAAGGGAAAGGGTTTTGCCACTCTGCTGCTCGCCCTGGGGAGCCAGATCAAAGTCAAAGTACCTAACGCTATTTTTCTGAATTTGTAAGAAACACAACCCTCCATTGTTTTTGTTATTCTGTTGCAACCCCATGGGCTGCAGCACGCCAGGCCTCCCTGTCCCTCACCATCTCCTGGAGTTTGCTCAAACTCATGTTCATTGAGTTGGTGATGTCATCCAACCATCTCATCCTCTGTCGTTCCCTTCTCCTCCTTTTGATCTTGCCCAGCATCAGGGTCTTTTCCAATGAGTCAGTTCATTGAATCGGGTGGTCAAAGTGTTGGAACTATAGCTTCATCATCAGTCCTTCCAGTGAATATTCAGGATTGATTTCCTTTAGGAACTGACTGGTTTGATCTCCTTGCTGTCCAAGGTGGGGCTCTCAAGAGTCTTCTCCAACACCACAGTTCAAAGGCATCAGTTCTGTGCTCAGCCTTTTTTATTGTCCAGCTCTCACATCCATACATGACTACTGGAAAAATCATAGCTTTGACTAGACAGACCTTTGTGTTTTAAGAAAAACCATGTTCAGCAGATTTTCTATCAGTAGTTATTTATTGTATTTGGATGTATTTTTTGCTTATTTTTTGATAGATTATAAGATAGAATGCTGGATATCCTTAAAAAACATACACGTATATACCCACCCCACACTCTTACTGTTCTCTATTTGGAGGTGTTTAGGAAGAGGTTGTGGGGGAATTTGGGTCTTGGGAAAGGGCTGGCTTGAGTGACCTTTGCTGGTGTTTGTATTTTTAGATCTGTGAATTAGCTTCAGGGAGACTGGGAAAGGGGGTGGGGTGTCCTCATTGCCACATTCAAGTTTGATAAGAACTTTTCTAAAGAGGAAATGTTCAGCGCCCTTGCTGCTTGTATGACACAGGGTTAAAGGAAGCAGCCACGGGCAGAGCTGACACCCAGCACAAGCATGGAACAGGGAGGTGCTGAGTGAACACCTTGAAAGCAGAGTGTGTGTGGGCACCAGCCCCGTTTTCTAGATATTGGCTGGTTAAGGGTCCAAGGCTGCATTGGTGCTTGGAGGAACTGGAGTGATACAGGAAAATGAAATGAGTCACTTTTTCCAAAGAGTGGGAAATATTTCCATTAGCGAAACTTTAAGAGAAAAGTTCTTTATTCTGTCTGGGAGTGTCCTTGGGGTTAAGGGCCATTTGGTTTTCTGATAAATAACCTCTCCAGTTGTCTGAAAATATTAATAACCACTCATTAGTCATTTTGCTAATTTATTTTATTTTAAAGTAAAAAGTAATACACAATTGTCACAATAAGTGGAATTAGGTGGGTGTGTTTTAAAAGATTTATCATCTCCTCACTTATATTGTGTGTGTGCTAAGACTGCTTCAGTCATGTCTGACTCTGTGCGACCCCATGGACTGTAGCCCATGCCCTCCTTCAGGGGATTTTCTTCACCCAGGGATCGAACCCATGTCTCTTATGTCTCCTGCACTGGCAGGCAGATTCTCAACTGTTAGCACCACCTTCCTATAGAATATTGTGCAGCTATTAAAAAGATATAGTATTCTCTTTAGTGAAAAAATGATAATGTGTATAGTGCAATTCCATTGTTTATTTTTAAAATAATAAAATAAAAAAGACAGTTATATACATGTGTGTAAATTTGTATATGAAAAATAAAGGCACAGATGTCCAAAATCACTCCCATAGAAAACCACGATTAGGGATTTGAAGTGAACCCTTCTGTACTTTTTATTTTTCATATACAAATTTACATACATATATATAGCTGTTTTTGTATTATTTTAAAACCAAATGGAATTACGTTATACATATTACTTTATTTTTTTTTTGCTAAATAGAATATTTATTTTTTAATAGCTGCACAATATTCTATAGGATTGATATAACAAATATCAGTCAGTCCTTATTGGATATTCAGGCTGTTTCCATCTTTGTTTTCTTTCTCTTTTTTTCATTGACATAATACTATATTCAACATCCATGTGCATCTGTCTTTACATACTTATGCTTTTTAGTGGAATACAGTACTACAGTTAGGGTCCTGAGCCAACATATAAGTGCATTTAAAATTTCAATAGGTAACATCAGATTACTTTCCTGAAAAGCTTTTAACAATTTATACTTCCACCAACCATGTTGTACAATGTCTGACTTTCCACATTGGATGGTATCAGGCTTTAATTCTTACCAGCCTGATAGGTGACATTATCTGTTTGTTGAGTACTCTTTGAGAAGAAACCTGTTTTAAAAAGTTATTTCACAAAGTGTACGTCTTCAATATGGGCCTTTATGTTAACATGAGCATATGACACACACACTACACACAGCCTGTTTCCACTGCTGACTTTTTCATTCTTTTTGGTTGGTAGCATGTTGAGTGGATCTGCTGGTAGAGGACCTATGCATAACAAGGGATTGCAGATCCAGATAAAGGGAGAATTGAAGTGTAAAGTTTCACTCTTTGCTTTACTCTTTTTATCAGGGCCAGGATATGAGGATGGGCATGTGAACTCCCAGTCCTTGCTTATCAAAGCGGACCATTTCTTAACGGCAAGATAGAATGATCTCTTCTTCATGACAACCCATTGTCTTTCAGTGACAACACCAGTCCTCTCATAATTCTTGAGACTCTAGAAAGAATTAATGAAAAATATTCTGTGGCAGGTAATTGGAAGCTATGAATTCCCAGGTCAGGCTGTCAACTCATCAGGAGAGAGGCAAGGTGAGGTCTTGGTGAAGGACATGGAGTCTGGGGACTGCTTTTGTTTGAATCCTGGCTCTGCCACTGTCTAGCTGTGTGACTTTAGGCAAGTTAATTAACTTCTCTGTTGATTCAGTTTTCCTATCATAAATGCAGATAGTAATCGCTCCTGTCTCATAGGATTGATGCCAGGACTAGGGATGGGAGTTAATATGAATTCAGTAATAAATAAGGCACTTCAAGTAGTGCCCGGTACACAGTAAGGGCTATATACATGTTTGCTATTGTTATTATTACTAATGTTTATTGTTCCTGATTGAAAAGGTTCTAATGACGCATAGTCATGAAGGGGGGCAACTCTCCTGGATGAAAGGTAAAGAAAAGGGCTATAGAGAGGACAGCCACAAAGGGCGTGCAGACAGTCATGTATCATGCAGATCCCGTGCACTTTGTACCTAGGTTCTGGCTTTCTGGGAATGGACTTGACTGAGGCAAAGAGGGTGGTCCCCAGCTGAGAAGTGACCCCAGTTCATCTCTGATATCCTCTACCCCAGTGGCCCCTTGCTGCCACTTCTGCATCTTTATCTAATTTTTGGTCACCAGCAATACCGGATAAAACATTTTCATAACTGTTTCCCTGAGGGAGAAAATAAGTGAAAAATTTGCATGTGTCTTCCCAAAAGGAGCAGTGGTGTGGGCTTCTCTGCTTCTGGCTCCTGAGCTAATAGATCTTCAAGTTGGAACCAGTCAGAATGGACTCATATAGGCGTGAGTCGAACTATTTTGATCTGAGAACCGTGTACATGGTGAACTGTGTACAAATCCAGTAGTTTACAGGATCCATGAGGCAGGGGGATTTGCCTTATGTTTTTTAGGGGATGGGTTTATTTAAGCAGAACAGCAATCAAATTTTGAACAACTTTAGTGGGAAAATGTTTACAATGTTATAGGAAGTGATAACTAATGATAATAATGACAATACATAAATTGAAAAAATACTGAAAGAAACAAACCAAAATGTTGATTGTCATTACCTTGGATTGGTGTGATTATTGATGCTTTTGTTTTCTTCTTTATGTATGTGTGTGTGTGTGTATGTATTATATATATTTATACCATTTCTATATATAGACTTAAGATTTTCCAAAATGAATATATATTATTTTCGTTGATAGAAAATGAGATAGAGTAGTTACAGACTAACCAATAAAGCTATTAATATAGAAACAGCCTAAATGGCTGTAATAGGGAGCTTAAATAAAACAAAACGAAACTGTGGTACATCTGTATAGTGAAGTATAATACAATTATCAAGGTGGTCATAGAGTAAAATTAAAAAGTTTTCATTATATGTTGTTAAGTGAAAAAAGTAGCATGGGAAACTAGGAAAAGCTCACGGGCAGTAGGGAAGACCCAGCACAGCCAAAAAAAAAAAAAAAAAGTTTAAAAAGTAGCACAGGAAACAATATATAGTAAATGCTACATTGCAAATATAAATATATGTAAATGTATATATGTGAAAAGTGACAGTGAAAGTCACTCATTCATATCTGACTCTTTGCGACCCTATGGACTATAGAGTCCATGGAATTCTCCAGGCCAGAATACTGGAGTTGGGTAGCTTTTCCCTTTTTCCAGGGGCTCTTCCCAACCCAGGTCTCCTGCACTGCAGGCAAATTCTTTACCAGCTAAGCCACAGGGGAAACCCAAATGTATATATATGCTATGCTAAGTCACTTCAGTCGTGTCCGACTCTGTGTGACCCCATAGACGGAAGCCCACCAGGCTCCCCCGTCCCTGGGATTCTCCAGGCAAGAACACTGGAGTGGGTTGCCATTTCCTTCTCCAATGTGTGAAAAGTGAAAGTGAAGTTGCTCAGTCGTGTCCGACCCTTAGCGACCCCACGGACTGCAGCCTACCAGGCTCCTCCATCCATGGGATTTTCTAGGCAAGAGTACTGGAGTGGCTTGCCATTGCCTTCTCCGAAATGTATATTAAATAAACATAAATTTTAGGAACAGCAAATTTCATAAATGAAAATGTTATGACAAATGGGATTATTGGTAATTCTTTTATTTTTTGTTTACCTGTATTTTCTAATTTTCTGCAATAAAACATGGATTACCTACACAGTAAGTGAGTGTTTATATAATTAAAAAAAATAAACATCCAAAGACTATTCTTAGGACAATAAAATCCTGTAAGAGTTAGTGACAAGTTATATGCTTATTGAGCAGTGTTGCCATCTGGTGGCTCAAAAGCAAAAACTCACTCTCTTTCTGCAGTTTGCATTTGGAATTAGGAAATGAAAGCCAAATACTGTGTCATGTTTCAGACAAATGCCTGGACAATTTTAGCAAGTTAATGAAAGTGTTCCTTTGATTCACAGGAAAAAGAAGTAACCTGGTGACCAAGCAAGAACCAGGTCATGGGTGTAGTGTTGAATTTTACTTAAAAAATTAAGCAATCTCTGTTTTACTAAATGTGTTTGCAGGCATGTTCATCCATAAAGACAGTTCTGAGTTATCTATTTTATGGATGATTCAGGGCAAAATTTCCTTCCTAACCTATTTTTTTTTCAACTACTTGGCGTAGTAAGCAGCCTTTAACAACACTACAAATATTTGTGGAATGAATGATCACTTCTGGCTGACTTAATCCAACTAACAGTTGGTGTGTTTTCATGGACTATAAATTAATTTAGAGATGAACCAGCTGAAGCACTAGTTTTCTTGACATGCAAACATAAAATAATAAAATGCTTCACAAAGCCAAACAATGGGTAGTTTAGCTGCCATTTTGAATCAGCAACCCTGCTCACTCCTCACCATCCTAGGACTCACTCCTGAGTTTCATCCAGCCCACTCACGGAATTTAACTTTTCCCATTCACCTTTCTTCTTCTGTGTATAAAACCTCAACATTTGAACACTGCCCCTGTGGAAAAGCATTGTGTTCATGCCTACCCTACATTGTTCTTCTGAGTTGCCCAGAAAGCCAAGTGGCTGGTAGATGGTTGCTTTTGAGAATTAACCCTTGCTTTCCTTACCACCCTGCAGGTGAGCTGATCAATCTCGCCATGTACTGTGAGAGGATAAGGAGAAAATTCTGGCCTGAGTGGCACCATGATGACGACAACACCATCTATGAGTCAGAGGAGAGCAGTGACGGCAGCAAAACACACACGCCCCTGCTGGATTTCAGCTTTTACTCAAGGACAGAGACCTTTGAAGACGAGGGAGCAGAGAATAGTTTTTCCAGAACCCCAGACACAGATTTCACTGGACACTCGCTCTTTGACTCTGATGTGGACATGGATGACTACACAGACCATGAACAGTGCAAGTGACAGTCAGCCTCGCTGACCCTCCTCTATTGGGGCTGCCACTCCCTGGGGTCAGTCCAGTCTCCCAGGCAGAAATCCATCGAGCTGGGAGGAGATCTTCGTGCTTGGCACAGTTCTCACAAGCTAACTGGAGTAGAGCAGCCTTATTTCTTTTTTGTACAAACAAGACACAGAACCATTCCTATGGCTCCATTTAAAACGAAGAGGCAAAAAAATAAAAAAGTCAGCATGGTTCCTGAAATCCATTTTTGTTTTCATTAGAAAACTAACATTGTGTGGTTGAGCAGGTGCAAGAGCGGGTTGTCCACAGACTGCTTATACGTTGATCCCCTGCAACCTGAGGGCTTAGGTGTGAGATGGATCCTTGAACATCCTTCATCCAGTAGGATTCAAAGTCGTGAGTGATGTCATCAGAAGGAATGCAGGAGATAAATATTCTTTGGTGGCCACTTGTATTTTCTGTGTGTATATTGTATGTTGAAATATAAGTCAAATAAAATCCATAGATATTCAGTGAACACCTACTATGTGCAAAGCACTGTGCTAGGTGCTAGCCAGTATTGGTTTTAATCCTAAGCCCTGCCAGTGACTAGCTGTGTGATTCTGGGCAAGTCCCTTAATTCTTGTGTGCCTCATTTCCCCCACCTGTAAAGTGGGGGTGACAATAGTCTCCACCTACCTACCTCACAGGGGTGTTGTGAGGATTCATGTGGTAACATTTGGCGCTTTAAACCTCTAGGAAGAGGTGTGACATAAACACATTTTATTCTTTAATGTGCTTCCTGCGTGTGAAGATCGGCGGGCGGAAGAATTCCATATTCAGGCAACAGCAGCCACGGTCACTCGCCCAAGCCAAGCTGATGGAATACACACCAAGGCACAGTTAGGACGCGCTCATCATTCTCTTTGTGATCTTGCTTGAATTGAAACCTTTCGTTGAAAGAACCTTGGAAATATTTTTACAGATCATCAACAGCTACAAACAGTCTTCAATTCTACTGTATATTTGCAGAGAAGTCTCTTTTGTTGCCTGAACTCACACTGGAAAGCTGTCCTTTGTTGATTCCGGAGTGTTAAGTTGCCTATGTTTGATTTACTTGGAGGGTATAAAGCTCAGGAATAAGGTCTATTTAGTAGATGTGAAGGGGAAAGGATTTTATTGATTTTTTTTTTTTAAGCAGAAGCTTGCCAACTTGTAATGTCTTTTTTGAAAACAAACTTTGCAAGATGTACTGAAAAGATGAAGCAGGAAGAGGATCGTTGTAAATGGTAGCAAAGCATTTTGTGCAGTGTAGACTCTATGCAGTTTTTATTAATGCAACTTTTCTGGTCTTCTCAGCCCTTGTCCAGTGAGGGGAAGGCAATGCTGAGGAGAATCTTAATGTTTCTTAAGGATTTCCCCTCCCTTTCGTCTCTTTCTCTCCCATAGAGCACCTGAACTTGGGGTTCCAGTGTTGACTAAGGCACTCTATCTCTTAAGACATAGTTTTGGTTGACTTAGAACATTTTCCAGTGAAATATGGGGTGAAGATCCTGGGGTGATGGCTGTGGATTTGGGCTTCTGACCACAACTGCCTGGGGAAGGGCTATTCCTAATGGGGTTAAAAAGGAACTTCTTAAAAGACAGCAACTTCTGAGAAGTTCATACACTTTATTTGAAAAAGACTATGAATATAGTTTTGGCAAAATAGTCCTAGAATGCTGTGGATTCACAAAGATGTAATGGGAGAGAGTTTTTGAGGTGATTGACCGTTTAGGCAATGTGTAGCTTGGGAAGAAGTGCTGAAACACTCTAAGCTAGACATTTTTATTCCACATAAAACTCAGTTGTTAGTATCTTATCAAACCCTTCATCTTTGAGGGGACTGTTTGATGCCTAATGAGAATGTGTTGGAAGATATATGAATGGATAAGCCTATTTTGTTTCCAGCATCATTTCCAGGATTACCCACCTCTTATCTTTCTAGCAAATGCATTCCAAGACCAACTGGTGGTAGTTCTGTGTGACAGAGGAAGTCCTGGCCTGAAGATGTGAATGGAGTCTACAGACTGCGGACCTGGCTCTGCTAAGACTGAGTTGCCCTTTCCCCACCTTCTGCGGGAAAGAGTTGTGTTTGAAATTTTGTCTATAATTTATTCTTCCTGTATAGCACAAAGTATACTGTATCTTCTTGCCAAGAAGGTTTAAGTTATGAGTATTTGGGGTCACAGATGTTTTTTATTGTGTATTACTTGGAGGGCACATCCATGGAGAACCCACATTAAATATGTGAAACCTTTCATTCCATCCAGGTGCCTCCCACGGGGGCTGAGTCCTGGGTACTGCCTGACAACTCATGTTTGGGTACTCAGCATTTTGTAGGTATAACTTGATTAGGAACCCTGGAATATACCCGGGTTTTACTTTCCCAAAGTGGGTTATGGAAAAATAATGACTAAGACAAAACCCACAGTGGTGTGGGCGACTTAGGCAGTCTTGATTAGGTGGGCTTTAATATGTTTCATTCTTAGGCTCCCCAGATTGAACTGTTCTCCTATTTGATGAACAGGTGCTACTTATAAGAAAAATAACAAGAAATTAGGGGATGTTTTGGTCATCTGACTCTCTTGTTCAAGTTCTGTATTTCTTTTTTATTGGAAGATAACTTAAGGAAGTGTGATCTTTAATGCTAAGAGATGCTTTCGGATGGCCAGAAGACCTGTGGGCTACCTGTTCTCTTTTACCTCTCATTGTAAAATTAAATTCTTTTTCTCCACTTCCCTTTGCCCCACCCCACCCTCATCTCCACTTGTCTGGATGAAGGAGCAGCCGAATTATACTTTTCCTTGCATATGTCAGAGTAGATATAAGGATGATTTAAATTTATGCAGAGGTAAACCGTATTGCCAGAGGTTCCCAGTTCTTTTATAACATCATGATTTGTGAATGTTAATGCTACCGAGGCGATGGGCTACCCAGCTGACTGATTACAGACTTAGAACAACTGGACTTGAAGCAGAACTTGAGTCTTGTCCTCACGTGAGCCCTACTTGTGTGCACTGAGGTATGAGGATATGTGTTTCTGAAACAACTAGGGTTGAAGGAAAGACGGTGTTAGGGATTATAGCTGCGGGAGTCTTACCCAGATTACTCGAGAGAGAGTATAGACTCATGGACATGGATAGCCGGGTGGTGGATTTGCTCTGGAAAGCCATATTTATTGGAAGGGCAGGCCCAGAACTGAGGTCTTTCACCTTGCCTTACAGAGTTCTTGCCATCACGTCAACTTGACTTGGATTATTTTTAAAACCACCTCCCTGAGAACTCACTCCATGTTTAGAACTAGCGCATCCCAGCCTCTCAGAGAGTGCTCAAAATCTTTCAGTCTTGTCCGCTGAATCTTTTCACCTGGGTCAGTTCAAGGGATCTTTGTTCAGTATCTACTCTGTCCAAAGTGCTGCTTGTGCTCTGTGAATGTCACCAAGATGGACATTTAAGTTACCAAGACCCCTGTTCTTGGCTTAGGTCTTTTAAGGAATCTGTGCCCATATGATCTCTCACTGGGTATTTAGTTACTCACTGATGAGTTGATAGCCCCTTACCCTAAGCTTGGCCCTGGAATCCACGCTGGATATAGAGTGGTGAACAGATGTGGCCCCCTGGTTTTAGGTATTCTCCTTTGCCTAAGCTTCTGTGATAATCTCTTTTATGTGCATTGCCACTTCCCTGATCCATTCTACCCATCATCTTAGATTAATATTTCTCAAGACTCCCATAGGGCACTGTATTGCTCTAGGATGAAGTATTCCTTTGGGCCTGGTGTCCTCATATTTTTATTCATCTTGTTCGCCAGGGCTCCTCCATTCAAGCCATCCAGTGCATCCAGGCTGGTCGATTTGCCGTTGCCTAGACACACCTCACGTGCTCTGCTCTGTGCCTCTGTTCATGCCAGCCCCTCTCCTGAAATGCCTCACACCCTTTACATGGCCCAACCTTGTCAGTTCTGCTGGAAGAGGTCTCAGCTTATTATAACCCCCGCTTCCTCTAGAAACACAGCTCCCATCACTTCCTTCCCTGAAGGCTGTATGGGGAAAGGGATTCCCAGAAGTAGGGTTATACCCTGGAAAGTTATTGGGCTTCCTTGGTGGCTCAGCAGTAAAGAGTCTGCCTGCAATGCAGGAGACTCAGGAGATGTGGATTCAATCCCTGGCTAAATCCCCCAGAAAAGGAAATGGCAGCCCACTTCAGTATTCTTGCTGGGAAAGTCCCATGGACAGAGGAACCTGGCGGGCTAGAGTCCATGAGTTTGCAAAGAGTTGGACACGACTGAGCACACACACAGTGGTTTTTAATTTTTGTGTCTCCATTGATAATCTAATGAAAGTCCTATGCCCTAGTCCCAGAAAAATATGGAGATATATGAAATTTTGCATGTAAGTTCAGGAGATCTAGAAATGTCTTGAAATTACCTGTGGATTCCTTAGGGGGTTCCCTAAGGAACCTTGAAGAAACCTTGTTTGAAAAACAGTCTTTAAAAGTTACTGCTGTTAGTGTTCATTCTTACTTGCTTTTATCCCAGCCAGACAGGAGACAAATTAGAATGAGGGGTGCGAGCACAAGTAATCTGTATCATTATCCACATGGAGAGTACTCTGTGACAGGGAAGAAGAAGAGGCGCCTCACACTGATTGAGAAAATATCCTTCTTCCGACAAGTTTGACATTTTGAAAGTGAAAGGATTTTGTTGTCATCATCGTTGTCATCTACCTTCTGACCACCCAAAATGTTGATTTTGCAAAATCAGTTCAGGGACAGGGCCTTCACTTCAGCCCTGAAACTCACCACTTCTGCATGGATAAGCTGACTGGTCTGTGGCTTAAGGTGGGAGAGAAGAAGCTGGATTTTTCCTTATAGGAATAAGTTCTGCACAATCATGTTTTTCTGAATTAATGAGTTAATCGAACAATTGTTGAGTGTATTTTCAATAAAAGGATGGTGCCTTTTGTTGATAGGAAACAACTCAGGCTCTTCCTCCTCTGCTTTTTCTTTCTCTTCTCCATCTCCCCCCTCCACTCCCTCCTTCCTCTCCTCCTCTTCCTCTTCTTTCTTTTCCTGCGGGGTGAGACTGTTTTCATTGCTCCTGGCTGTTACCCATGATCCTTTGTTCTCCTGTCTATGCAGTGCTATTTAAGAAGAACAAGGACTGATGAAAGTACATTCAATGACAAATACTTCTTGAGTCTAAATGCAGAACTCTGGCAACCCATTTCTAACAGGTTCAGGATCGATTGCCTGTGACTGTGGCATGCTTGACCTTTATTCCTTTACTTTTGATGATCTGGATGCAATTTGCAAAGTTCAAAAGGACCCCTTGGTGTGTGAGCAGGAGGCTCCTCTGGATGGCAGAACCCTTGCTAGTGCCAGGAGTAAATGCAAATGGATGTGGGATTTTCTTCATTTTTTTAGGTTTTTAGTCCCTGAATTTAAAGAATATCTTAAAGGTAATTAAGACACTTTAAGATAACTGGAACCAGCAACACATTGGCCTTACCCCTTAAAGAAGGTTACAGAGAATACTGAAAATAGTGTAAAAGGAAGCAACTCACTGTTTTGGGGCTGACAGTATGACCTCCTTAACCATTCTGGCTCTGGCCAAACAGGGACCTTGTTCCCAGACCAAAGCTCTCTGAAACTTCTGCTGCTGGCTAGACCATTTGGATGCTCAAATGTCAAGCAGATTATTGCCCCTAATTATCAAATTTGTAGACAAACAAAGGGGACCATTGCAATAATAAAACAGCTTATGAATATGGTCCAGCCAGTACCAACACTCCTGACCATTTCCATGGGGAAACAAGTTATCTAGAGCCAAACATTGGTACAGTACTTAGGTGTTCCATACACAAATAATTGCAGGAATTCACTTGATTATTGTTATAATGGTCTTCTTGAATATTTTTCAACTGCTCTAGTCCCTAATTACAGCTTTAAATATTTTGAAACAATTCACTAGCCATAGAGTGATATATATTTATGATGCTATTTCATTTTATGAAAAGTAGTATTACTAAAAGTGACTAATTCACCTCCCATCCCCCATTGGCAAGCATCTTTCCCTTCCCTTTTTTATTTTTTACTTTTAGTTCTGTAACTTTGATTTATTAGTATAATTTAGACCTTTAGTATTAAAAACAATTTGCCCCATGGGTTTGAAAACAGTAGGATTTAGCTCCTAAATTGTCAAGTTAATCAGCAGTGGCTAAACAGATAGCAGAGGGAATGTTATATAATTCGAGGCTAGAAAAGAGTAATGCTTTGGGTATTTACTACCTCCCTCCCTTAAAAAATACAACAATCTATAGACTGTTCTCTTTAATAGTTGTTCAGAATTGGAGGTCTTCTCTCATACTTGTTTCTATCCCCCAATAAGAGATCATGTTTGGCTTATTAAAACATCAACCATGTCCAGATGATTGTATTTTTATTTTTAACAAATTATATCTGAGTTTTTTTGCAGCAATAAGCAAAATAAATTTTGGAGGGAATCTCTGCTTCAGTAGGAGCAACATGTTTGTGTGACTCCTGTCAAAATGACTTTACCTCAAGTAAGCAGTCTCGTGGGATCATGCTTATCAGAAACGTGTTTTCCCCAGCGATCTGTATCCTGCTGAGTGTCTGACAATTCCACCCTTGATGAGGGTGATGCTCCCCTGATGGTGGTGGTTGAAAAGATGAGGATCCGAGTCCTTCCTCTGGTGGTGTTTGATTTCATTGAGTGGGAGGGGAGAAGGAAAGATGAGCAGATATAGGGCTTCAAGCAATCGTGTGGTGTGGCTGTGTTAGAGAAGTGTCAGGCATGTTGAGAGTGTCCCGAGTGGTGGCATCTTACTAAAGCAATCCGAAGGACTACGGGTTTAAATGAAAGGCAAATGCAATCTGTAGGAAGGACTGTTGTGGTTGTTCTAGTGGCCAGTGCAGCAAGCACTGAAGCAAACTTGATCTCTAGTTTCTGGCTTGTTCTCCCAGTTTGTCCCACCTGAGTCTGAGCCTGGGAACTGGAGGAGTGGCCCTGGTGTGTTCACTCCTTTGATTCTGGAACTTCCTTTTCGTCTCTCAAAAGTGTTTGTGACATAGAGTTTCCATTTTCTAATATAAAAAATGTACAGAATATATTTATATATTTGTTTTATAGAAGACCCTTAAATGTTTGGAGACACCCACCTCATCTCTATGTAGGCAGTGGTCTCCAAACCTCTGCGCTCATTGACCTCATCAGTAAGACTTTCTAAGCATGCCCCGCAAGGTATTTATTTAAACACACACACACACTGCTCCAATGATTTGTTATGTACATTAAAAACCATAGCAAATATAGAAATTTACAGGGAATAGTCTACTCGATAGAGTTTAGAGTATGGGGCAAGAAGGACTTAAGAATAGCACCTAGAAGGCAGCAGTTGGTTAGAGAATGTGTATATATTGTTGGTGGGCAAGTAGATGTAAAATAGGCATGGAAGCATGATTTTAGATCAAGGTTATTCATTCATTCATTCTTAAGAGCCATTCTTGGCTAGAAGAAAAGAGTGAATAATTAGATACTACCTTTATAAGAACTCTTTTAAATTCTGTTTTGGGGACCACTTGATATAGTACATCTCTTAAATTCCTGAAAGTTTTCTCAGGACACTGATTTAAGCAAAACAAGAAAGGAGGGAGGGAAAAACCATAATAATGCAAATGCTGACTCTAATGCCTGAGAATTTCTGAATCTGAAAAGCACGTTTTGATAATTCCTGGTAATCATCACCTCACTGATTGTCTTTCTTCTATTTGTTTATTACCCCGTGTCTCCAAATGTGTGGAAGATGTACAGATTTATTTTCAGATATCTGAGACAGGAAGGACCAATGTTGGTATAATTTGAACCTACATTTCAGCTGCTTGGGGGCTGTTGGGTGGACACTGCCCGGAAACAATTACCTGCACCCTCCGTTTCGCAAACACAATGGATAGCATCTTGCTGAACACGGGCCTTGATATGGAGGCGGCATTCCAGTGTTTATTTCTGGACCTATGAGTTCCTTTAGCACAGTTATTGTTAGTAGTTTATAAAGCCATATTTAAACTTGTACACTTGATTGTAAGATAGATTTGAATTGTGCACTATGTTGATTACTGTATATAAATGTGGAGATTCTGTATATTTGGTCTCATTGCTGTATGTATTTGATGTGTAAATGATAACTAATGGATATGAAATAGCTGGCTGTGAATGTCTTTATTCCAGTTTGCTTCTCTTTTGCAAATTTGAATGTTTAAACTTTACACCCATGGGGAAAATCTGAGATATTTTTTGCATCTAATATACTGTTAAGTGGTGCTCTCTTAGATGATTGGGAGAATATTTAATTTTAAGGCTTATGTATAATTAGAAGGGAGGTAATGAATTTTTTAGGCGTATGACTTTCTGATAGAATTTTAAATGAATGTTTTTTAAGTAGAAAAACAGGTCTCTGGATTATGCGGTCTTTCCTCTCTTGCCCTTGTTTCATGCCCAGTGTGCCTGTCAGAGCTCTGTCAGGACTGATGTCCACTGGCAGAGGAGAAAGGAGATGGAGAGAGCAGAACACGTGTGAAGACCATCCCTGTGGCTGCTGGGCCTGGTGGGCAACCAAGTCCCCTCTGTATAAGTAAATATGCCTGTTAGTTTTCCCAGCTGTTCAGGGAAGTGATTCTGATTCCCATTTTATAGATGAGAAAAGAGGCTTGAGGTGGTAGATTGGGTAATGTGGCTAAGAGATGCTCAAGTCATATATTGGGGTCCGAGATTCACAGTGAGGTTTTGGAAACACAAATCTTAGTGTTTCACACACGTGCCTGGCAAGGAACCATGAAGGAGAGGTGGGCCTGTGGGCATTTCAAAATGGGGGGAGGCATTCAGAATGTTTAAAATCTTTTCTACAAATCTGAGCAACTATTATTCAAATGTTAGCTTTTTACCTGTTAGAACAAATTACAACAACGTAACATTCAAAATCTCAAACTTGGGAGTTCCCTGGTGGTCAACTGGTTAGGATTTTGGGCTTTCATTGCTGTGGCCCCAGTTCAGCACTGGTCAGGGAACTGAGACTCCAAAAGTCATGCAGCATGGCTAACCTCCCCCCCCCAAACAAAACAAAACAGGAAAAAACCCAAACCCCACAAAACCCCAAACTCTTCAAACCGTGGGACTGTCTATTAGATAAATAACGAGACAACCCCCGCTTTCCATATTCAGAGATAATAATTTGCTTTTTATCATTTAGATCCCCTTTCTCTGGTAACCTGTAAAGCCTGACTCTTCAGCCTTTATTATTTATTGTCTGTGTTATTAGTAACATAGACCTCAACTGGAAATGCTCTGGGGCAAATCTACAACTATTTCAACTTAATTGGGTTCAAACCCTTCTAGAACCTGTGTGGGGGTCCTGGACTTAAGCTTGGTGTCTGTCCCTTCAGGGAAGCTTTGTGCTCCTTGCTTTTAGAATGAAGGGGGTGATTTGCCTTTCCAAAACACTTTGCTCCCAGAAGTGTTAAGAGAAATAGTTTGCCACCAGTTGTACCGAGTCATGATGCCATTTTTCACATTTTTGTCTTTTTCCTTCACGGGGGAGATGGCACAGTCGGTCTTCTTGTTCTCTCAGAGGCTGCCTGTGTGGTTTGTAGATGGTGCCACTGTCAGCACCTATTAAACACTGCCCAGCCGGGTTGGTGCTCACTGGCAACAGAATTTCCTTTTAGTGGTGAAGAATTCTCCTGCTAATGCAGGAGATGCAGGAGACGTGTGTTCGATCGATCGCTGAGTCAGGAAGTTCCCCTGGAGGAGGGCATGGCAACGCGCTCCAGTATTCTTGCTTGGGAAATTCCATGGACAGAGGAGCCTGGCGGGCTACAGTCATGGGGTTGCAATGTTTGGACACGACAGCACACATAGGCACAGGCAAGGTTAAAGTAGCTCGTCCTTTGGATGAAAGGGAACTTTGGAAAACAAAGAGGAAAGAGAACCCACTCTCTTCATCATGGTAATGTCTGCTTTGCTGCCCCGTGTGCCTAGTGGTACCTGGTCTATTTGCCTGACGGTGTTCTTGAGGTGAAGACTTGGGGGTCATCTCCAGGTGAGGGATGGGCCAGATTGGAGTTCCCCTCCCTGGACTGTTTGGTCTGGGGCAAGCTCACTGGGTCACTCGTGCTCCACACAGATCGGAAAACCCTGATTAAAGCAGCATCCCAGGCAGCCTTGGAAGGGAGGGGACTTTAGGGAAGGGCTGAGTGTGGGAGGGAGCAGCCCCAGGCCTCCTCTCAACCCTACTGTGCCAAGGGTTTATTGTGGGGAAGCCTGGTGCTGCTTTTCCACTCTCACAAGCCTCCTCCAGCCTCAGCTGGTGCATTTCAAGGAAAATAGCAGAAATTCCAAAGACCACTCAGGGATGTCAATAGTCTTGATTCGCTAGTGGCACAAAAATGGGAAGGAGGGTAAGTGGGGAGAAAGGACCCTGGGGCTGTTTGGAAAGTCATCCCTTTGTGGGTGAGGAGAGTTTCTGAGCTGGGGACTAATGTGAGGAATGAGTATTTAAATAGGATTCACTGAGGACAGCCTGCATGCAGCTCTAGTCAGAGAGCAACTGGACCTCATCTCAGTGGCTTGGAGTGAAGTTAGAGGTGGGAGATGAGGTCAGGGATGGGGCATGGGGAGAAGGGAGAGCAGCCACTGTGCACAAGGAGACTCTTGGAAGTGGGGAGCCCGGGGAGGGGGTGGGGGTGGTGTGGGGGGAGATGGTGAAGGTAATGCTGGAGACTGTGGACTGCTGCGGCCAGTGCAGAGAAAGTGGAGGAGGGGGAACTGATTTGGGGCAAGAGCAGTGCTTGGTTTTAGCTGCCCTGAATTTGAGGAACCAGTCTCTACTGGACTGGAGCTTGTGGAGGGGTAGAAGTGAAGCCACCTCCCTGAAGGGATTGCTGAAGCAAATGGGCTGGAGAGATAATAAAAAATTATTGGCATCTTGATGTGTGTCTTTAAGGTACTGTTAGAGTCAGTAACACTGAAACCACATCGCTTAGTGTCTTCATTTACAAAATGAGGCTTCTTACAGGTTGATCTTTAAGATAGCTTCTGGCTCAAACTTCCTTTTATCCTTCTTTGAGGCTGAAAGCCACTCCTCTGGCAACAGTGACTCTACCTCCTGCTCTGCTGATTCTTACAGTGCTGAAAGAAGGAGTTAATTGACCAAATCAACTAGTAATAGCTAATTAATTAATATTAACCATAAGGCTATAATAATGAAGTATTATACACAATTATTGTGTTATATGTGATATTTTAATATTACTGATAGCTAATTAATTATTAGTACCATGTTAATTGGACTTCTCAGGTGGCACTAGTAGTAGAGAGTCCACCTGTAATGCAGGAGACACAAGAGACATGGGTTTGATCTTTGGGTTGGGAGGATCCCCTGGAGAAGGAAATGGCAACCCACTCCAGTATTCTTGCCTGGAAAATTCCAAGGGTGGAGGAGCCTGGCAGGCTACAGTCCATGGGGCTGCAAAGAGTCAGACGTGACTGAGAACATACATATTACTCTGTGCCAACCACTGTGCTTAGCAACCTCCTTCTGTTTATCATTTAATCCTCACCATAGCCCTGTAAGGTTTTATCATTCTTCATAATCACCCTCATCACCACACCTTGATCCTTGCCATCAGCATCACTGGTTTACAGATGAGTTAAGTAACTTACTCCGATCTCTGTCAGATAATCAGCAGAGCTGCAGTTTAAATGCAGTGAGTCTGAGAGTTCGGCTTTTACATTACTGCCTACCACTACCTTTATACCACTGAAGAGATAAAGGAGGCAGAGGTATCGGAGACAGGCTAAAATGGAACAAGTGTATCTGTGTTGCTCAGAGGCATCATGCCAGCTACTTGGAGCCAGGTGGTGGGGGCTGATTGGGTGTTTGTACCTATGTCTTAGCATCTTTTCCCTAAAAGGAGCTTTTCCCTGTAAGCAGAGCCTGGGAAACTGCTTAGACAGAGCCGCAAGGATGGAGTACTCAGGGAAGCCCACCCCCAAAAGCTTGTGGTTGTATCTTCCTTAAACACTTGTGTTACTTTTTCATTGCTGTTGACTCCCCAGACAGGGGTCTCGGCCATGGGATGTCTGATATCTGGTGCTGGATAACTTTAAGGGTTTAAAGCCTGCAGCAACTGGAGGTCCCGGGGAGAGGCACAAGGCAGCTCTCCGCATAGTACGGTGCCTGTAGTAAATGATCGATAAAGGTTGGTTACAGGAATGGACAGATTCTCAGGTAAAAGACAAATCAAATTGCAAAGAAATATCCAAAGTTTAAGATTTGACAAGACAGACTGTGGCAAGGCAGCCCATAAATTGCTCATAGAACAAGCCTCAGGTGACTGAAATATGGGCTAGTAATTTCTGGAGGCTCAAGTGGTTTATGCAGTCCTCAGGATCCCTTGATGGAATTATAGCCCCATAATTCAAACAGCCCCCATTTCCTTGATACACACACGCCACACACCTGAATCCCAAATCCTGCCTGTGGTTGGCGCTGTTTTCATCTCCACCCTTGCACTCTTATGTTGCCCAATAAATTCTCTTGTTAGAGCCTCTGGTGTGAGGTGCATTCGCCTACTCTTTGTCCTGTACTGTTTCTATGTATTATAGGATATTTAACTTATTAAGGAGACTGCATACATTAAAACTTTGTGTATGGATTTATTTGGGGGTTTTGGAAGTTTATTTCTTTTAGCTCTGGTTTTGCATCCCATAGAAAGTAGAACGCATTCAGCCTGAACTCTGTACCTAAAGAGAGAGGGAGAAATTCCTAGTAGGGAGGAGATGTCTTCCTCTTTTTTTCTCCTCATGCTCTAACTCTGTCTGTATTAGGAATTTGAATTCATAGTAATATGGTATTGTTCTTAGCCCCATTTCCTGTATCATCTTGTGAATATGCAACTAGTAGCTTAAAAAAGTAGGCATGTCAGGTACAGTCATAAATTACCTTTTTTTTTTTATAACTTCCCCTGCAAAGCTGCTCTGTAGGGCTAGTTTTCTCCCTAATGTTGGATGAAATTTTAGGCAAGTCTCATCATTTATCCGCTCACTCACTCTTAGATGATTGAAAGATAGGGATCCCTTTAGTCCCTCAAAACAGTTGCAATGCTGAACTTATGGTTACCAGGGGGAAGGGTTGGGGGAGGGATAGTTAGGGAGTTTAGGATTGACAGGTACATACCGCTATATTTAAAATGGATGACCAACAAGGACCTACTATATAGCACAGGGAACTCCGCTCAACATTTTGTAACAACCTAATTGGATAAAGAATTTGAAAAAGAATAGATACATGTATATGTATAACAGAATCACTTTGTTGTACATCTGAAACTAACACAACTTTGTTGGTCATCTTTACTCCGATATAAAATAGGAAGTAAAAAATAAAAATTAAAAACCACAAGTAAACAAAAACCAGTTGTTCAGTCGCTCAGTCGTGTCCGACTCTTTGAGACCCCATGGACTGCAGCGCGCCAGGCTCTTCTGTCCTGTTTGTCCAGTTTTTTGTCCAATTATGGTTCTGATATTAATATGTAGAGTTAAGGGCAATAATACAAATTCTGAATTGCATTCAACACTGAAGCCACTCCTCTGCTTTGCATTTGTCTCCATCAGAAGAAGGGCCAGTTTTTATTATCTTTCTTCTATCAACTTCCTCTCCCGGCCTCCTCCTTTCCCACTCCACATGTATTGGCTAGCCTCAGCTTCTGAGGCTACTAGGGATGAATCAGAGAAAGGTGGAGGAGTTTAGGGGGACGTGTCTGACTTAGCTGCTGCCAAAATGGTTGCAGATATTTGCAGATGTTTGAAGATGACCCTCGTGTGTGCTTTCGTAGGCCATTTGGAGACCTCCCTAGTACCAGGAAATCTTCTACCTGGAAGTTCCCAGGATACAGGTGAACGCTTCTCTGGCTGACTGCTTATGATTCTGTTGTTGTCCCCTGGTTGGACTTCTAGCACTCTTCCAAAAGTCCTCGTAAGCAAAGTCTCTTATTTATTTATTAAAAAAAAATTATTTATTTGACTGTGCTGAGTCTTGTTTGCAGCACTTGAGGATCTTTAGTTGCAGCAAGTGAACTCTAGTTGCAGCATGGGGGATCTAGTTCCCTGTTCAGGGATCGAACTTGGGTCTGCCAGGGAAGACCCAGCAAAGTCTCTTTTAGATGGTACGTTATTTGTGTTTCTCTTTGTGCTAAAATGTAGACCTCTCCAGCAAAATGTCCAGCTCTCCACCAAGCCCTGCTGGCTCACTAAGCCTGAGGCAACTGGAAATTTCCCCTACCTCTCACTTCTCCTTTTGTGTCTAAGACGCCACTACAGAGTGGGATTAGTTGATGCCGACTGTCTTGGGGCCTCAGTGGAAGGTGAGGAAGCAATCCCGTAAAATGTAGCATATACCTGTGCTTGGGAACCAAAGGATATTTTAAGGTGAGTCTGATAGTCATGAGTCTGTGAATGTCCTTCATAGGACTGTTCTGAAGTGGGCAGTATTCTGGCATCTCTTCTCAGGCTGGTTATGGGAGGCTCTTATCACAAGGACTTTGCTCCAAGCATCCTCAGCTTTTCTGTTCCTTCTCCTGGGCTACTCCTTCTGCCTTTATCATTGCAAAATAAGAGAATGAAAAATTCCCCCTTAGTTCTACTAAACTCGCTATCTCCCCCTCTATTTTGTCTCTGAAGTGAGATTTTGAGAAACTCTGAAGTTATCCCCTTGGTATGTAGGGATATTTCCAAATGTACTCCCCATTTCCACACACACCTTTTTTAGTAACCTAGAATGAAGCTGACACACACATATGAAAAATCAATCATATAATTAATCTATATTCATTGCTCGTCTGTGCTGTTTTCTGCTGGTGATTTGGAGGAACTAAATAAGACTGATTTTAAATATGGGAATATAAAATTATATGACTGTGAAAAGTCATCTGGCAAGTGGGTATGAGGACTGTCAAGGGGTCTGGAGACAGACTCATAAGAGCCTTGGCCTTATGGAAAGCAAGTGGACTTTGGCGGGAAAGATTAGTTAATAAAGTTTCTCATCTAAAGCCAAAACTGAAGGGTAAATTGGTTATACAGGGGGTTATTCCCAAATAATGATTCAGGGAAGTTATAATGATTTTTGTTTTCATTATGCCTATGTATAAGACTTAGGGTTAATCTAAGACATATGAAAAATAGAAATCCATGCTTTTAAAGTCCGGCTGTTAGGTGCTGTGGTCCCCTTAGCACACTATTGCCCCCTGGTGTCAGCATGTGCAAGTTGCAGGGGCAGTAAGTAAGCAAGAATAAAAACCCATCTTAAGTGCTGATTTTTTTAAGTGAAAACTTTTTGACATGTTAAAATTATAAATGATGAATTATAATAATAGAATAAATGGAGAATGTTATAAGCACAGATGAATTCCTAGTAAGTGAAGCCAGCCTGGGCAAGAGTGATCATTGATGGCTGTGAGGAAAATGTGGACTTGAGCTTCTTCTGGGTGAATAGGTAGGATTCAGGCACAAAACAGTGGGAGGGGTGTTCCATTAGACTGTGGGTCTTCAAAAGCAGTGCTCTATTTTATGATCCGTTCATGCTCACATCTAGCACAGAACTGGGCACAACATGTGTACCAGTCAGTCAGTCAGTCAGTTCAGTCGCTCAGCTGTGTCTGACTCTTTGCGACCCCATGAATCGCAGCACGCCAGGCCTCCCTGTCCGTCACCAACTCCCGGAGTCCACCCAAACTCATGTGCATCGAGTCTGTGATGCCATCCAGCCATCTCATTCTCTGTCGTCCCCTTCTCCTCCTGCCCCCAATCCCTCCCAGCGTCAGGGTCTTTTCCAATGAGTCAACTCTTCGCATGAGGTAGTCAAAGTACTGGAGTTTCAGCTTTAGCATCAGTCCTTCCAATGAACACCCAGGACTGATCTCCTTTAGAATGGACTGGTTGGATCTCCTTGCAGTCCAAGGGACTCTCAAGAGTCTTCTCCAGCACCACAGTTCAAAAGCATCAATTCTTCAGCGCTCAGCTTTCTTCACAGTCCAACTCTCACATCCATACATGACCACGGGAAAAACCATAGCCTTGACTAGACGGACCTTTGTTGGCAAAGTAATATCTCTGCTTTTTAATATGCTATCTAGGTTGGTCATAACTTTCCTTCCAAGGAGTAAGCGTCTTTTAATTTCATGGCTGCAATCACCATCTGCAGTGATTTTGGAGCCCCCCAAAATAAAGTCTGACACTGTTCCCACTGTTTCCCCATCTATTTCCCATGAAGTGATGGGACCAGATGCCATGATCTTAGTTTTCTGAATGTTGAGCTTTAAGCCAACTTTTTCACTCTCCTCTTTCACTTTCATCAAGAGGCTTTTGAGTTCCTCTTCACTTTCTGCCATAAGGGTGATGTCATCTGCATATCTGAGGTTTTTGATATTTCTCCCAGCAATCTTGATTCCAGTTTGTGCTTCTTCCAGCCCAGCATTCCTCATGATGTACTCTGCAATATAAGTTAAATAAGCAGGGTGACAATATACATCCTTGACGTACTCCTTTCCCTACTTGGAACCAGTCTGTTGTTCCATGTCCAGTTCTAACTGTAGCTTCCTGACCTGCATATAGGTTTCTTAAGAGGCAGGTCAGGTGGTCTGGTATTCCCATGTGTAAGCATAAATGTTTGCTAATGTTTGCTAATAATGAACAGTGTGTATGTTGGAAATAGTAAGCAGACTGGTTAAAAGTGGAAAGGTCCTGTTTTCAGTAAGTGGCAAATGACAGATCTGAAATGTGAAACTCCATTACACATGTCAGGTGCCAAGAAGTGGACCTTGAAATTTGTGTGGGATGCAGCGAGGACTTCTGAATGGAAGGCTCCTAAGATGATAAAGGAAGATGGATCCAGCAGCAGCGGGCATTAGAAGGGATGAGCAGGACATCCTGTACGTGTGTTCCTTCCTTTCTATTCACATTGTTGTTCTCAACTGAAGTCTTTTTTGCTCTTGCTCAAACATCTCTGGTGACTCTCCCCTTTGACAGAAGAGTCTCAACTTTTAGCCTGCTTACCAAGCATTTCCAACACAGATGTCCCCGGCTATCAGAAAGTATGAAAACTGTCATGAGCTGGAATGATGTAAAGTGAAAAAGCAATTACCCTAGGACATATCTTGATAATGGATGCACAAAGTAAACTGAGATAAAGCCCAGATACTCACAGATACAGTTCAAAGTGATGGTGGCTTGAGGTTGTGATGCTGAGTGTAGTTCCCAGAGAGGAACCTGGGGGAACCGCTCTCCCTGCCTCTAATAGCTTACTGAAAAACAACCACTTTTCTTTTCTTTTCTCCCTTTTTTTGTAAAAGTGAAAACCCTTTTTGGATTTCTTTTGGTTAATGGAAACAGGTACTAATGTAGGTCTTTCTTAAAAGTGAAATCACACAAAGCAAACTTTCAAAAAGTGGGGGATACCTGTATTTTGTTTCTAGAAGCTTCATTTTTCTCCTCTATGTGAAGTTCCTCCCATGAACTCCATCCTTTACCCAGACAGATGATTCACTCAAAATTGTGTCAAACCCTTGGCTACTTCCATGCCTTGGCTCTTGGGATTTTCATCTTGTTTGCTTATCCATGCCCTGATTCCATGCATGATGCCCATATAACATTCATCCTTCTCTGCAAGTCTTCCTGCCTTCAGAATTAGCCCTTTCTTCTTAATTTCTGAAGCAGTCCTTGTTCATCTGTTCTCTGATCACCCAGCATGTGCTTACATGCTCTCCTAGACACCTCTTGCTGTGTACCACATCCCCCTTTCTAGATTATAAACTTTCAGAAATGACACTTGAGTTTTTGTGTTTTGTAAAATTTCCTCTGAGGCTTCAGTAAATGTATGTTGTCCAAAATGGGGATAGTGGAAATAGAGAGGAAGAGACAGAAACATGAATGATTTTGAAAGAAGAATTCATAGAATTTTGTGATTACTGACTTATCTAAATCTTTCGTGGGGACTTATTTTTATTTGTGTGCTGTTCAAATTCTGGGAACCTATTATCATAGGTTCCATATACATCCATACTCCTGTGCAAAGAAATTCTTCCTTTTATTTGTTCTAAATTGCCCTTTATACTGATGATCCTATTTAAAGCATAAGGGTCTATATGCCTTTTAAAGGTTAGGGCACTGTTTAGCCAGACGCCCAAATATTTATATACGGAGACCTACAGGAGTGTTGTCTGATTAATACCTGTCTTCCTGGGAAAGCTCTGAATAATGTCAACATGAACTACATTATTCCTGCTAAAAATTCATCCATTTAGTTCAACTTGCATGTAACGACACCTGAAAGTCAGGAGCTGTTTGCTGAGCGCTGTTGCAATACTGTTGTAGCTCATTCATAACGAATGGTGATGAAGTACCTTCAGCATACCAAATGGGAGTCTCAGCATAAATTGGAAATTTAGGGGCTCCTGGAAACCTTTAATATGTGATGAATGTAAAAGGAAAATGCATTGGGTCTCATAGAAATCCTTGTTTGGAAAAAAAGACGCCTTTAGTAATAAAATTGAATTGGGTGTTAAAACTATGGTATTAACCACATGGTTTATGTTAATGCCAGTTGAAATTTATAAGGATAGCTGAACAATAAAGAAGGCGGAGATGCGACTATTAAATCGAGCTGGGAGGGGCTGGGGAAGGCAGAACCTCTCCATTGTCATTTCATCTTTCTCTTTCCTCTTTTCTCTCCTGTTACATGACTCTTCATGCTTGGCCCCCCCCATCCTGAAAGCTTTTATTTCTCTTCCTCTTTCATCAGCTTCTCCTCTTTTCTCTAACTGCAGGGTCCTTTCCCCGCTCCCACTTCTTTCCTACTCTCTGGGAGTCCACCCTCCCTCCACCTCAGATGACCTGTTGCCCCTCTGTTGTAAATGATAGAGGTTTGCAATGAGAGGGACCTTGAGACCATCTAGTTTAGTTTTCTCTTCTTACCGATGAGGCTGAAGAGCTCAAGGGAAGTTAAGTTACTTGCTCAAGTCACCCGGATAGCGAGTGATAGGGTCTGCACAAGAGATACCACATCTGAGTATTGAAGGGGACTTGAGTGTCATCTATGTCATCCTTCTATCCAGTGCAGAAGCATTTTCTGAAATGTATGGACATATTTAGCCTGTTTGTGAATATTTCCAGGAAGAGTAGCTTACTTCTTGCTAGGTACCTTATTATATTGTTGGGAAATTCTGATAGAAAGCCATTGTTTTACATTGAATTCTGCCTCTCTTTAATTTTCTTTCCCTATTCCTACTTCTGTCTACTAGAATTACAACGGAGGCTTTCTTTCATGTGTTTGATCTTTAAATATATGATGAAGCAGTTGGACTTTCTTAATCCTGTTCTTCCCCAAACCAAACATCCCCAGTTCTGTTAACGGTTCCTGGTGTCACATGGTTTACATATTTCTCGGCATTTTAGAGCCCTCTCCTTGACCATCGTGATAGGATGACAACAGATTTAGATACAATACTTCAGCTAGTATTTAATCCATGTGTCAGACTACAGAGTCATTATTACATGTAGTAATAATAATCATTATTGTCATGATCTGGGAACTCATCATGTTGGGCTCATACAGTCTTAGGTAAGTCTGAGATTAGATTCAGCTGAAACCCTCAGGTCTCTTCCGTTTACCCTACTGAGAAATCAGATCTTTCCAGCTCCTCTTTCCTGATTCTGTAGATGAGTATAATGTTACTTTAGGTCTTAATTTCTGTACCTATAAAATTCGATCATTTTTGTTTTGTACCATTTTCTAGTACAGACTCTTTCTAGGTTGGTAGCTTTCACTCATATTCTTGCAATCTACAGTCACTGACAGCTTCCACCTGGTGAACAACTTTGATCAATGTGTAAATTCCTTTTAACTATAACTGAATAAAGTGTCCATAGGTTACAGCAATACCCACCAGATAGAACATTAAGTGACAGAGTTCTGTGTTACAGAATGGAATGGAGGACACCTTGGCTTGTATCAGTTAAAGTTCATTTGATTACAAGCAATAGGAATCGATTGGAAGAACCCTTGTATCTCACAAAGCTAAAGGAAGAATGGGACAGCTAAACCTCAGAATAGGCAATTCTACAGTACGTGTTCAGGATGTTTTCCAGAACTGGTGACTCTCAGTCTCTGGGTCTTTCCATGCTACCTTTCAAAATTCACGGTGAAAAAAATCTGATTGCTCCAACTTGGTGCCACTGAGGTCCCTGGAAGAAAGCTGATCGCTGAAGAAATGATGCTTTTGAACTGTGGTGCTGGAGAAGACTCTTGAGAGTCCCTTGGACTGCAAGGAGATCCAACCAGTCCATTCTAAAGGAGATCAATCCTGGGTGTTCATTGGAAGGACTGATGTTAAAGCTGAAACTCCAATACTTTGGCCACCTCATGCAACGAGTTGTCTCACTGGAAAAGACTCTGATGCTGGAAGGGATTGGGGGTGGGAGGAGATGGGGACGACAGAGAATGAGATGGCTGGATGGCATCACCGACTCGATGGACATGAGTTTGAGTGAACTCCGGGAGTTGGTGATGGACAAGGAGGCCTGGTGTGCTGTGATTCATGGCGTTGCAAAGAGTCGGACACGACTGAGCGACTGAACTGAACTGAACTGAGGTCCCTGGAGCAGTCTTGGTTTCTACCCCCTCCCTCGGCCCCATTGTCTCATTCTGCTCTGTGTCACATAGTCAGAGGTACAAAATTTTGTTACCTATACACAGAGCCAACACGAGCCAACTCCTGTGTCCTGACTTATTATAAGATATTCACCCAATGATGCCTGCTAGAAGCATAGCAAAGAATAAAGACAGTGCCAAAGGAAGAGAGTGTGCTTACTGGGACAGGAGAATGTAGCCGTATTACTGTATAAGATAGCAAGGTCAGGGCAGTAAAGAGACCTTCTTAAATAGCTGCACAATGCTGAAGAGCAGCCACCGAGACAGTGAGGTTTAAAGACACTGCAAAGTGTAGCTAGACTGTAGGGAGTGATTCTGCCATAGTTTTGCTGACCTCATTTGCTCATCAGATAGTTCTCAAATACTTATTAGGTGCTTGTCCCATGCAAGTCATTATCATAGGGGCTTAAAACCACAATAAATAAGCTGGGTATAGTCTTCCCCTGATGGGGCTTATGTTTTAGTGAATATTTGGGCACACAATCAATAAGGAAACAAATAAGAAAGATGACTTCGGACAATGGTAAGTGTTATAAAGAACACAGAAGGGAGCAGTGTGAAGGAGAATGTCAGGGGTAGGCCAGGTGCACAGTCAGGGAAAGGCTTTCTAAGCTGATGCTTGAGCTGAGCCCTGAACATCTCCGGAGACTGTGCATGTTAATTTGGGAGAGCTAATGATATCTGACTTGCTTTGTGTTATTTTGAGGGTTTTTTTTTTTTTTTTTAGCACTTTTAGCTATCCTGAATAATTCTAGTATTTGAAAGTTAATTACAAACACAAGACCAAGAGCCCAGCCCTACGTAGACTGACCCCTGACTTGTCTATGAGAATCTGGTGACTTGACTGAGGTAATAGTCCTTGGAGTTATCCAGCTTGGTGTGAATGAGGGGACAATAAGGAGAGGTTTAGATTTAGTTTCCAGAAGCTTCGTAATGAAGAACAGGGCATTCTGATCTCCCAGTTTCACCACCCTGTATTTCTACCATTCTCCCATTGGCTATCTGCTTAGATGTAGGCCCTGGAAGAACTCAGACAGTTCTTAGGAATAACCAGACCCAAAGCTTCATTTGATGATTGAGAAAACAGAGAGTTTTAGACCCTTGCCTTAGGTCACACAGCTAGTAAGGATGGAACCAAGGGTTTGACTCTGAGTTCCCTGTTTGACAGTTCAATTCTTTTTCTCCAGATCATCCTAATCCTGAAGATAGAAGAGCTGTTTTTTTTTTTCCTTTTTTTTTGAGAACTGTATTTCAAACCAGGGTGGGATCAGAGCTCACATTTATTTTTTAAAATAATTATTTCATAAGATTTCCAAAGATACAATGACTATTCTATAATAATAATGACTATTACTAAATAATAAAATATTACATCTTAGTAAAATATATTATTAAGCATAATTAATATCACACATATTTAATAAAGAAATAAACAGCTATGGACTTACTTATAAGAGGCCAATGAACCTCCTAGTTGTGGGATGGGGAAAGTATATCTTGGAGAACTACAGGGAGGAGGTGATATTTAACCTGGATTTGAAGAATTAGGAGCAATTCACAGGTAGTGGAGGTGGAAAGTATAGGGAAGACATTCCAGGGAGATCAGCAGAAGTGGTGGGTTAGGGGGTTAAATAATGAAATGTTTGGAAGAGAGGCCAGAGAAAATGGTAAGAAGGTGGACGGGACCAGGTTATAAAGGGCCTTATTTGCTTTGCCAAAGATTTTCAACAATATCCTATTGAAAAGTACTGTTCAAGGGCCCCTTCTGTGGTCTTGGAAATGATTGACATTTCTATTGTCCAATCTGGTAGCCACATGTGGCTACTGAACACTTGAAATGTGGTTGATACAATGGAGGTAGTTTAATTTTAATGCATTAAAATGTAAATTTAGATAGACACATGTGGTCAGTGGCTACCATATTGGGCAGTTCAACTCTACAATATGTGGGCGCTTCAGAGATGCCAGGTAAGTGAGCAGTGCAGTCAAATGTATGTCTAGTGATTCCTCCATTTGAAGAGTCGTGACTATGAAGCTGAATCTATGTAATGCTAGGACAGTCAATCAAGTAGGAAAAAATAAATTCATTGATCAATTTTCGCACAGACCAGCCTCAGAATGAAAACAACAGCTATCCTGGGATGGAGAATGCTCATGAAACAGGCTTTTCTAACGTGAATTCTCCTGGGATCAGAATGCATGCTGTTTTAAAACCACAACTCCAGGAGTGCTATCAGTAGCCTTTGTATTGTGAGACACCAGTAAAGAGATAATAGCAAATACAATACTGTTTTATTAAGTCTCTCCTCTTTCCTTAGATTATTAGACAATGCTGCTGCATTACTATAAGTTTTCTGAAATTTCATGTATATATTAAGAATGCAATAATAAAAAAAATCATTCTGTTTCATTTATCTGTCTCTAGTTAAGTTACAGACGATGAGTTGGCTAACAGGGACATCTTCAGTCTTTCGTTAGCACAGGGTACTCCCCAGAGAGACAACAACTTCAACACATGTTTTGGATGTATTCCAAATTAGAGAGGATATCTTTCAACAATTCTAAAAACACAAACAATTTTTTAAGCTTCTGATGGGCTAAGGCCTCGTTTGGCCCAGTGGGGCTGGGACTAGGGGGCTGTGGTGGGTACAGCACTTGCTCCCCAACCAGGCTGCCTTTGGTGTGGATTGACCTCGCTTCCAGCTCCCTGGAGCCGGGTTTGTTTTCACCGTTGATCTAGTCCAGGATTTCGTAATGGGCCTCAACTGCTGACCTCATCTGCTCTAGAGAAGATGCAACCATCAGGACCGGTCCTGGAATCTCTTGCCTTCTTGGTTCTTCCCCACCTCCCATCACCCTGCTGACCAGGGTTAGGCCAAGAGCCCTGATCCAGACTGTAGCACAGGAAAATGAGAAAAACTGTAAGCCAGGCCTTTTATTCTTTGTCCTCCTTGCCCTTTGCCTCCAAGGCTAAAGGCATACTCAGGCTTCCCTTAAGTACACTGAGCCTTGGCCAGAGCTAGACCGATTTCCAGACACACATGGGATGGTCAGGAACAAGCAGAGGTGCAATGTTTCCAAGTCCTTTGCAGAAGGGAGCAGAGCTTTTGGACATCAACTCTATGTTCCTCCTTTTGCTTGTCTCATCTTGAAAGCCAGAGGGACAGGATACCAAGTTGGCCACAAGAGGGCAGCAAATGATTTCTGTTCTAGCTTTGTTTCTTTTCCTCAGAGCTGCTATTTAGTCAAGAAATAAAAATTTGATGTTGATGAGAGGAATGGGACCTGGGGCTCATTTCCCTTCGCAGCTTTTGCACATTTTCCCGGGTATCCTTGTTAGTGCAGCTTATCGCTGGAGTGTGGCAAGTCCTGGCTGGCGGTCCCTGGGCCCAGGCACGCAGAATGGGAGGCCTGTGGGATGGGGCCTTCTCTCTGCTCAGCTCTCGAGGTCAGGGTTTATCCCCGAGGAAAGGAACATCACAGCCCTGCATTTAGTAGAGTATTTATACACTGTCTTGTTTCAACCTCCCTTCTTCTGAAAGATCCCTCAGATTTTGATAATTTGTGGACCAAATTATTAGATGCTGCTCAGTTGCCAGTTTACCTACACAGGAGGCTGAAGGCAGAGGGGATGACTGGAGGGCAGAGATCTTTGCCTCATTGGTCATGGAGAGGAGTGCTGCTTCGTTGGTCATGAGGTGTGATCATTCTTGTGTTCCCACCTCTGTGTCTATGGGGCACAGACCAGGCCTAGGCTGACTTGTGAGAGTGGCCCTAACCTGGCATCATTTGATTACCTCCTTCTCTATGTCCTTCTCTCATGAGAGGAGCTTTTTATACTCTCCAAGTTCAAATCAACAAATGTTTATTAAGCACCTCTGCTGCTGAGTCACTGAGTAGATGCTGAAATGGCTATCAAATGGCACTAATAATAACAATGTATTTATTAAGTATGTGTGCTCAGCTCACTTCATGAATGTCCTAAACCCTAGGAGGCAAGTATTATCCCCAGTTTGCAGATAAAGAAATTGAGGCTTGGAGAAGTGAAGCAGTGTGTCACTTAGCTGGTCAAGGGGAGGAAGAGAAATTTGAACCCAGGCTCGGCTGACTCCAGGACCCTAAGTACACTGCTATATTGGTTTTCTTCTTAGAAAAATCTGCAGACTCAAAGACCTTATAATTTATTGCAGTGGGTTTACAGACCTCTGTCTACATCAGAAATCACCTAGGGGACTTTTAAAAATCCCAATGCCAGGGTCTTATCCCAGGCCAGTTAAAGCTGTGTGTGTGTGTGTGTCTGGGAGAGGGTGTAGTGCCAGCACTTTAAAAATCTCCCCCAGGTGATTTCCCTGTGCAACCAGATTTGAGAGGCCCTTCTCTTGTGGAGGGGAAAGGATGGGTGATGTAAAGGCCAGGGACCAAAATGAAGAAGAGTATATTTGTTTTTGTTGAGATTGCCTGTCTGTGTTCCTGCAAAGATGGGTACCTGTGTCTAAAAGGAGCTCCCGGCCAATAACAGTTATAATAACTAACATTGCTTTGAATACTTGTTCCTTTTGAGGCAGTTTAAAAATTTTTACCTTTATTAACTCTTTTAATATCTACAAAAGCCTATTCAGGAAGTCCTACCATTTCATCAGGTCTAAGAGTGTTCCAAGATGGAATCATCATCGTATGTACACTAAGAAATAGAGAAAAACACCACCAATTCATTGTAAGTCACCATGAATGACGATCGTTTTTTTCAGAGATGGTAAAACGTGAGAAAACATGCATCTTAAAATCAATGGATTGTGTTTTTTGAAAGTGTATTTTCACTTACAGTTGAGGAAACAGAGGCACAGAAATCTTCAGTAAGGTGTCCAAGGTTGCTCGGGTAGGAAGCACTGTAAACATTTACCATGTCATCAGTATTCTTCCTAGACACAGTTTCTCTCATTTTGGCCACACCGCATAGCAAGTGGGATCCTAGCTCCCTGACTAGGGATCGAACTGGTGCCCCCAGTAGTGGAAGCTCAGAGTCCTGACCACTAGACTGCAAGGGCTGTCTCTTCCTAGACATAATTTTTAATGGCAACAGTGAGTTTCATATAAATAAACCCTAATTACTTTAATTGCACCTCTAATTTTAGTTGATCGTATCTCAATGTAAGTTTTTATATGTCTTTTCCCAGGGCTTGGTCAACCATGTTTTGGGTACTATTTTACAGCTGATAATTCCGTTAAATTGTCCCCACTTGCGTCAGATAGATGCTGGGACATGGCAGGCCTCCTGGAGAACTTCCTGTGTTTCAGCCGATTGGGTCGCGGATCGGCTGGTTTCACCTGCTGGCTTCTGTTTGGTCCTCCTCTCTGGACTCTGGAGGAAAGTTTGTTGTTACGGTTGCTCTTCTCTAGTCGTTCCTGCCTTCGAAGAGCTCACGGTGGAGCTGCTGTGGAGCTGAATGACAAGAGAGAGTCTAGCTCTTCCCGTGTAGACTATAGCTCCTGGAGTGTCTCCAAGGCCAGTGTCTTGGCTCCGTTTGTAGCTCTAGTGCCTGGCACGGGGTACACGAGCAATAAGACTTATCTCAGTTGAGCGACAGATAGTATAAAGGACACTGGGCTCACCTAGGCCAGGTCAGATGACGGAAGCACAGGAGACAGAATAAAAGTACTAAATTCCTACACTCAGCCTCGTGTTTGGTGGGGGATGCGGCAGAGAACAATAAGGGAGAGACTTGAGGCTGAAATCAGAAGAGCATTGGGAATGTCAGTCAAAAGAGGGAGGACTCAAAAGGTCCAAGTGGGTTGAGGAACAGAAAGCACGTAACGCAGAACCAGATTTTCAGACGTTTATGTGTGAGGAAATCACGTGGAGGGAAGTCTTGATAAAAGGCGCGTTTTTAATTAGTAGTCTGGATGGACTCTGAGAGTGTGTGCTCTTAACAACAGCCCAGGTATTTGCTGATGTTGTCTGTCTAAGGAAGATCAAGTGGAAAGGAGAAAAATGGGAAAAGTTTTCAGGATGAAGAAAAGTAGGTAAAGCTTGGAGGTGATGCCGAAGGGCACTGTCCTTTTCTCTGGACAGCTCTTACCCCAGGAATATTTCTCTAGCAGGACTAATAAAGACAGTGACCTTCCAGAAGGCAGGTGTGTGGGAAGGAATGGAGGCAACTGTCTCGGGTTTTTTGTCTATTTATTTTGTGCAATTTCAGCAAGTTGAGTTCAGATATTTTCTTAAACATTTCTCGCTTCACACTCCCCCCTCCTCCCCAGGTGTATTGGGATTCCATTTTTCTAGCGTTTCCTGTGAAATGGTCTCAGAGATTCCTTTTTGGGGAAATAGGGAATTTGCTAATTTTGAAACTGCTTTGATATTGTGGACAGATGCCATGAGAGCCCCAAATTCATTTGAAGATGAAAATGATGTTTGAAGACCTCAGATGGTCAACAAAGATGAGAAATAGTTGAAAAACCTTTCTAAAGACCATTTGCCATTTAAGGATATTATTTATTTTCATTTTTCTTACCCAGTAAGACTTTCATTTTGCCAGTTCAATATGGTAAACATTTTAAGTCATGTGGGATTGTTTCTACTTTTAAGAATATGCTTCTAGGCTCCCAATAAAGTCTTGTTCATCCTAAGAGAACTCAATACTGACTGACTAAGGGGGAGATTATACCCAGGAAAGCACCGGTTTCCACGGTAGCTACATGGAGTTCAGTGTCTCTATTCCCTCCGAGACAGACAAGTCCAGAACCCCCATTCCTTCCATGGTGAGAGCTGTTACAAACTGTAATGAGAAGAGGACACCGCTGCAGATTTATGATTCCCAACCACTTCCCAGTGACTATTCGGATAGATAATATCTTCTCTTATCCCTTCTGTCATATGACATCCCTTCTGTCATAACTTGGGAGATAGCGGTCTGGGACCAAGTAAATGATACCACTGGAGTTCAGTTGGTGATTTTTTGCATCATAGTAGCGATTTCAGGTGTATACTCCCAAGCTCTGTGAAATGCAGGCTCATGTCTTTCCTGTGGAAGAACTGTTGATTTGTAACACTCATTTTCCAGATAATTGTTTTCTTTGGTCTTGTGTTGCTGCAAACCACTCCCTAGAAAGCTACTATTGTATTTTCTTCTTTTCAAGTGGTCCAGTTTCGAGAAGGAAACGTGTTTCAGATTCTTATCCAAAGCCTATGCAAACCATTTCAGTTTAGAAAATTGGTCTGTAAATCTTAACAGGGCTTGGGATTTTCTCAGACACTTATGTGGTTTCAGGTGGATCAAAAATGGATGCAGTCTGCCCCGAGGACCACAGCATGGCTGTCTGAAGCCAGCCTGTAACTGCAATAATGGGCAGTGTTATGAATGGGAAAAGAGAGGTAACCGGATGTTCTGCACTCTGAAAAGAATTTCTGTTTTATTTCCAGTTTAGCTTAAAGTTCAGTCCTCTCCAATGGCAAAGCTTGTCCTCTGGGGCTCACCTCACCTTGATGAGAACAGTTTGCCTGCTCTCCAGGGGTGCAAGCTGATGGCAGCCAGATTGGAGCGATGCTGCAACTGCCTTGTCTGGTGAGGTTGAGCTGTGTGTGGTACTTGTGGTAGCCAGTGACAGAGGAGGTAACAATGGTGTGCAGGTTGCTGGTGTGCGTGGCTTGTCAGGGGAGAGAACAAAGCAATGGTATGCAGGTTGCTAGTGTGCATGGCTTGTCAGGGGAGTGAACAGTGTGATACCTGCCGACATGTATTGTATGCCTGCTGCATGCTGGGCTCTGCGCATTCATTGTATCGTTTAATTCTCTCAGCAGCTATGTGAGGTAGGTATTGTCATTCCTTTTTCCCTGTGGAGGAAACCACAGTTTGGGGAAGAGAGATTTTCAACTTTCTGCCAGGATGACACGGAAGAGTCCTGCCTCCCCAACCCTGCTTACCCTTTAGGGAATTCAGGAAGGGCAAGAGGGGAGATGCAGGAAGAGCAGAAAAGGACTGTATTAGTGGTTCAAGCTAGGACAAGCTTTCAAAGGGAAGTGGAGGTGAATGGAATAAAGCTGCTCTTTGAGTCTCTAGGCTCTGACACACATGAGCATTTTTCCCCCCATGGGAAGAAGACAAGAGTGGTCCAGCCAAATTCTTTGAAATATCATGGAGGGTCTGCGTGGAGGAGTGGGTCTTTGGGTGGGGTGAGATCTCCTCACATCATTGCTGGCACTAAGGAAGCTGTGGTTTGAAAATCCAGGAGTCTTTTGTTAGTGTGAGGGGTGCTCTCCTGTTCTTTAAAATCAGTCCAGTGGCTGTCTTCTTACTAACATTCAGATTTCAGATTTTTTTTTTTCCACTTTTCTCAGCACAGGGAGCCAGACTTTGAGAAAAGTACTTCCTTTCCTCTGTTAGATCCACACAGCCCCCAGGGGTGAGGATGCTGCCACATGATGCTTCACAGAGCTGTGGGATGAGGTCCCCCAGACCCTGGTTCTTGAAAGTCGAGTCTCCACAGTGGAATCCTCCATTGCGGCTCTGGTTTACACGGCAGCTTGTCTCTCTTCTTTGAAACCGGGGTTATTTGCTAAGCAAAGGCAGCACAATCACATCTTGCTGACGCTCCCAGCAAACATCGGTAGCAAATGATCCTCTTAAGCAAGTGAGCATGGCTGGAGGCAATGCTGGGGGCTAAGTATATGGAATGGACTCAGACCCAAACAACTGTTCAGTCTCAATGCCACTGCATCAGAGGACCCCTTCAGAATACAGATGTGGAGAAGACACCTCGGAACCGCAGGTGGAGGGAGTAGGAGAAGGGGCTTCTCTCCACATGAGCAAACGGCTGTATCCTAGGGCAACTGGGTCCATGACCTCAGCTCCTCTGCTTTGTCCTTCTGGCTGGAGAGAGGCTCAGCCACTGAGGCTGACCTGGATGAGGGCATCACAGGACTGGACCTGGGCTGGAACGTGAAGTGCCTTCTGCACACTTTGGCTCTTTGATTGCAGCAAGTGGCATTCCTATGAGTCCAAATGGACCATTTCCCATCCATTTTATTAGGTGGCAGAAGTCCCTGCTACTTGAATGAATGGTCTTCTTTTGATTTTGGAAGAGAAAATCGTTGGCTATTTTTCACATCATCACTGCTCAGTCTTACCATTCCTGTCATCAGTTTATTCTAAATAGAAGAAATTCCATTTCCTGATGGGAACCTGGGACAGGGCTCTTTGCACAGAAAGGAAGTCAGGGAATGTTGGTGGCTGGTGGTACTGGTATTAGCAGGTTACTACTGGTATTATTAGCAGGTTACTAGTGTAACAGGTGGAGAAGGAAATGGCAACCCACTCCAGTGTTCTTGCCTGGAGAATCCCAGGGACAGGGGAGCCTGGTGGGCTGCTGTCTATGAGGTCACACAGAGTCGGACACGACTGAAGTGACTTAGCAGCAGCAGCAGCAGTGTAACAGGGGCATGTGGAAGTGGGACTGCATGAGCTTTCCAGCTCTCAGCCACAGTGCTGTTTGTCTGTAGGGTGGATGTGCTTTCAGGTGACTGTTGGAAAGGCCCCTGGGCTTTGATGTTTGTGTTTTTTTCTGGAGCTCCATCTCAGTTCTTTCCTTTTTTTTTGTTTGTTAGGGTTCTGTTTGCTTCCTAGGCTGTCTGATTTCCAGCCACTGTCTCCTCTCCCCAAGGCTGGCTCTTCCTAAACACATCTGTAGTCTCAGCCCTGGGCTCAAGGACTAATTCCACTTGCAGGCAAGAGGGATTTAAGGAGTTTCAGATTTGAACATCAAGTGGCTTTTGGTGCTGGTACAGCCTTCATCTCGTGCCCCGATTCTGACCACTGAAGTTATGGGCCTGTCCTGATACATCATCTCACCCTATGCCTTACGTCTGAGAACTGAGCTCTGTCTAGCTCTCAGGACCTAATTGTTCTTGCTTCCATTAGAGAGTTCAGTTTTTGTATTATTTGCCTGTTATAAATGATTGTTTCAACAGTCTTCCATTGATTTTGCTTTCTCCAGGATGGAGATTCTGCCCTTGTTAGATTCCTTTTCATTCTCTCTCCCTGAATACCCTCTATCTGCAGAAGGATCTCTCTGATGCTGCCTGCCTGTCAAGGCTGCTGGGGTTCTCCAGAGTCCCTTATATTCCCCGATGAGCTGCCGTTTTAAGGAGCGTGCTATCTCTTTTTGGACTCTGAATGCCCATTCATCCACCTATCCACCCTCCTGTCTACCCTTTCATGAACTCACCTATTCACTCACCAACCCATCTACCCATTCAGCCAGCCACCCATCCATCCAGGTGTACCTACTGTGTGTCAGCCATAGTGTTCTCTGATTATACCCTTTAGAGATGATGTTGCGCATGTCAGGTTGTTTCCTCCCCGTGCTTATAATTGGCTCGCTCGTTTGACTCCACTGAGTGGGTCCAGGTGTGGTCATCTTCCTTGTCATCAGGCCCTTCCAGCTACTCTGTCTAGTTGTCCTTTACTGAGAGTCTCATTTGCACTCATATGACAGAGATTTAAAATCCGTTTTTATTCTTTCTTTTATGATTCTGATCACCATTATGAAAATACATAGTTCCACATTTTTAATCCAATTACTATTAACTCCATAGTATTCCTTGAACCTTATTTATTAAGACTCAGGGTCTAGTCAGACTAAATAAAATTCTAATGTTTTAGATATGCTCACCTTCTCTGTAAGTTGTACAATTTGTTCATATTAATTCCACTCCTACTTTTATCAGGATAAATTTTGATGTGTCCTTTTGAGAAATTTTGTACATTTTGTTAAAATCTCTCATATTTTCAATACACTAATGGAAAACACAGAAAAAACAAGGTGAAAAAGAATAAATATCTTGTCAAGTCAGGCAACCTCAGAGAGAGAAAAGGCTAGGGAGAAAGCCATCCCATGCTTTTTTCAGACTCCTCAATGGAGTCAGCTTTGCAAATGAATTGTTTAAAGCTGTTTCCTTTGAAGTGACAGATTTGTTCTACAAAACAGTAAAGTGGTGGAAATGAGTCAAAAAATTAAGAGGACATTATACAATTATTAGATTTAAGGGAGTATGAAAAGACATTTAATAGTTTGAAAATATGGTGCAGGAAAATACTTTTTAGCTTAAAAGTTAGTGGCATAGATCATAAGTGAGTCCAAAAGCAGGTGCTAAATGCAAATTAAGTGCTAAACTCAGTGAGTGGGTAGAATACATAAATATCCCAGGGAGAGGAGATTGGTCCTTTTGGAGGAAGACTGTTGGAATCTGAGTAACATTCTCAGGAAGGTCAGAGGCTCCAGGGTTGGGGTGGAGATATTTAAAGACAAGCAGAACCCATTGGAATCCTGGACACTTTCATTTACACTTCCAGACAGTGTGTTCTGAACGAGCACTTGAATAGTACCTCTGGGCAAAGTCCTTAGATGTGGTGGCTGAAAGCCAGTCCTATTATTTCCACAGTCCTCCTCACTCTTAACTTTATAACAATTCACTTGATTCCCAGATGAAATGTTGCTCGCCCGTCTGTCTTTGATCTGGCATGTCAGCGTCACATCAGATTGCGTCACCTGCTCCCTTCTCTCATTGCTATATCGTCTTACTCTGTTCCTTCTGAGCTGCGTGTCCCTTCACATTTGGATGATTATGCTTGAAAACGCTGCCTCGACATTCTCCCCGTTGTATCATGTGTCTCGTGCTCCCACTCTCTGCTGGAAATGAGAATGTACAGTTAAAAGAAACCCAAACATTTCAGTTAAGAAGATAGGATGAAAACCTCCCAATGTGTACCATGCACTGGAGTATATCTGTTGAGAACACCCTTAAAAAAAGCACTCTTTCTTTTTTTAAAGCACTGCATAGAATTCACTTAAAGTAATTAAAAGTTTAGCAAACTCTAAATTCCAACCAAACCAATCAAATTCTGGTTGGTTCATTTTCTCTTGCATCTTTGGCAAATTGAGACCTACCTACTGAGTTACTTGGTTCTCTTTCCTCTGTATTACAGCATGGTTCATATTATTTACTATAGAATAGTATTATAGTATGTTATATGTTACTTAAATGTGATTACAATCATCTGGACCCTCATCAAATTTATAATTATGATAGGCCTTACTTATTAAGCACTTCCTATAGGGAGTAGTGATTTTCAAACATGAGTATTCCTATTCTAGGGTGTACCTAGGATCACCTAGGGAGCCTTTAAAAATCTCAAAGCTCAGGTCACACCTCCAGATCAACTAAAAGTGGGACCCAGTCATCAGTATTTTTAAAACTTTCTTGACAAGGTGTAGCCAGGTTTGAGAACCAGTGATGTAAAACCTTGTTACTCAAAGCTTGGTCTGTATACCCACAGCACTGGTGTCACCAGAGAGCTTGTTAGAAATCTCTCCTCAGACTTAGTGAGTCTTAATATGTATTTTGTCAGGATCTGAAGATGCTTCCTTATGCACTGTAATATTTGGGTAGCACTGATGGACACAGAAGGGCACTCTGCTAAGTATTTTAAGGCCATTCATCCACAAATAATTTATTATGTTGCCATAATACACTAGGCACTGGACAAGGCTTAAATTCATCACTGGAAAAGTGGTTCTTGAGCACTGTTTTATAAAGAAATTGAGGCTTGCCCAGATTAAGTATCTCAGAAGACACTCAGCCAGAATTTGAATCCTGGCCTCTGTTACTCTAAAACATAGCGTTCTCCCCAGTACCAAGCAGCTTCTAAGTATAGTTCTTGGATATTTTTTACAGTAAATCAAATAATCAAAACTTCCTAAATCTTTATTAATATCATCTTTAATCTGTTTATCAAGAACTGAAATAAAGGTAAGATCACCTGGTGAAACATGTAGTTCCTGGCAGGGAAACAGTAAGGTGGTGAGTTGTTTGTTAGTCACCAATGCAGAAGGCAGAAGGCAGGGACAGAAATATTCCCCTCTGGTTATGAGGGAGTCCCAGGGGACACGCTGAATATTCATTTTACAGATGAAATATCCTCATTTAGTTATGTTGGGGCTCTAGTGTGCCAGACTTCGGGTAACAGGTCTGGAAGAACCAAAATTGCCTGTGGGGCAGTTCCACGGAATTCGACATACATTCTTGTCATCTCTCTCCTTTGTTTGCCTCAAGGGCATCATTCTGGGGCTACCTGTTCGAAGATTTTGTGTAAGAAATTCACAGGGATTCGAGAAGCTAGCATGTGAGGGATATTTGATATGACTGAAACTGTGCTCAGCGATGTATATTGTATGTACGAATATTATTTCAACTAAATAATAATAATGATCTGCCACCGTAGTTCTCTTCCACAGATCTAATATTTGGCTATCTTGTGTCAGTTTTTCTCCCAAATTAGAAGTGGTTTTAATGGGACATTTCTAAGCTATATTAGATATAATAAAATGGAATAGGTAAAATAAACCTACCTTTTCACTTTATCGTAAGTATTTTTTCCTATTATTAAAACCCATAAATATGCAACTGCTTTTCAAAATTATTGTTTAATATTCTAATTTATTTGTTGTTGTTGTTTAGTTGCTAAATCACGTCTGACTCTGTTGTGACCCCATGGACTGTAGCCTGCCAGGTTCCCCTGTCCATGGGATTTCCCGGGCAAGAATCATGGAGTGGGTTGCCATTTCCTTCTCCAGGGGATCTTCCTGACCCAGGGATTGAAGTCTCCTGCGTTGCAGGCAGATTCTTTACCACTGAGCTACCTGGAAAGCCCATTCTAATCTATGGATTCACCATAATTTATTTCACCATCATCATACTTTGTCTATCTTAATTTTTTTCTGTTTTAAATAAACACTTTTCTCCATAAACTTTTGTTTCACAACTTAGATCATTTCCTTAGGATGTGTCTCCTCAGTGAAGACAGTGGGTTAGAGAGCATGAACAGTAAACTTAGAGAGGGAAGGCATTCATTTACAACGAAAAAGGTAATTGTCAGAAAGAACACTCATCAACATATTTCCTCATCATAGGAAAGGACGAGAGTAAGCTCATGATCTGTATTATAAAGTTGCTTTCCAGTTTATATGAGTGTGTGTCTGCACCAAAGAGTTGGCATTTGAATACCAACTGCCCTTGCAGGACTTGTGACGGTGATCAGCACGGTGGAACAGCTATCAGGATGGGAACTGGTACAATGGGGAACTAACCCACGGAAGATGTATTGGAGACTTAAATTAGGTGGGGGCAGATTTTGTCTAGAGAATTAATCAAGCTTCTCCAGGAAAGTGATATTTCTACTGAAACCCAAAGGATGCCTCGGCTATAGGAATGATGGCAGAGAATCTTTCAGGCGGAGGGACTAGCTTATGGGGAACATAGGAAGGGCTGGGTTTGAGAAAGAGTGTGGTCCATTTAAAGAAGCCCAAATTGGCTGGGACACAGAAAACAAGAGTGGTTCAGGCCGTGACTGGACAGGTGAGTAAGGGCCAGATCATGGGGGTCTTAGAAGCTGTGGTGGAGCATTTGGGTCTTTTTCTAAAGGCTAACCTTAAGGTTTAAGCAGCAGAAGGACATGATTATATTGGCATTTAAAAAGATCACTCTAGCTGAAGTGTGGCTAATGGAGATGAGCAAGACTGGGGAGCCTGGAGTCACCAGGAGCTACTACAGAGGTCCAGGCAAGACAGAGTAGTGTCTAGACCAGTATGGTGAAGGTAGAGGAAGGAGGAGAGGTATTGGAGACAGCAGCAGACAGAATTAATAGGATTTGGATGCAAGGGAGAGGGAGGAGAAAAGAATGCCTCTGCTAAAGGGCTGTTTAGAATCCTTTGCACCTCTGAGGTGATATTCGATGAGCTGAGGCCAAGGTCACAACAATTTGAATTTTTTTTTTTTTTTAAAGAAACACACTTGGCTCTTAGGAGAAAAGGATGATCTTTAAATCCCAGGAGGAATCCTCAAAGCCAAGATAAAAATAAGCATAAGAATGATAATATTTTAAAAATATTTTAGGCTTATTTATTTTCTTCTAAATAGCTTTATTAAGAGAAATGACATTCAGTAAACTTCATATATTTAAAGACTACAATTTGATAAGTTTTGACATAAGATACCATCATCGCAATCAAGATAGTAAACATAACCATCACCCTAAAATATCTCCCAGTGCCACCCATCCCTAGGCAAACACTGATCTTTGCTTACTATAGATTAATTTGCATTTTTTAGAGTTTCATATAAATGAAATCATATAATATCATACTCTTTTGAGGGGAAAGCTCTGGCATCTTTTACTCATGAAACTCTTTCATATGCTTTATCTGATTATTTAAAAAATAACCCTTTATCTAAGGAACTGATATCAGAGAGGCTAAGTCCCAAGTTACCCAGTTGAACAGTGGTAGTCCTTGGTCTTGGAGGCCATGCATTCTCCATTGCCAACCACAGTCTGGCTAGGGCAACTCCTGCAGGATGCATAGTCTGAGATGCTTCGTCTTCATGGCATGAGTCTAAGGGGGTGCTTAGCCCACATCTCATGGGCTTGAAGGTTGGAATCAAGACCTGCAGAATCTGAAGATGAGCCCCTTACCTCCAGGACAGTGCACATGTGAAAAATTCCTGTGTCAGAGAAACAGACACGAATGACCTGAATTTTTGTAGGCTCTTTATTTGTGAAGGCCACAGGAAGGCTGGTGGAGATTGCAGGGATGAAAAGGGTGGGATAGATGGTGTGTTCCCTTGGTTTTTAAACAGAACTCAGTGCAGATTAGGTTCAGCATAAGATCGGGGGAGGGCTCTGGCGGCCCTCCTTTGCCTCAGCCATAGCTGGTTTGTTCTACCTATTCCATATGTTGTGCTTCTGGTTAAGATTTTTTCTTTCTTTTTTTTGCCTATACCATGCAGCAAATGGAATCTTAGTTCCCTGACCATGACTCAAACTCGTGCCCCCTGCAGGGGAAGTATGGCGTCTTAACCACCGGACCGCCAGGGAAGTCTCCAAGAATTTTTTTTTTTTGACAAGAGAACTTCATCCTCCAAAAAATCTGAAAATCACTGATCTAGTTTTAATATTCCATTTAGAGATAAAGAAACTGAGGTTTCCTCATCAGGTTGCCAGATAAATAGCAGGAGGCCCAATCAAATTTGAATTTCAAATGAACAAAGACAAAATTTTTAGTATAAGTATATAAAAAATATTGCATGGGAAGACTTACATTAAAATTATTCATTTTTGCCGACTCTGACAACCCTAAGCCTATAGAGCATAATTTGCATGCCCTAGAGAGGGTCAGGGCTGGAGTATAGGAGCAAGGTATGTGCCTGATGCAGATGAAAAGCCTCTTGTCCAGATGTGGACCGTGGTCAGACTATGTAGTGTAAGAGTTCAAGTCTTCCCTTGCTGGAAGCCTAAAAGTTTGTTTTCAGTAGAGCCACACAGCTTTTGGGGCTGGAGAGAGGCAGGCTCGCGGAGGCAGAGCCCTGGGTGAGGCCGATGGCCCTGCTGGGCTCCATCGTGCCAGGCTCCTCCCCGTGTGTCTTCCCGTCCTCCCTCCACTGTGTGCTCTGGGGTTTGGGGACAGAGCAGCCCGTGACCCCTGGGGTAGTGGTGAGCCACCCAGGGTCCAGCCCTGGCGCCGGCTGAAGGGGGCGCGCTGGAGTCTTCGTGCGGAGCGCGCCCGGCTTCTCTCTGGAGCCGGGGAAGAGGAGAAAGGGTCGGGGTGGGGGCAGAGAAGAGGCTGAAAGTTAACTAGCAAAATCACTCAAATGATCTCCTGTCTTCCTCTTCCCTGACTCGGCCTCATTAACACAAGGAGGCTAATATTTGACTCGGGAGCGAAGGCAGGACTGATGCTCTCTCCAGGGGCTCTGTTAAATGTCATAAATTGCGAGAGCGCAGCTTGAGGAGTTTGTGAATGGCATCTGAGCCCGAGGCCATCTAGTAATATTTATACTGTGGAAGTTCAGCCTTTTCCCCTCTTTGGAAAAAGTTTCCGATTTGTTTCAGAGGATGTCCATCTTAATCACTGTTTCGGGCGCTCTAATGGGCAGGCTCCTCAGTTCCCCGCTGCCAGGGGAAGGGCCGGGGAAGACGCGCGACTCCGCACTGCGGAGCATGCTCGCCCAGGCTCGGATTTCGGACTTTTATTCCACCCCATGCCTTCTTTCTCTTTGGGGTGCAGCTAGGAAACAGGTCTCCATCTGTCGTGGGCCAAGAGACTCATACTTATTTTTAGTCTATAAAATCCAAAGAATGAATTAAATATTCCTGTTTAGTCATGTCCAAAGGGCATGAAACTCTTCGGGGGGTGGATGAATGTCACCAGTAATAAGGAAATAATAACTTATACTGAAAACTTATTACTTGCCAGGCCCCATGTTCTAAGCTATATGTTATTATATTATTTATGTTTATCATACAATGTATTAGGTATAAGCAGTCTGTGCTGGGTGTGTTCAGTCACTTCAGTCTTGTCTGACTCTTTGCTACCTCATGGACTATGGCCTGCCAGGCTCCTCTGGCCATGGGATTCTCCAGGAAAGAATACTGGAGTGGATTGCCATGCCCTCCTCCAGATGATCTTCCAGACCCAGGGACTGAACCTGTGTCTCTTGCACTGCAGGTGGATTCTTTACCCACTGAGCCACTTGGGGAGCCCAATAAGCAGTATATGTATATATATACTACATATGTAATTAATCAGCTTAGATATATAAGCTATATAGATGTATGTATTTATTTTCATACACACACATATATATAACAGTTCTCTCTCTCTATATGTTACTGTGAGGAGGTGGATATTGTTCTATCCCCATTTAAAGGCTGAGAAACTGAGGCTCGCTCAAAACCACTAATCTCTCTTGCAGATCTAAGTAAAGGGTCACGCTAGCTGCTCACAGGTTAGCTTCTGAACCCCCAAAGTCTGGCCTTCTAGGCCCTTCACAGTTTGTTCCCAACTTGCCTTTTCAATCTTATTTTGCACAACTCATCCTTGGATACAACTCAGATGTGGCCCTACTGTCCCTGAAGTCGGCAGGCACATTCCTTCTCTGAGACTCTGGGTCTGCTGGGCATGTTGTGAATGTTGTCTGCCCATTTCTTCATAAAGAAAAAAAAATTCTATCCACACAATTCCATCAGGTCCTACCTTCTACCCAGACATCCTCGTGGCCAATCCAGACCATCGAGATTTCTCTCTTCTTCTGAATTATTGGAGAACTGCTCCTCAGTTGGGTAAACCTGGACAGCCTTGAAGTTGCTTTGTGTGGCTGCTCAAGTCTGATGCTGTTTCTTGATGACCCATTTCTGTCTTGTTCCCAAACCAGATTATAAACTTCAGGAGGGAAGAGGCTTTGAATGAACATAATGGCCCCTCAGTCAGAGATACTGGAGGATAAGGGGTAAGTGCTTTGTTTTATACTTACCGACTCTTAAAAGAACCACAAAAGAGGTAAGTGGTTCTCTTCTTTGGCAATTGGGATGCTCCTGGTATCTCTTGGAATAGGTGAGGTCCGAGATTTAAGACTGAACATAAGCAGACACTCATGCAATACTGGCCTTACCCAAATTCTATTTTCCGAAATTATTCCATAAAAGCCATGATAAGATTGTAGCATTGCAGACAGTTTGTGTTCTTACAGGAACACAGAGTTACTGGTTACAAGCAGCAGGCCACACTGAGCTGGGCTTTCTCTTTCTTTCTGGCATGATTTGGGTGACCACAGACTCCGGAGGCATTAGCCTGGAGTACGCCAGTGTTATTCAAATCATTGTCCCATCAACTGTCATGAGTTCCCACTAACTGCCTCCCCTTAAGTGCAAAGCAATGACTCAGGAAAAGCCGGATGTCCGACTGAAGATGTACGGCTGAAGTCTAGTGATGCCGGCACCGACTTGATGTCCAGTCACAGATGGTTCACTCGATTAAGCTTGTGCTTATTTTTTGATGTAAAAGTGAGCTAAGATGGGGGATTGAAAGGAAGAAAAATTATGCTGAAGTGTTTTTGACTTTCACAAAATTTGGTGAGTTTTGCAGGACTTTTTCTAATTGAACACTTTGGTGTCTTAGGGAGCATTTGTTTTTTGTGGGTGAGATAAACCAAAGGTGAACTCTGTCTGGAAATGTGTAAGCATTTTGTGCCTATGCCCTTGGCAAAGTCTTCAAGCTTACACCCATGGTTCTCTGGTCTCCACCTTTCCTTAGCTTTCTTCACTGCCCAGAGAGGGCTGTTTGTTTTCATGGTAAGGGGAGGAGAACTTCTGGGGACAGAGAGTGATGACTGCTTTTCTTTTGTGTTCCTCATAAAGATTGATAATCTGCATATAATTTCCATATTGGGCTATAAGTAGGAGTAATTATAAAATAATTAAATGTGCTAAGGGTGGTCAGGACTATTAAAAGAGCAATTATGTAGCTAACTCCTCTGTGTTGCCTTCACTTTGAGTTAAAATGAAATAATTTGAAATAGAACATCAGCTTTCAGAATGAACATTTCAGAGCCCTCTTCTGTTACACAGTTTACCTGTGATAGAATTTCTTTCTTCCTTCTCAAAGCTTAACAAACAGATTCAGCCTTAGGACTTCTGATCAGTGCAGAGACAAAGAGAATTTGACTGTGCCATGGTTGGACCGTCCCCATTGCATTTGTTCATGCTTCTGTTAGAAGCCTGCCAGTCTTTCAGCATCTAGTTCAAATACCACCTTCTCTTAAAGACATTCTGTTATCTGAATTATCTTGAGTTCCTCCCTGATCATAGTACCCCCTACTTCTATAGTAGAACTCTGTAAAATCTGTCTTATTCTATGGCTTTTTGATGATAAACATAATAAAAGGCTTTCTATAGTGCTTTATAATTTATGAAGCATTTTCACATATCTCATTTTTATCCTCATAATAACCTTGTAAATACACACAGTATTGAGATTTATAGCTTAAGAAACAAAAGCTGACATGACTCAAAGCAAGACTTTTAAATTCAAATGCCCATAGGAGCTAAGCAAATATAAATACAGAGTAATCTGTTCAGGTATGTATCAGTCAGCATAAACTAAAGTATGGACAGTAACAAAATGATCCCCAAATCTTGGTGACTTTTATCAACAAAGGGTTATTAATATTTCTCAATCAGGTTTCATGTTCATTGCAGATACACTGTGGTCCTGTTCCATATATCCTCACTCTGGAATTCAAGCTGACAAGCAGGGACATTGCTGGGAATGAGGCAAGAGATAATATGGTACAGCCATGTGATGGCTTCTAAAGATCTTACCTGGAGGTGGTGTGTATCTCATTTGCTCACTAATTAAAACATGTCCTTTTCCTCAAGCTTCTCTAGTATTAATAGATCTGTTTGAAAAAGACAGGACTTCCCAGGTGGTGCTAGTGGTAAAGAACCTGCCTGCCAGTGCAGGAGACATAAGAGATGCAGGTTCAATCCCTAGGTTGGGAAGATCCCCTGGAGGAGTGCATGGTAACCCACTTTGTATTCTTGCCTGGAGAATGGCATGAACAGAGGAGCCTGGTGGGCTACAGTCCATAGAGTCACAATGAGTCAGACATGACTGAAGTGACTTAGCATGCACAAACACACACGTGAACAAGTCATCCATCCTGCATTAGGGGTTTGCAAACTGATTCATGTTCATGAGCTGGATCTGGCCCACTGCTTATTTGTATGTGGCTCGTGAACTAAGAATGATGTTTAGGTTTTTAAAAGATTGAAAAAAAGTCAAAAGAAGAATAATATTTTGTGAGATGTGAACCTTACATGAAATTAAGTTTGTAGCATTTTTGTAAGTAAAGTTTTACTTAGATGAAGCCACTCCTTTGTGTATTGTCTGTGGCTGCTGTCATGATGCAATGACAGAGATGAGTAGTGGCGGCAGACTATATGGCTCACAAAGCCTGAAGTATTTGCTGTCTGGCTCTTTACAGGAAAAGTTTGTTGTACCCTGTCTTGTATCATTGGTCAGAAATCAACTTGGTCAGGTAGGAGTTCAGACTGTCTCAGCTGCTTTTTTTTTTTTTTTTTTGGACAGTCTTTGTGGGCAAAGTGTTTGGAATCTAGGACCACTGTAAGGATTAGGGGGTGTGTGCTGTTCAGATCACTACCAGTATGACTGGAGCCCCTGAACTTGTGTGATGTGCTGCCTTGCTCACTCTAGTCAATGTTAGTTAGGGTCTATATGCAGAAAGTTTCTTATCTCTTACTTGGAACACTTTCAAAATGGCATATAAATTGAAACAAGTGTAAATAAGTGATATTATAAAGCAAATGTTAGACCATCGAAAATCCTGGAAACAAATACAGTAGACAAAAGATGGATATTTTTGATGCATAAAGAGCTCTTAAAATAAATAGGAAAAAGATAAATACCATAATATAAACAATGGGTAAAAATTATAAATATTTAAACAAATGTCCAAAAAGCATATGATAAAATGTTTAAGCTCGTGAGTAAACAAAGAAATGCCGATTAAAATAGCATGCTCTCAATTTCACCTATTAATATTCCTAAAACTGGAAATGCCCTCTATTGGTAAAGGTAAAAGAAATAGAGCATATTCTACAAATATGTACAATTTTTGATGGGCAACTTGTTAAAATAAATCTTAAAAACATTCACACTTTCTAACTTTGTCTTCTTCAAGGAATTTATAAGGAACAAGTAATAGAGATGCACAAAGAGTTTTATGCACAAAACTTTTACTATTGATGTTATTTGTAATATAGAAAATTAGAAACAATTTAAATAGCTCACAGCAAATACTATTCAAGCAGTAATATTGTGTTATAAAAGAAAAATTAGTGTCACCAGCTCAGTACAGTTGCTCAGTCACGTCTGACTCTTTGCAACCTCATGGACTGTAGCATGCCAGGCTTCCCTGTCCATCACCAACTCCCAGAGTTTACTCAGACTCATATCCATCGAGTTGATAATGTCATCCAATAATCTCATCCTCTGTTATCCCCTTCTCCTGCCTTCAATCTTTCCCAGCGTCAGGGTCTTTTCCAATGAGTCAGTTCTTTGCATCAGGTGGCCAGAAGATTGGAGTTTCAGCTTCACCATCAGTCCTCCCAATGAATATTCAGGACTGATTTCCTTTAGGATAGACCTGGATCTCCTTGAAGTCCAAGGGACTCTCAAGAGTCTTCTCCAACACCACAGTTCAAAAGCATCAATTCTTCGGTGCTCAGCTTTCTTTGTAGTCCAACTCTCACATCCATACATGACCACCGGAAAAACCATAGCCATGACTAGATGGACCTTTGTTGGCAAAGTAATGTCTTTGCTTTTTAATATGCTGTCTAGGTTGGTCATAACTTTCCTTTCAAGGAGTAAGTGTCTTTTAATTTCATGGCTGCAGTCACTATCTGCAGTGATTTTTGGGCCCATAAAAATAAAGTCTGTCACTGTTTGCACTGTTTCCCCATCTATTTGCCATGAAGTGATGGGACTGGATTCCATAATCTTAGTTTTCTGAATGTTGAGCTTTAAGCCAACTTTTTCACTCTCCTTTTTCACTTTCATCAAGAGGCTCTTTAGTTCTTCTTCACTTTCTGCCATAAGGGTGGTGTCATCTGCATATCTGAGGTTATTGATATTTCTCCCAGCAATCTTGATTCCAGCTTGTGCTTCATCCAGCCCAGCTTTCCTCGTGATGTACTCTGCATATAAGTTAAATAAGCAGGGTGACAGTATACAGCCTTTCCCTATTTGGAACCAGTCAGTTGTTCCATATCCAGTTCTAACTGTTGCTTCCTGACCTGGATACAGATTTCTCAAGAGGCAGGTCAGGGTTCTGATGTATTTAGAGAATTGCTTCAGCTCAACATATCACTTTATTACAACAGCTATGGCTTAGGCAGAACTTCCCAGGTGGCTCAGTGGTAAAGAATCCACCTACCAATGCAGGAGACACTGGTTGAATCCAAGAGTGGGATGGATAAGATAATCAGAAGCCAGAGTGCTTTTGGAGATGCAATGATCCAGCGGGGAACACAAACACTCTTCTAAATTAAGGCAGGACCTTGCCGCCTGCAGTTTTCATTGAGAGTCAGTACATTTCTCCACCCCCTGAAATGAGTGGGCACCTGCTCGCCCAGCCCGGGCAGAGAACACCTGAGCTCAGGGGGTGCAGCCTGATGGGGCCTCTCTTTGGAAAGGTTGCCATCTGCTCCTGAAGAAAATTGCTTTTGTTCTGAAGTTCTCCTTTCTGCTAGTCTGGCCCTGGTTGTCTGTGGTAAATGAAATTCTAAGAAAAAGTTTGGAGAAAGTTTAATGCCTTTCTTGGGTCTGAGGCTGGTCTTCCCTTGGGCTCAGCTGGTAAAGAATCCGCCTGCAATGCAGGAGACCTGGGTTCAATCCCTGAGCTGGGAAGATCCCCTGGAGAATGGAAAAGCTACCCACTCCAGAATTCTGGCCTGGAGAATTTCGTGGACTTCATAGTCCATGGGGTTGCAAAGAGTCGGACATGACTGAGCGACTTTCACTTTCACTTTGGGTCTGAGGCTAGAGATCTAGAAAGTTCTGGGCAAAGCCTGTTCTTTTTTTTTGGAAGTCAGCTTTTGCTCTGTCTCCTGGGCATAGTGTCATCACAGAATCTATCACCTGCCATCTCTGGTGTCCTGATATTTTCTGTCCTTCTTTTGAGGGGGGGCTTCACACTGCCCTGCATCAGTGGTTCATAGGCAGGTGGGGCAGATTGAGGGGCACTGAGATAAGGCCAGGAATGACCCGTGGTCAGCCTGGAGGGGCTGAGGGAAGATTGGTCTGGCCAGAGCAGGAGAGATTCCAAGGAGCAGAGACATAGCCTGGAAGAGCCAGCCATGCAGTCAGCAATAGGGATCGAGACAAGGAAATTGAGTGCCCCAGAAGAGAGACAGATCCCAGCAGAAGCAGTTCATTAGTGATCTGAATACCCGTGAGCAGCCAGTCAGTGGGTAGCAGGGCTCCAGGCACCAGCTGAGGGTTCAGAGATGCTGGCTGCTCAGCATAAAAGAGGGGTACAGTCCAGCACTGGCCATGTGGTATGGCTGAAAGGGCATAGACTTTGGGGCCAGACAGACCTGGATTTAATTCTGGATTCACTACTGACGCACTATTGGTAAAAACTCAGGTGTCTTACCTTTGAGCAGGGCTCATGCCGCCTAGTGCAGAGGGTGTTGGGAGAATTAAATAGGTGGGGATAAATTGTACAATGCATTCAAAACAGAAGGAATGCACAAAGGGACCTTCTTAACCTCCTTGCCCCAGCTCAGGATTAGACCTGGGAGTGTACCTGGGCTGGCAAATGGAGAACCAGTGGTCCCAGGCAGCAGACCTGTTGTGCTAGGCTGGAAGCCAGCCTGCATCTTTGTTGATGTGAATTTTGGGAAAATATTCCCACTGGACTTTTCTACTTTCTTTCCTATTGGCTTCTCTTGGGAAATTTAAGGACTTTGATCTGCTATGATTAGCATCTGAGATGATTAGAAAAATGGGGGTGGTCTGAAAAGCCACTGAAGTTGGACCTGTGGAGAGAATTCCAAGATGCAGTGAGAAATTCTTGCAAAGAAATAAAATTATGAATGTCTGTGGAGAGAGACAATAACAATGTAAAGATCATTGTTCATCTGACACATTTCTTTCCAGTTTCAGTGAAAGGAAATGAGTATGGACCTATTCTTATGGTTTTAAACTCTTTGTAAATAATCTCACAGGAGTTATTGAGGTCAATTTTTTTTTTATTAGTTTGTAAAATTACTATCACTGTCACTCTTTAAGCACTGCATTAAAAAATTCCAGCTTTTCTATAGTAATGACATAATGCCCACTATGACATTCAGTGAAAATAAAATAAAGATGCAAACTCCTTGAAACCTACAGGAATTCACATCTGCCTCACTGACTTTTAACATAATGGTTCCTGCCTTCTTCTTTGAGGACTCTCAGTAAAGAGCTGTTGAGCTGAGTTGAATGAGAAAACAGCACTTTATTTTATTTTACAGCTTTATGAAGTATAATTACTTTGTCAACAAAGGTCTGTCTAGTCAAGACTATGGTTTTTCTAGTAGTCATGTATGGATGTGAGAGTTGGACTATAAAGTAAGCTGAGCACTGAAGAATTGATGCTTTTGAACTGTGGTGTTGGAGAAGACTCTTGAGAGTCCCTTGGACTGCAAGGAGATCTAACCAGTCCATCCTAAAGGAGATCAGTCCTGGGTGTTCATTGGAAGGACTGATGTTGAAGCTAAAACTCCAGTACTTGGCCACCTGATGCGAAGAGCTGACTCATTTGAGAAGACCTTGATGCTGGGAAGGATTGAGGCAGGAGGAGAAGGGGACGACAGAGGATGAGATGGTTGGATGACATCACCGACTCAATGAACATGAGTTTGGGTAGACTCTGAGAGTTGGTGATGGACAGGGAGACCTGGCGTGCTGCGGTTTGTGGGGTCACAAAGAGTCGGACACGACTGAGCGACTGAACTGAAATGAACTGAACTGATGAAGTATAATTGATATACAAAAAGCTGCATATTTATAAAGTATTCAGTTTGATAGTTTGAACATATGTATACACCTGTGATACCATCACCACAATCAAGGTAATACCCATACGCCTCACCTTCAAAAGTTTCCTAATAAACAACATTTTTTAATTGAATGAGAGCAGCCTGGTGGGCTACAGTCCAGGGAGTTGCAAGGAGTCAGACACGACTAAGCAAGTAAGTGCAGAATAGCAGCTCCTCTCAAAGAAAACCCAAAACACATCAAGATTTACCAAACAAATACAGAAGATGATGCTGGTTTGAATGTGAGGGAAGTTAAAATTCATACAACAAATGGTTTCTTATTATACATAGTGAAAACAACTTTAAAGAGAAAGTTTCTGTGTTGAGTTAAAAATAAGATTCAACCTGGGGAAATTCATCTCTACATCCCTTTTGGGGACATGTTTAGTTTTGTGAACTAAGGAACATAGATACTTATTTTTTCTTATTAAAACTATTTTTTAAAAAAAGTTAGATTTTCCTTGAGGTGTCAGAGCGTATATGCTCTCCAACCCTGATAAGAAAAGGAATCTCCCCAATTCTCCTGTGGACTTCAAATCTGAATTCCTGAGGCTAAGATTCTAAGCCCTTCTCTAACTCACCTGTTGAAGCCTCTACCCCAAATCCCTGTCCTTGTCCTCGAATGTGTGGTAAAGCAACAGTCCTGGGGACAGAAAGTCTCTGGACAGGAGGTGCTGGTGTGTCAGAGTCCCTTGGCTCCCAACACTGGTCACTCTTGGCATGGAAGTTCTCTGAGATAGCTGATTGTTCCTGTGGGTGCTGGACTGATGGGAGAAATTCAGATTCCAGAGCAGCCCAGGGACAGAGGCATGATCTCAGTGTAAAGGTGATATACCTGGGGAAGATGATTCCTAACATATACTAGAGATGAGATTCATCTTGTTTGCATTGCCCTGAAGTATTTGTTTGCCAATACTGAGAGTCACACCGCTGACATATTTGAAGCCTCTTCTGTGGATCATAAAGATTGACTGTAGTTCACCAGCAGGAACATTTCATCGTCAATATAGGAGGCCACTTATAGACACAACTTTAGCCACAAAGGCAAAGTAGTTTCAGATCAAGCCTGCCTCTTGGTCAAGTCAAATAGCTTGCCATTGAGATACAGTCAGGTTCTTTATGCAGGGATTGAATTATTTAAATGTCACCTGCATTTCTAAAATCACTTAAAATTATCCATATTGCATATTGATCCTATCGCATGTTGATGTATAATCCAGCTCTCTCATACCTGCTCTACTGCATTTCTCCCTGTCACACTCTGGATCCTGAGGTCCAGATTTGCTGAATTATTCACTATTCCCACGTACAGCCTGTAGTTATTTGCGACTGTGCCTTTGTTGAGGCTGTTTCTTCACCTGAAATTCCCTTGCCCCCCACAAGTCAAATGCTGTCTTTCCTTTAAGACCTTGAAATGGACTGAATATTCGTGTCACCCCAAAATTTGTATGTTGAAACCTAATGCCCAACTTGACTGTATTAGGAGGTGGGGCCTTTGGGAGGGGATTAAATCACAAGAGTGGATGGAATTAGTGCCTTTATAAAAGAGATCTAGTCATTCCCATGGAGACTGCAGTGAGAAGATGGCTGTTTATGAACCAGGAAGTGAGCTCTCACCAGATGACAAATCTGTGGAGAACCAGCCTCGATCTTGGACTTCTCAGCCTCTAGATCTATAAGAAGAAATACTTGTTGTTTATAAGCCACACAGTTTATGGTATTTTTGTTATAGCAGCCCAAATGGACCAAGATAGACCCTGCTCAAGTACTGATTCTCCGTGAAGGCTTCAGGAGTGTAGGCTAGGTGACCTACCCCCATTCTCTCGTCCCATCTGAAAGACCTGCAGTCTGGTCCTGTATACAGTGGAATTTATTCTGGAGAGTATCCTCTTGTCACAGGCTGGGGTTTGAGCTGCCAGGAAAAGAGAGTGAACGTCACAGGAGCTCCCTTCAGGCCTGAGAGATGGGAATTGTGAGATAAACACTGCGGCTTCCTCCTGCCTTCCTGTGGTGATTCTGAGATGTGTTCATGGCTCTTCCAGGGGCTCCTCAGGGAGGTGAGCCCCAGATGCTTATGGTGGTAATGTACTCACTAGAGTATCTTTTTTGTTTTTCTCCCTTTTCTGCCTTCTACTCCCTGTGCTTCCTGAGATCCCTTCCCCCACAAATACACTACTGGCACTCACATCTTTGTTTCAGGATCTGCTTTTGGGGAGACAAACTCCCAGACAGCTTCCCCAATATTCCAAATGCCAATAATGGTATGACCCTGATGCTCCAACGGCTAAGACTCTGTGCTTCCAGTGCAGGAGGCATGGGTTTGAATCCCTGGTTGGGGAACTTAGATCCCACATGACACAGTGCTATCCATACCACCAACAAACAAAAACAAATACAAACACTCCAAATGGCAGCAATGTCTTTCCATTCCCTGGACACATGCCCCTCTTCTTGTCTCATTGCAAAAAATCGTATATTATCTTATCTTAAAGAAATTATATCCATGACTTATCTCCTCTACTAACCTTTTTGAGGGCAGGATACTCTGGAGAGCTCTTCTTTTATTTTTCACATTGCCTAACACAGTACACAGTATCACAGAATAGATATTCAATAGTTGTCTATTGAATCAGTGAGTAAGTGAATGATGAACGGATGGATGGATGAATGAATAACAAAGCTCTTTCTCACCTTGTGCTTTCTCAGGGCAGGTGGAGGTAAAACACATTCCAGGGCCTCTGCCTTTGCACACGGGAAGAACTCAAAGATGTTAGTGGTGTGAAAGAAAGCATATCTTACTGAAACAAAGTGATCCTCAAGAGGGGCCAGAGTCTTTTACCAGCCCTGTGTTCAGTTCATGGTAGCAGGATCCAATGGTATTCAAGAAGCTTGCATGTTCTGCTGACTTTAGAGGCAGCCAAACCCAGTTTTTGGGGCCTCTCAGAAACAGCTAGAATGTTCTGTCAGTCTGGGCTCTGTCCCCATCTCTGTGAATGAGCCTCAGGACTGGCCTTCGGCGAGAGGGAGGCTTGCCTCCCTGACAGCTGTCAGCTGCCCATGGACAGTTAGGAAACCAACTCAAGTGGCAGCCTATAAAATTCAGACTACTCTGAACCACTGAGGGGAAACCTTAAAACCCTCAGAGAGTGCCCCAGGGCCTGATCTTGGCCTCAAGAAACCCCTGGGGGGGTGCTGGGGCTTGGCAGGACTCCACTGGGGTGCATGGGAGGGGGAGCCCAGGAAATTCTTTGGGTTGTGGGAGTGTTGAGGAGACAGAGAGGCTCTGATTCAGACTCTCAACTGTTGAAGTTTTTCATGCCAGTGGACTGCACTGATACCAGGGTTCGGGCTGGTAGGAGCGGTGACACCTGCTTCCTGTGTCAAGGGCATTTCTTAGTGTGTCAGGACAAGGGCTCACCAAGGGAACTAACTGACCACCCAACGTAACCCCTTGCCAGGAGTGGACATTGGGAGCTGAAATCATTGAGGGATGATAGAAAAACATCTGATGCTCTTAAGGAGGGGGCTGTGTGCAAGTCACATAAACACACTTAGACCAAGTTGCCTTCCCTGTTACTGGGAACAATAACGATGACCTAGGACCACTGGGAGGATGGTGACAGACAGGGATGTAAAGTATCTGGTCCACAGTAGAATTCAAAGCGCATGTCCTTTCTTTTTGAGGTCTCCTCTTTTCTCTTCCCCTTTCCCTATTTCTTCCTCGTTTTCATTACACCTTGAAAGAGTAATAAACTGGAAAGTATTCTTGAAGCATCCAGTATTTTATCCTCATCACTAACAAACTGTCAGTTGACCGCTGTAGTTTTTGGATGATTCAGACACATGCAGGAACACATATGTTCCCGTCACCTGTCAAGAGAAGCCCCAGGCAGGGAGCCCCTTATTTTAAATCTCCCAGCCAGACAAGGCCCAGAACTTTGGGTGCTGCTCTCTCCTTCCACCCCCATGCCTTGGCTGGCTGATTCTGACCTGAGACCCCAAGCTTCTGCCTGAGTGATCTCCCTGGAAGCTGATGCTCTCAGGTACATCTGGGTCACCTGAGGCACGAAGCTTCTGAGAGTGGAAGAATTTGGAAGCAATCTGGTTGATGGAAATGGTCTTGTACATTCCCGCCTCCTGAAAGGAAGCAGAGAGACATACTTAGTTAAAAAGAGAGAGAGAGAAAGAGAGAGAGAAAAAAAACCCTGGGAGCATCCCACACAACTTAGAAATAACCTTAAAGCCTTCATAATTTTCAGTATTAAAAAAGCTTATAATTTAAATGTCTATTTGATGACTGAGAAACAGAAACGTTGCATAGATAATGAACTTTAACACTTCTGTTTTTGTTGGGAGATGGAGAACAATGAGGGGAAAGGGAACATTTGTCAGCCAAATCTGCTTTGTTACAGACAGAAAACAAGTTTTTGAATATCTCTTCTTACAGATCAGTGAGAACTCTCTTCTGTTACACTTTTGTTTTTAACATTGGCAGCTATACTTTCTATTAATTAATTAGTTAATTTCTTTAGATCCTGTTTAAAGTATTCATATTTCAACAGAGCAACAGAAGACTTTTCATGTTTCTACAGACCTCTGTCAGTTATGCTGAGGTAAAATACATTTTGGTATAAAGATAGTGTTATAACTCTCTATTTTGGAACACTTCTATTAATCCAATATGGACTAGATTTGTGTATTTTTTAAAATTTGACTTATTTATTCACTTTTGGCTGGGCTGGATCTTTGTTGCTGCAAGTAGACTTTTCTCTGGCTGATATGAGCTGGGGCTACTCTCTAGTTGCAGTGCATGAGCTTCTCATTGTGGTGGCTTCTCTTGTTGCAGACTGCTGGCTCTAGGGCAAGGGCTTTAGTAGTTGTGGCATGTGAGCTTATTTGCCCACTGGCATGTGGGATCTTCCTGGACCAGGGATCGAACCTGTGTCCCTTGCGTTGGCAGGCAGATTCTTTACCACTAGGTTATTAGGGAAGAACAGGTTTGTGTATTTCATAGTCATAAAGTTCCAATGAGAATAGCTATGTCGACATTCCAAATACTCTCTGACTTGTGGACAGTTGGATGACCTCAAGTGAAGGACAGAGAAGCCTTGCATGCTGCATAAGGTTGCAACAAGTTGGGCATGACTTGGCGACTAAACAACAATGACCTCAAGATGCTTATGTAAAGGGAAGTGAGATGTCCAGAAAAGAAATTGTTTCATTTCCTCCAGTCTAACACATGTGAACTTAGTGACTGCTTATAGCTATCCACCAACTTGCCTGAAGATGGATGTCTGTACCTGTGGTTGCTGAAGGGGCTCCAGCTGTCCCTGGGGGGAGGGCATGAGGGGTTGGGGTGGGTGTGCAGATGGGCAGGGGCAGGGGGAATGTTTCTATGAAGGTCATTAGAAGGTCAGGCCAAGATGAGGGAAGCTTATGTCTCCATTGTTGTACAGAACCAAAGATCAGTACAACCTCATGTAGGAGGAGGTGTAGGGGGAACAGATTAGTCCAGTCTAATCATATGGGTTCTTAAGAGTGGAGAATTTTTATAGGCTATGGGCAGAGAATATAATGTGACTACAGAAGAATGTTCAGAGAGAGGCAACACTGTTCGTTTTGAAAGATGAAGGAAGGGGCCATAAGCTAAGGAATGCAGGTGGCCTTTAGAAGCTGGAAAAGGCAAGGAAATGGTGTCATCTTCTAGAGTCTCTAAAAGGAATACAGCCTCGCAGGCATCTTGGTTTTAACCCAGTGAGACTCGTGTCAGACTTCTGACCTACAGCACTGCAAGAGAATAAATTTGTGCTGTTTTAAGCCACCCAGTTTGCAGTAGTTTGTTACAGCAGCAATAGGAAACTAATACAGTAGTAGAGAACTAATAAGTACAGACCTCTCAGAGTGGGACCAGTTCTGGAATTCCTTAATCCAAACTCCTCCATTATTAGGAAGCTCTTCTATATGAATAATTTCCTCATTAGCCTCCTATATTTCTAGACAGTGAGACAGCATAAAATAAAGTCGAAACAAATAGACTTAATGAGTTGGCTTATCTTGATTTTATAAACATTTTCTCATTGATCAAAGGTAGTCTTTTTTTTCCAATTCTGTTCAGAATGTGCCAAGTATTCAGTCTTGTCTGATTCTTTGCAACCTTGTGGAGTATAGACCACCAGGCTCCTCTGTCCATGGGATTTTCCAGGCAAGAATAATGAAGTGGGTTGCCATTTTCTACTCCAGGGCCTCTTCCTGACCCAGGGGTCAAATCTGTGTCTCTTGTGTCTCCTGCATTGAAGGTGGGTTCTTTACCCGCTGAGCCATCAAAGAAACCCTAGTCTCACCCAAGCACACTCAGAATAGTCCCATCCAAACATACTTTTTCTGAAATGAGTTCATATGCATATCCCCTATATAGTGCCTGGGCTTTGTCCTTTAGGACCTCAGGAAATTAGCTTTTACATTAACCTTTTAGATGCCAAGATGGGTCACTGATACCTTAACAGACACAATTTAACTAAAGCTTAAATGAAACTGTTCCAATGTGCTACTGAGAGCAAACCAATCCTGGTTGGCGTGCTCAGGACAGCTCTGATTCTGAGAGTCAGTTAGGGAGAGGAAAGAACTCAGGGACTGCAGAGCAGGGGATCATATTGACCCCGGTCTCATTATGCTGCAGACACCACAGGATTGCTCTAGGAAGGAATCTCCCTTGAAAAGCAGCCATTAGGCAAAACACCCTAAAATAATTTTTAATTGAAGTGTGGTTGATTTACAATGATGTATTAGTTTCGGGTGTCTGGCAAAGTGATTCAGAAATATATATATATACGTGTATATGCTGTGCTTAGTTGCTCAGTTGTGTCCGACTCTTTGCGCCCCATGAACTATAGCCCACCAGGCTCCTCTCTCCATGGAATTTATCAGGCAAGAATACTGGAGTGGGTTGCCATACCCTCCTCCAGGGGATCGTCCCAAGCCAGGGATCAAACCCAGGTCTCTTGCATTACAGGCAGATTCTTTACCGTCTGAGCCACTAGGGAAGCCCAAGAATACTGGAGTGGGTAGCCTATCCCTTCTCCAGGGGATCTTCCCAACCCAGGGATTGAACTGGGGCCTCCTGCATTGCAGGTGGATTCTTTACCGACTGAGCTACCAGTGAACTCTATTTGCCTATATATGCTGCTGCTGCTGCTGCTAAGTTGCTTCAGTCGTGTCTGACTCTGTGCAACTCCATAGACGGAAGCCCACCAGGCTCCCCTGTCCCTGGGATTGTCCAGGCAAGAACACTGGAGTGGGTTGCCATTTCTTTCCCCAATGCATGAAAGTGAAAAGTGAAAGGGAAGTCGCTCAGTCATGTCCGACTCTTAGCGACCCCATGGACTGCAGCCTACCAGGCTCCTCCGTCCATGGGATTTTCCAGGCAAGAGTACTGGAGTGGGGTGCCATTGCCTTCTTCGTGCCTATATATATATATATTCTTCTTTATCGTAGGTACTTATAAGATATTGACTATAGTTCCCTGTGCTATACATAGATTCTTGTTGTTTATAAAATTATTGGTTTTCAGGATTAAAATGGACAGTTACAGTCAAAAGACTAAAAGATTTTGAAAAAGTAATGCATCTATCTTCTTCCTTCCCAGAGTGTTCTTTCTGCCCTGTCTTGAAGCTCAGGAAGGAAGAGAAGGTGCAGAGATGCAGAGGCATCTACTTTCCAAAGAGGAAAACAAATTAAATTCCTACTTTTCAACAGCAAGAGGGTCACAGTCACCGAATCACAAAGATTTTTCTTTTTTTTTTTTTTTAATTATTTTATTTTATTTTATTTTTTTTTTGTGACTTTCTCAAAATTTATTTATTTTTTTTTATAATTTTTTTTTCTTTACAGTTAAAAGTATTTTTATTAAAAAAGCACAAATGCAAAGAAATGAACAGAGGAAAATTTATGCGTCGAACCTGGACTGGTCACTTATGATAATATACATGCTACAATTCCATTCTCCCCAATCATTCCACCTTCACCCTCTCCCACAGAGTCCCAAAGACTGTTCTAAATGCCTATGTCTCTTTTGCAGTCTCTTATACAGGGTTCAGGTTACCATTTTTCTAAATTCCATATATATGCGTTAATATACAGTATTGATGTTCTTCTTTCTGGCTTACTTCACTCTGTATAATTGGCTCCAATTTCATCCATCTCATTAAAACTGATTCAAATGCATTCTTTTTGATGGCTGAGAAATACTCCATTGTGTATATGTACCAAAGCTTTCTTATCCATTCGTCTGCAGATGGACATCTAGGTTGCTTCCATGTCCTGGCTATTATAAACAGTGCTGCAATGAACATTGGAGTACATGTGTCTCTTTCAATTCTGGTTTCCTCAGTGTGTATGCCCAGGAGTGCGATCGCTGGATCATATGGCAGTTCTATTTCCAGTTTTCTGAGGAATCTCCACACTGTTCTCCATAGTGGCTGTACTAGTTTGCATTCCCACCAACAGTGTAAGAGGGTTCCCTTCTCTCCACACCCTCTCCAGCATTTATTGCATGTAGACTTTTGGATAGCAGCCATTCTGACTGGTGTGAAATGGTATCTCATTGTGGTTTTGATTTGCATTTCTCTGATGATGAGGGATGTTGAGCATTTTTTCATGTGTTTGTTAGCCATCTTTATGTCTTCTTTGGAGAAATGTCTGTTTAGTTCTTTGGCCCATTTTTTGATTGGGTCACTTAGTTTTCTGGAATTAAGCTGCAGGAGCTGCTTGTATAATTTGGAGATTAATCCTTTATCAGTTGCTTCATTTGCTATTATTTTCTCCCATTCTGAAGGCTGTCTTTTCACCTTGCTTAGAGTTTCCTTTGCTGTGCAGAAGCTTTTGATTTTAATTAGGTCCCATTTGTTTATTTTTGCTTTTATTTCCAATATTCTGGGAGGTGGGTCTTGGAGGATCCTGCTGTGATTTATGTCGGAGAGTGTTTTGCCTACGTTCTCCTCTAGGAGTTTTATAGTTTCTGGTCTTACATTTAGATCTTTAATCCATTTTGAGTTTATTTTGGTGTATGGTGTTAGGAAGTGTTCTAGTTTCATTCTTTTACAAGTGGCTGACCAGTTTTCCCAGCACCACTTGTTAAAGAGACTGTCTTTTCTCCATTTTATATTCTTGCCTCCTTTGTCGAAGATAAGGTGTCCATAGGAGCGTGGGTTTATCTCTGGGCTTTCTATTTTGTTCCATTGATCTATATTTCTGTCTTTATGCCAGTACCATACTGTCTTGATGACTGTGGCTTTGTAATAGAGCCTGAAGTCTGGCAGGTTAATTCCCCCAGTTCCATTCTTCTTCCTCAAAATTGCTTTAGCTATTCGAGGTTTTTTGTATTTCCATACAAATTGTGAGATTATTTGTTCTAGTTCTGTGAAAAATATTGTTGGTAGCTTGATAGGGATTGCATTGAATGTATAAATTACTTTGGGTAGTATACTCATTTTTACAATATTTATTCTTCCAATCCACGAACACGGTATATTTCTCCATCTATTAGTGTCCTCTTTGATTACTTTCACTAGTGTTTTATAGTTTTCTATGTACAAGTCTTTTGTTTCCTTAGGTAGATATATTCCTAAGTATTTAATTCTTTTCGTTGCAACAGTGAATGGAATAGTTTCCTTAATTTCTCTTTCTATTTTCTCATTATTAGTGTATAGGAATGCAAGGGATTTCTGTGTGTTGATTTTATATCCTGCAACTTTACTGTAATCATTGATTAGCTCTAGTAGTTTTCTGGTAGAGTCTTTAGGGTTTTCTGTGTAGAGGATCATGTCATCAGCGAACAGTGAAAGCTTTACTTCTTCTTTTCCAATTTGTATTCCTTTTATGTCTTTTTCTGCTCTGATTGCTGTGGCCAAAACTTCCAGAACTATGTTGAATAGTAGTGGTGAGAGTGGGCACCCTTGTCTTGTTCCTGACTTTAGGGGAAATGCTTTCAGTTTTTCACCATTGAGGATAATGTTTGCTGTGGGTTTGTCATATATAGCTTTTATTATGTTGAGGTATGTCCCTTCAATTCCCACTTTCTGGAGGGTTTTTATCAAAAATGGATGTTGAATTTTGTCGAAGGCTTTCTCTGCATCTATTGAGATAATCATATGATTTTTATTTTTCAGTTTGTTAATGTGGTGTATTACGTTAATTGATTTGCGGATATTGAAGAATCCTTGCATTCCTGGGATAAAGCCCACTTGGTCATGATGTATGATCTTCTTAATGTGTTGTTGGATTCTGATTGCTAGAATTTTGTTAAGGATTTTTGCATCTATGTTCATCAGTGATATTGGCCTATAGTTTTCTTTTTTTGTGGGGTCTTTACCAGGTTTTGGGATTAGGGTGATGGTGGCCTCATAGAATGAGTTTGGAAGTTTCCCTTCCTCGGCTATTTTCTGGAAGAGTTTGAGTAGAATAGGTGTTAGCTCTTCTCTAAATTTTTGGTAGAATTCAGCTGTGAAGCCGTCTGGACCTGGGCTTTTGTTTGCTGGGAGATTTTTGATTACAGTTTCAATTTCCGTGCTTGTGATGGGTTTGTTCAGATTTTCTATTTCTTCCTGGTTCAGTTTTGGAAAGTTGTACTTTTCTAGGAATTTGTCCATTTCTTCCAGGTTATTCATTTTATTGCCATATAATTGCTGATAGTATTCTCTAATAATCCTTTGTATTTCTGTGTTGTCAGTTGTGATCTCTCCATTTTCATTTCTAATTTTATTGATTTGGTTCTTCTCCCTTTGTTTCTTGATGAGTCTGGCTAGTGGTTTGTCAATTTTATTCACCTTCTCAAAGAACCAGCTTTTGGCTTTGTTGATTTTTGCTATGGTCTCTTTTGTTTCTTTTGCATTTATCTCTGCCCTAATTTTTATGATTTCTTTCCTTCTACTGACCCTGGGGTTCTTCATTTCTTCCTTTTCTAGTTGCTTTAGATGTAGAGTTAGGTTATTTAGTTGACTTTTTTCTTGTTTCTTGAGGTGTGCCTGTATTGCTATGAACTTCCCCCTTAGCACTGCTTTTACAGTGTCCCAGAGGTTTTGGGTTGTTGTGTTTTCATTTTCATTCATTTCTATGCATATTTTGATGTCTCTTTTGATTTCTTCTATGATTTGTTCATTATTCAGCAGCGTGTTGTTCAGTCTCCATATGTTGGCACTTTTAATAGTTATTCTCCTGTAATTGAGATCTAATCTTACTGCATTGTGGTCAGAAAAGATGCTTGGAATGATTTCAATTTTTTTGAATTTACCTAGGCTAGATTTATGTCCCAGGATGTGATCTATCCTGGAAAAGGTTCCGTGTGCGCTTGAGAAAAAGGTGAAATTCATTGTTTTGGGGTGAAATGTCCTATAGATATCTATTAGGTCTAACTGTTCTATTATATCATTTAAAGATTGTGTTTCCTTGTTAATTTTCTGTTTAGTTGATCTATCCATAGATGTAAATGGGGTGTTAAAATCTCCCACTATTATTGTGTTATTGTTAATTTCCCCTTTCATACCTGTTAGTAATTGTCTTACATATTGCGGTGCTCCTATGTTAGGTGCATAAATATTTATAATTGTTATATCTTCTTCTTGGATTGATCCTTTGATCATTATGTAGTTTCCTTCTTTGTCTCGTTTCACAGCCTTTGTTTTAAAGTCTATTTTATCTGATATGAGTATTGCTACTCCTGCTTTCTTTTGGTCTCTATTTGCATGGAATATCTTTTTCCAGCCCTTCACTTTCAGTCTGTATGCATCCCTCGTTTTGAGGTGGGTCTCTTGCAGACAACATATATGGGGGTCTTGTTTTTGTATCCATTCAGCCAGCCTTTGTCTTTTGGTTGGGGCATTCAACCCATTTACGTTTAAGGTAATTATTGAAAAGTACGATCCCGTAGCCATTTTCTTTATTGCTTTGGGTTCAAGTTTATACACTCTTTCTGTGATTCCTGTCTATAGAAGATCCTTTAGCATTTGTTGGAGAGCTGGTTTGGTGATGCTGAATTCCCTCAGCTTTTGCTTGTCTGTAAAGCTTTTGATTTCTCCTTCATATTTGAATGAGATCCTTGCTGGGTATAGTAATCTGGGCTGTAGGTTATTTTCTTTCATCACTTTAAGTATATCTTGCCACTCCCTTCTGGCCTGAAGAGTTTCTGTTGAAAGATCAGCTGTTATCCTTATGGGAATCCCCTTGAGTGTTATTTGCTGCTTTTCCCTTGCTGCTTTTAATATTTGTTCTTTGTGTTTGATCTTTGTTAATTTGATTAATATGTGTCTTGGAGTATTTCGCCTTGGGTTTATCCTGTTGGGGACTCTCTGGATTTCTTGGACTTGGGTGATTATTTCTTTCACTATTTTAGGGAAGTTTTCAACTATTATCTCCTCAAGTATTCTCTCATGGTCTTTCTTTTTGTCTTCTTCTTCTGGGACTCCTATGATTCGAATGTTGGAGCGTTTAACATTGTCCCAGAGGTCTCTAATATTGTCCTCATTTCTTTTAATTCGTTTTTCTTTTTTCCTCTCTGTTTCATTTATTTCTACAATTCTATCTTCTAGTTCGCTTATCCTGTCTTCTGCCTCTGTTATTCTACTGTTTGTTCCCTCCAGAGTGTTTCTGATCTCATCTATTGCATTATTCATTGTATATTGACTCTTTTTTATTTCTTCTAAGTCCTTATTAAATCTTTCTTCCATCTTCTCAATCCTTTTCTCCAGGTTATTTATCTGTAACTCCATTTTACTTTCAAGATTTTGAATCATTTTCACCATCAAAATTCGAAATTCTTTATCAGGTAGATTCCCTATATCTTCTTCTTTTGTTTGTGTTGGTGGGCAATTATCTTGTTCCTTTACTTGCTGGGTATTTCTCTGCCTCTTCATCTTGCTTATATTGCTTTGCTTGGGGTGTCCTTTCTCTCTTCTTGCAGTTTTTGGAGTTCTCTTTATTATGTAGTTTCTTCGCTGTGTGTGGGGTTGGACAGGTGACTTGTCCGGGTTCCCTGGTTAGGGAAGCATGTGTCAGTGTTCTGGTAGGTGGAGCTGGATTTCTTCTCTTTCCTTTAGAAGACAATGGGCTGCTTTTCTGGGAGCCTGATGTCCTCTGCCAGTATTCAGAAGTGGTTTTGTGGACTTTACTCCACGTTCAAATGTTCTTTTGATGAATTTGTGGGGAAGAAAGTGGTCTCGCCGTCTTGTTCCTTCCTCCCCAGAACACTGGATTCCTATATTCCACCTGGTCGTGGAGTATCCCTTCCCAGCCGCTCCAGCAAGGCGCAGCCGCTGTACCCTACCTTGGACGAGAGGTATCTCCTCAAGGCCGCCCCTCCTGCTTTGAATGTGGATCAGCTCCTCTCGGCCCTCCGGTGCCCAAGCAGCCACCACCTCCTGGACGTGGTACAGCTCCTCTCGGCCACCGCCCCAACCCTGGGCGCGGGGCAGCTCCTCTCAGCCACGATTCTGCACGTGGTCGGTTGCGCCGGGAGCCGGGCGTCTCTCGCGTCTGCGCCGCCGGGAGCCGGGCGTCTCTCGCGTCTGCGCCGCCGGGAGCCGGGCGTCTCTCGCGTCTGCGCCGCCGGGAGCCGGGCGTCTCTCGCGTCTGCGCCGCCGGGAGCCGGGCGTCTCTCGCGTCTGCGCCGCCGGGAGCCGGGCGTCTCTCGCGTCTGCGCCGCCGGGAGCCGGGCGTCTCTCGCGTCTGCGCCGCCGGGAGCCGGGCGTCTCTCGCGTCTGCGCCGCCGGGAGCCGGGCGTCTCTCGCGTCTGCGCCGCCGGGAGCCGGGCGTCTCTCGCGTCTGCGCCGCCGGGAGCCGGGCGTCTCTCGCGTCTGCGCCGCCGGGAGCCGGGCGTCTCTCGCGTCTGCGCCGCCGGGAGCCGGGCGTCTCTCGCGTCTCTATCTTTGGAGGATTGGAAGAGACACCCACAAAGATTTTTCAAATCATGGTTCCCTAGATGTCTTTTTACCTCAAAACCTTCTGAAACCTCTAGATCTGAAGATATATCAAAGGCATACCATTCCATTGTTTTATTCCATTTCACTGAATTAAATTCATGTTTATTGAGCACCTATTATCAATCAGGTGTTGTATTAAAAGTTGAGAAAACAAATCAATAAAATACAATGTTTATCCTCAAAAGACTCACTGTTAAGTGGGGAAACAGCAGAAAAAATTTCAGTTGAGAGGTTAGTGTTGTAATTGTTGTTGTTTAGTTTCTGAGTCATGTCTGACTCTGTGCAACCCCATGGACTGTAGCCCGCCAGGCTCCTCTGTCCATGGGATTCCCCAGGCAAAAATACTGGAGTGAGTTGCTGTTCCCTTCTCCAGGGGATCTTCCTGATCCAGGGATGGAACTTGTGTCTCCTGCATTGACAGGTGGATTCTTTACCTCTGAGCCACCATGGAAGCCCAGTGTTACAGCAGAAAGTGAAGTTGCTCAGTTGGGTCCGACTCTTTGCGACCCCATGGACTGTAGCCCACCAGGAATTGTCCATGGAATTTTCCAGGCAAGAGTACTGGAGTGGGTTGCCATTTCCTTCTCCAGGGGATCTTCCCAATCCAGGGATCCAACCCGGGTCTCCCGCACTGCAGGAGGACGCTTTACAGCCTGAGCCACCAGGGAAGCGAGGAGTAAATATAAAGGGTAGAGGAAGCATAGAAGGTGCCGAGCTGAGACAGCTTCGTGAATGTGGGGCCTGTGTAGCTGCATATGGGCCCGTACTTGGTTTCTGCTGTCCAGTCTTGAAATTCTTAACAATTTTTTAATAAAGGAAATTGCATTTTTCATTTTGCCTTAGATGCTGCAAATTATGTAGCTGGTCTTCCTGACAGGGTTGTCTCAAGGGCAGCCTGTTTCTTCTGTGCTATACTCCCCTCTTGCTCAAGGACTGTAGGATCACACACCTTCTGGAGATCCTTGCTGGGGAAGGGACTGAGGCATCTCTTCCTATGGGTCCCAGACATTCCTGGTACAGTGCCAGGCAAAACCCCCTCATCCACCAGCTTGTCTGGCCCTGTTCTGGGGTATTCACAAAGGTGAACTTGGCATTGCCTCTCTTCAGGGGAGGGCTTCCCTGGTGGCTCAGTGGTGAAGAACACACTTGCCAATGCAGGAGACATGGGTTTGATCCCTGGGTCGGGAAGATCTCCTGGAGAAGGAAATGGCAGCCCACTCCAGTATTCTTGCCTGGGAAATCCTATGGACAGAAGGAGCCTGGTGGGGTACAGTCCAAGAGGTTGCCAAGAGTTAGAAATGACTTACTAAACAACAACAACTCTTTAGGGGGAGCTCACGTTTTAGAGGGTGAAGACTATATATATTCACAAGCAACTGATGTGGCCAGTGTAGAAGCAGGGCAGTAGTTGCTCTGGGAGGCCAGGGAAGGATGTGTGGGGATCATGGTGTGCATGGAACATTTATGACCTTTGTATGTGGTTTCCTTCTCCTGGTTCTCTTGGCAGAGTCATTTTCTTTCTCATGATTTTATTTTCATGAATGAGGGTCCAGAGAAAGGAAGATTTGGTAGTGCAGTTCTGAAGACTCAGAAAGGCACAAAACTTGGACTTATTTGAGCAGAGGCCGTCTACCCCTGAGACTTCACAGCAGGTTCTAGAAGCCCCACCCCACTCCCCACCCCGCCCCCCAGACTGTGTGAATGGCTGCAGGTAACTCTGCAGTCTGACAAAGTCATCAACAGCCAATATATGGTCTTTCAACATATTTTCTAATAACTTTTCCCTGGGTAATCTTACCTTAATCATATCTTCTCCTCACTTGAAAATGTCTTGAATGTTATCTTTATTAGAGGTGGAAGGATTTTTTAAAAAGGAACCTTCATGCGATGCTCTCAATTATAAAATATTTTCCTTGGTCATCCAAAGAAAGGATCTAGGGGAGATTTAGGTTGTTTTTCTTCCTCTCTGATAGAAGAATGATTAATAAATGTCTAGACTGAAAGGTGGCCCCCAGTAGAAAAACTGCTCTCTCTTGGTACCATGCTCTGTAGAGGCAGGGTTCCTGCCCCATCACTGTCTCCAGCGTACCTAGAACAATGCTGGACACCTAGTCAGGGCTCAATCAACAGCTGGTGTAAAAATGGAGTCAGAGTGAATGCTCTCTGGAACGCGAGTTTCCAAAAGCAATTTTGAAAAGTATAACGTAGCTTCCACGGCTTAGGCTGCTGAAAATGAGCCAACTGTGGCAAGATCTTGGTTCACTCAGGATTCTGGACTGTATCTGCTTTTGAACACCATGGTTATGTTTCCTTGATGCTGAGCGATTGGATCAATTAATTTGGGCTTTCCCTGAATTGGTCAGTTGTGTGTTGTTCACTTGGAGAGAGTCGCAGAAACCTGAAACTGAGCAGGGCCCTATGGTAGGGGTCCCTAACCCCAAGGTTCTAGGCTGGTACTAGTCTGGGGTCTGTTAGGAACAGGGCTGCACAGTAGGAGATGAGTGGCAGGCGAATAAGTCTATGGAAAAATTGCCTTCCATGATACCAGTCCCTGGTGCCAAAATGATTGGGGGCCACTGCCCTTTGGGGCTTTCCAAGGGCAGACCCCACCCCAATAGCCTCTGCCTTAGGTCCTCTCTGAAGTAACTAGATAATAGTATCTTATGTATATTTCAAGCGTTTTTCATATGCTAACAACCACCACCAAATGGAAGAAATTAACTAACTACATGATGATCAGGAGCATTTAGCCCCCAGGCCTTCTGACGCCTAAGGATTGATCACATTACTTCAGCCAGTCAGAGAACTGTGCATGAGTGGATTGCTTATCCTATAGCCCCCCTCTCTCACCAGGCCTTTCAAAATACTTTGCTGAAATCCTTCTGGGGAGTTACGGGTTTGGGGGTCAAGAGCCACATGTTTTCCTTGCATGGCCTGAGTAAGCCTTTCTCTGTTCCAAACGCCAACATTTCAGTACTGTTTGGCCTCACTGTGCCATCAGGCACAACGACTTGGCCTTTGGGAACAAGAGAACAGAGGCCTGAGCCCCTTTCCAGAAAATTTCCCAGCTGAGCTGATTCACTGTGGCATTAGTCCATGTAACCAAGTACCCTTTCCACGCAGAAGCAGCAGACCCAGAGTCACAGCCAAACAGAAGCACTTACGTCTTTCACGGAGCACTGCGCTCTCTCAGAGCCAAATCTCACCTTGGAGGTTGATGATGCTCCGAAGTCACGGGGAGCTGGAGCCCATCTCCACCGACAGCCATCTGGCTTTTGGATTCCAGTCACATTCTCCACCAGCCGAGGGGAGTGCTCAAGGTGAGGAGGAGCTCCGAGGAGCTGAACTTCTGCCCCTTATTTCCTTATGAGAGGACCTAGGGCTTCTGATAAAATAACACCTAGCATTATTTTTTACTTGATGAGGAGGGACAGAGAAAGCAAAAACAGGTAAAACAGAATACATTTAAAATAGAATAGCTCTGTAGTTGAAAACCTGAGATCAGACTCCTGCCCTGGATATCTTTCTCCTCCTTTGTGTGAGGAATAGCAACTCACTGTTGACCAGATGACCACCACCATCATCATCATCATTATTATTATGCATCAGATTTGTGCAAAGCGACTTACTCTCACATTTATGATTTATTAAAGGGGAGATAATTCTTTCAACTGAGTTGACTTTTCATCTGGGAAGTGTCTACTGAGCTCTGGTTCACTTAATTCAAGCAGCCAAAACACATGTCTCATTTTCACTCCTGAACTTGAGCACTTTTGTACACAACCTCTATGTTTTAGAATTTAATACTTTGGTGAAAAGTAAAAGCCAGATACAGTTTTTGTGAAAACTTTTTAGCCTTTTTAATTTTTTAAAAATCCCTTTGGGAGTACTTTTGTAATATTGGTAGTCAAAGTGAAGTTAAATTAGAAAAAAGAGAAAATAGCTTACCTGAAGAAAAGAATGACTTGAGTTGGAAGCAAATGTTGTCACCTGCACTGCATGATCCTAATGCTGGCACTTAGATTAACTTATGCTGTCTCGCCGTCCCCAGTCCATCCTCCACAGCGATGGGCTTATAGGGGTGAGCATGTCCTCTCTTGCTTGAACTTGTTGATAGTTTTGAATTGCTTGCAACCCAGTGTCTGACACAATAGATAGAAAACACAAGTTGAATTTGCTTGTTGAGATTCCCATTTACGATACTGTTAGGCCTTAGGGAAGGAGGAGAGAAAGAAATTTTTGACTGATTACTATTAAAGTGGGATGCTTTCCCTATGCTTGTTGAACTTTTCTGTGTGTAAATTTTCTGTATCCCTCATCTACTTTTCTGATATGGTGGGTATGGTTTTCATTTTTGGTTTCAACACATATTGTTTAAACAGTTTCTGGCAAAATGTGATGGGCCAGTTCTTTGCTCTCTTGGCCATGAATACGCATGTGTACACACACACACACCATTCTTCTGTGACCTCTGCTGTGGGCCATCATTTGGTAAATTGCGCTTAAGCTGCTTCACCAAAGAAGTCCTAGATTCATATTCTTTTCTTTAAAACCTTGCCTTTCTCCCCATCCCAGACCTGAAGTGCACATAGGTGGTACTAACATTATCTAGGCATTTAAGTCTCACCAATGCAGTCTTTTCATTTTTTATTTTATTTTTAAAATTTATTTTATTGAAATATAGTTAATTTACATGTGCTAATTTCTGCTGTACTGCAGAGTGATTCAGTTATGCACACACACATACACACACACATATATATACACACATGTGCTTTCATATTCTTTTCCATTGTGGCTTATCACAGGATATTGAATATAGATTTCCTATGCTATACAGTAGGACCTTGTTGTTTATCCATCCTATATATAATAGTTTGCATCTGCTAATCCCAAACTCCCAATCCAACCATTCACCATCCCTCTTTGTCAACCCCAAGTCTATTCTCTATTGCCAATGTAGTCTTAAGGGCAGTGTTTAAATAAATTCCTTCATAGCGGAGGCCTAAACTGTGTTCTGGAATAAGCACTCTTCCATGTGTTGGGAATCCTTTCCAGGGTCCTTGAACTGCCCATTGCCCCTGTCTGCAGCCTGCTCCGTTTCTCTTCAGCTCTGCCTGCAGCTGGGAATGAAGGCGTAAGGGAGGAATGGAAGTGCAGTGAACGCATTAAGGAGCACTTCCTGTACTCTTGTCATTGGGCAACTTGTGCGAAAGACATATCCCTCCCCACACCCCTTCCTCTGCTCCTGAACTTGGCCAAGTTGGGTGGTTGAGCCATAGAGACAACATAGGCTTCAGTTATGAAAAAAAATATGAGTCCATAAGTGCTTAAGAATTTGAGGGAATGCTTTAGGTAATAAGTGCCATAGAAATCAAAGAAAGGTGAGATCCTTGGGAACTAAAAGGATGGAGAAATATTGCTAGAGGAAACAGGACTTGACTTGGAATTTGAAGAGTGGCTAGTTTGAATTGCAGAGATCCTCCAGGTGAGGAGAGAGTCTGAAATGGGGTTTCTGTCGCAGAGATAGGGAAGTAGATCAATTCGTTGGGCAGGTCTGGTTATCATGTGGTCTGGGAACCAGATAAAGCCTGGCCTCTGGGCTGAAGACCTGCTGGGGACTTCTGAGCTGATAGGAGGATGACTGCGGGCAACAGGGTGTTAACAAGAGAGGAGGAAAGAACCTGGACAGTGGGAAAACCTTCTCCTGTGCCCAGTAGTCCGCCTGGAGGAGGGCTTCATCTGAGGAGAGTTAGAGCAGACAGGCTTGGTCAGATATGGGATCTGAGAGCTGACTGCATCAGTCAGAAGTTTAAGACATGACTCTTTTGCATGGTCCCTGACAGTGATATGTAGGGTGGGAGGGAACTCTCGGTCTAGTCTTTGGTGAAAGAACCAAAGGGCTGGTTTGGTTGTAAAGCTTGAAGGATGTGCTCTGGCTCTCTGACTGTCGGCGCCTTTGTCTCTCAGCTGCGCTCCTGCTGTCATGCTCACCCACTTCGTATGGCTCTTGGTGCTGCCCTGGGCTGCAGGAGACTTCACGAGGCCATCAGAGGGCCTGTGACTTGCCTGCCACTCCTGACGCTGATTTGTCCTGCTGCTTCCACGCTTTCCTGGGAACTGGGATGTGTGTGATAAAGCACTTATCAGCCTAGACGTGGTGTGTGGCTCTTTCCTTTGTGGGTGCAGGGAACTCTGCTGCACTCTGCTGAACTCTCACTCTGCTGTTTCTGGAGCTCTGTTCAGGAAGGGCCTAGGATCCCTTTGCTCTCCACTTTTCCCAGCCTGTCATCATACTTCATGCTTTCCCCAACACACACACACACACCCCGTATGAATACAGTAGGACCTCTTTACTTCTCTGCATTTCAGTTCTTCCTTCTTCTGGGGAAGAGGTTCTTTATCTAACCCTGGGGTAGGGTAGCACTTCCCTAGTGGCTCAGTGGTAAAAAATCCACCTGCCGATGCAGGTGACGCGAGTTCGATCCCTGGGTCCAGAAGATCCCCTGGAAGAGGGCATGGCAACCCACTCCAGTACTGTTGCCTGGGAAATCTCATGGACAGAGGGGCCTGGCAGGCTACAGCCCATAGGATCACAAAGAGTCAGACACAACTGAAGCAACAGAGCATGTATGGGGTGGGGTAAGTGTGGGGCTTTTCTCTTCTTCACGTCCCCTCTTTCCAATTGTTTCTTCTAAGACAGGGCAGAGGCATTTGAATCAAGAACTGACTCCTGTGTTTCCACTTTTTGCTACCTCATCTCTTCCCTGAGGTAATTAATACCACAACAAGAAGAGTACGAATAATAAGAACTATTAGGAAAAAATCCTGACCAGTAATTCATTCAGTTCAGTTCAGTCGCTCAGTCATGTCCGACTCTCCGCGACCCCATGAATCACAGCACGCCAGGCCTCCCTGTCCATCACCAACTCCCGGAGTTCACTCAAACTCATGTCCACAGAGTCGGTGATGCCATCCAGCCATCTCATTCTCCGTCGTCCCCTTCTCCTCCCGCCCCCAACCTTTCCCAGCATCAGAGTCTTTTCCAGTGAGTCAACTCGTCGCATGAGGTGGCCAAAGTATTGCAGTTTCAGCTTTAGCATCAGTCCTTCCAATGAACATCCAGGATTGATCTCCTTTAGAATGGACTGGTTGGATCTCCTTGCAGTATAAGGGACTCTCAAGAGTCTTCTCCAACACCACAGTTCAAAAGCATCGATTCTTCGGTGATCAGCTTTCTTTACAGTCCAACTCTCACATCCATACATGACCACGGGAAAAACCATTGCCTTGACTAGATGGACTTTGGTTGGCAAAGTAATGTCTCTGCTTTTTAATATATTATCAAGGTTGGTCATAACTTTCCTTCCAAGGAGCAAGCGTCTTTTAATTTCATGGCTGCAATCAGTATCTGCAGTGATTTTGGAGCCCAAAAAAATAAAGTCTGACACTGTTTCCACTGTTTTTCCATCTATTTCCCATGAAGTGATGGGACCAGATGCCATGATCTTTGTTTTCTGAATGTTGAGCTTCAAGCCAACCTTTTCACTCTCCTCTTTCACTTTCATCAAGAGGCTTTTGAGTTCCTCTTCACTTTCTGCCATAAGGGTAGTGTCATCTGCATATCTGAGGTTATTGATATTTCTCCCAGCAATCTTGACTCCAGCTTGTGCTTCTTCCAGCCCAGCGTTCCTCATGATGTACTCTGCATATAAGTTAAATAAGCAAGGTGACAATATACAACCTTGACGTGCACCTTTTCCTATTTGGAACCAGTCTGTTGTTCCATGTCCAGTTCTAACTGTTGCTTCCTGACCTGCATACAGGTTTCTCAAGAGGCAGGTCAGGTGGTCTGGGATTCCCATCTCTTTCAGAATGTTCCACAGTTTATTGTGATCGACACAGTCAAAGGCTTTGGCATAGTCAATGAAGCAGAAATAGATGTTTTTCTGAAACTCTCTTGCTTTCTCCATGATCCAGCGGATGTTGGCAATTTGATCTCTGGTGCCTCTGCCTTTTCTAAAACCTGCTTGAACATCTGGGAGTTCACGGTTTACATACTGCTGAAGCCTGGCTTGGAGAATTTTGAGCATGACTTTACTAGCGTGTGAGATGAGTGCAATTGTGCGGTAGTTTGAGCATTCTTTGGCATTGCCTTTCTTTGGGATTGGAATGAAGACTGACCTCTTCCAGTCCTGTGGCCACTGCTGAGTTTTCCAAATCTGCTGGCATATTGAGTGCAGCACTTTCACAGCATCATCTTTCAAGTAAATTTGGTGATGGGAGCATATCCTGCTATTTTACTTAAAATTGTATTTTTGTTATTTTCCTGTCTCATTAAATATTTTTCTAAAACATGATTTTTTAATGGCTGCCTTGTTTATTTAACTACCTTTCCGTTGTTAGGATTCACTGTGTCATAGTCTGTTAAGGATCCTTTGACAAAATACCATAGAAAGGGTGCCCTATAAATAGCAGAAGTGTATTGCTCACGGTTCTGGAGGCTGGAAGTCTGAAGTAAGGGTGCCAGTATGGTTGGGGAAGAGCCTTCTTCTGGGTTTCAAACTTCACTTTGTATCCTGACCTGGTGGAAGAAGGCCAGGGATCTCTCTGTAGCCTCTTGTATAAGAGCACTAATCTTATTCATGAGGGTTCCACCTTCATGACCTATTCACTTCCCAAAGGCGCACCTACTAACATTATAGGGTTAGGATTTTAGCTTATGGAGTTTAGGGAGAAACAACATTCAGATGCTAGTACTTTTTTTTTTCCAATTTTCTTTTTTTTTTTCAGTTTCAAGTAACTTAGTGATGGAAAACATTGTATGTAAGACTTTGGCTACGTTTCCCTTTATTTCCTTAACATGGATTCCTAAAGAGGAATTACAGAGTCAAAGCACATAAACATTTGAAGGACTCTTGATGACTGTGTCCAAATTGCCCTCCAGCTATGTGGCTTCAAACCCTCCAAACCACAGCACCTATTTATTCACACTGTCAGCAGCCTTATTATATTGAGTGTCATCAGTTCTTAGAATCATCTCCATTTGGAGATTTGATCTTTTTGTGTAGTTTTAAGTGGAATGTCTTTATCTGTAGTGAAGTTGATATTCAAAAAGTATTGGGAAGCTGTCTGGAGAAGTGTGGGTGTGGGTTTGTAAAAGAAGAGGGGAAGCACTTGATAGACTTGGAAAGGGATTTCCATGGGTGCCCAGTAAGGCAGGTGAGAATGTGGGGTGAGAAACAGGGAGGAGGGGGCGGAGTCAGGACATCCAGGTGGCACTAGACCTTCAATTACTTGTGAATTTCTGTGTAGTCACACTCACTTTTATTTTGCAGCCACAAAATGAAAAAAAAATACAAACAAACCTTTTTTTTTCCTAAGTAAATGAGAAGACAGGAAAACTCTGAGGCTGACATATAGCACATTCCAAGTGGGACCTATTTGCTGACTAAGCAATAGATCAGCACAAATTATGAGCATTTAGACATGTGTTAACCCACTAATTGAGGGTAGGGGGACACTAGAGGGTGCCTTCTCCCTAGATGCCCTTGATCTTTCCCCTCCTGACTCCTGAAACACCAATTAACACTCTCAGTCAATACTAGAAAACATATGGTGAGGATAAACACCACCCCATAAAGAATTTCACCCCTGCTTGTCACAGTACATTAACTGATCCAAACTGACACCCCTAGGGGGAGGCAACAGAAAACTGTAATGGAAAAGTTATTATCTTCCCATTTAACTTTGTATTTGAGTCTAAAAGCACATAAGGTATATGTGTGTGTGTGTGTGTTGGGTTTTTGTATTATTGTTTTGATATAAGGGCTGCCTAACTGCAAAGGTGGAGAGAGGAGTGAGTACATGGTATATTTTGAGAGTCATCCAAATAATTTCCTAAGTGAAGTCTGCATCATCTTCCTGTGTCAAGTGGTGCCCCTTCCTCCAGGAGTACCTGTGTCATGGGAAGACTTGAGGAGTCCCTTAGTGTGGATACATTCACCCTTCTCACTCTTTCCTCAAAGGAGATGCTGCCTTAGAGGAAGGGTGCTCTCATGACCTCCCTGGGATGGATGGCAGCGCTGGCCCTTTGGTTGCGGGCTCTCTGTAGACAGTGTTCTCTAGTGTGGGCCTTCCATTTTCCATCCCAAACCACTGGTTCCCAAGAATTGGGAACTTTGCTCCCCTATTCTGCCTGCCTGTGGTGGACAGAATGATGGCTGCAAGGCTATCCATGTCCCGAGCCCTGGAACCCATCAATGTATTAGGCTACATGGCAAAGAGAATTAAGGTTGCAGGTGGAATTAAGCTTGCTAATTAGCTGACCTTGAATTGGGAAGAGTACCCTGAATGAGCTAGACTCAGTATAATCACAAGAGCTCTTGCTAGTGGAAAAGGAAGACAGAAGGGAGAGGACCAGGGTGAAGGAAGAGTGAGAAGGGGTTGGACCGATGTTGTTGGTTTTGAAGATGCAGAAGCAGGACCATGAGCCAAGGATGCAGGTGGCTTCTGGGAGCTGGGGAAAGCAAAAAAAATGGATTATCTTTTAGATTCTCAATAAAGCATGTACCCCCGACGATACCTTGGTGTTAGCCTTGTGAGACCCATTTTAAACCTCTGAGATCCAGAACCTTAAGATAATAAATTTGTGGTCATTGTTACAGGAGCAACAGGAAATGAATACAATGTCCAAGATGTCCATTCATAGCCTGGGACCTTAGTAGGGATATTGACTGAGTCCCCAGTGCCATAGCCCTTCTAAGGCTGTCCTGAATCTCTTGGCTGGTACGTGTTGATTGTTTGGTAGAAGCTTATAATGTCCAAGAATGGGATACCTGGGAAGATACTGCAGAGTATTTCTAAACTGTGCAAACTGGGTTAGTGAGGAGATGGGAAAGATACAAGATGATACTTTGAGACCTGAAGCATTTTTCAACTCATCAGTAGTACTTCTGTGGTTCCTGTTTTAAGTCATTCTGATCTACTGTACACTTTAAATCCTCCTTGTGTTCCCTTCAGCCTAGGCAGTTACTCCAGAAGGTCCGTGCTATTCAGAACATGAAGAATCATGAAAAGAAGGTTTTTGTCTTCAAAGCAGTGGGCTGACTAGAAACATGTATTCATTTATTCAGTGTACATTAACTTAAAGATTTTGGTATAGAAGGTGGCATGAGGATACATATCTTCTTCTCAGGAAAAGAAAATGTGTGGGAATGTCCACCTGAAGGACATGGGATCTACCCTTGAAATACTTATCCCCTAGTCAAGGAACTGAGGCAGATTGAAAAAAAAAAACCCACACACCTTGACTCCCAATATAAAGGAGATTGTGATGACTCCCCAAGAAAGGTATCAGCAAGGGGAAATGGATGTTCAGATGCTCAAAGACAAAACAGGTATGTGGGGACACTGGAACCAGCCTTTAAAGTGGGACAGATCGTTTATTGCAAAGGTTCGTCTGACTCTGAAAGGAATTTGGTATTCAGGGCCAGTTCGGTTTGAGAGACAAAAGTCTCAGTGCGGCCACAGGAGCAAACCAGCATCTACCCTGAGCACCAGAAGAGTTAAACGCATTTTTTAAATGGGTTTACTTTTTTTCAGGTTTCATGGTAATGATGTGTATAATAGCAGGGTACTGTTCTTGAACAAAAGATTGGGACTTTAAATCTAGATGGTCAGAGTGTAACGGTGTCCTAAGGATGCAGACCGTAGGAGGGCAACTCCAGAGCACTCACAATTGTGTTGCTTTGTTGTCTAAGCTCAAGTAATGAGCCAAGCAAGTATCTGTGAGTCATCCTACTTCTGTTTCCAAAACAGACTCACTGACCTGATTTAAGAGGCATTAAAAGGGACAAAGTTGACATTTGCAAATATATTTAACTTATTTGTCTTGCAGGCAGAGAACATGTTAGGACAACTTTCAACTGCATTATGTGTGGTCCAGGAGCTTTGATCTCTTCATGCTTGCTTTATGTTGCAAAAAAGCTTTGAAGTATTCTGCAGTAATGAATATAGTAGACGCTTGTTGTAATGGGTTACTATGAAATTGATTTGACTCTACCAAGGGTCAACTTCTGTCTCCGGATGAATCCCTCACATGCCGTAAAAGCCTTTTGCCTCCCAGTAACCTAAGAGAAGAGTGTTAGTCATACTTCCTCTTTTCAGCTCGCGGTGTGGGGGAAGTTTCTCCTTCAGGTCTTTGATTACATAGGGTATCTGTGCCAGAATGTCTGTCACATTGGTCATCACAAGTGGAGGTGACGTGATTCCCATGCATCCACCTCTAGGTGATTTTTTTTCAGTTGTAAATGAGCTTTTTGAGCAAAGCTGGTGATTTTGACATGAAGTTTTTGCTTATGACCATTCCATTTGAAACTAAAGAAAAACCTAAAAATAACAGTTTCTTGGATTTGTATTATCCGTGGATCATAGATGGGTTTAGTTTGATTTCACTTACCCCTTCAGAGCACATAAAAAATAAACCTTGTGTTTGATCAGCTGAGCAACCCTTTCTGAGCTCTTTGCCTGGGCTTTCCAAATTGGATCAAAGAATTGGGAACTCTGAGGTCCCCCCTTTGCTGGGCCCTGGGACTCGGAACCACGAGTTCCTGAAGGGGGTGGCATGCACTTGTACTCGTTGCTGTGACTCCCCTGCCATTCTTCAGGAGATGGAAAAGTCTGGAGAGTGTGTTCCTGCGTGCTTCTGCTAAGCAGCAAGAATTTTCCTTTTTCTCCTTCTTTCCTGCCTCCTACTGCAGCCATGAAATTAAAAGACGCTTACTCCTTGGAAGGAAAGTTATGACCAACCTTGATAATATATTAAAAAGCAGAGACATTACTTTGCCAACAAAGGTCTGTCTAGTCAAGGCTATGGTTTTTCCCGTGGTCATGTATGGATGTGAGAGTTGGACTGTGAAGAAAGCTGATCGCCGAAGAATTGATGCTTTTGAACTGTGGTGTTGGAGAAGACTCTTGAGAGTCCCTTGTACCACAAGGAGATCCAACCAGTCCATTCTAAGGGAGATCGATCCTAGGTGTTCATTGGAAGGACTGATGCTAAAGCTGAAACTGCAATACTTTGGCCACCTCATGGGAAGAGTTGACTCACCGGAAAAGACTCTGATGCTGGGAAAGGTTGGGGGCAGGAGGAGAAGGGGACGACAGAGAATGAGATGGCTCGATGGCATCGCCGACTCTGTGGACATGAGTTTGAGCGAACTCCGGGAGTTGGTGATGGACAGGGAGGCCTGGCGTGCTGTGATTCATGTGGTCGCGGAGAGTCGGACACAACTGAGCGATTGAACTGAACTGAACTGGTCCCTTCATGTCCTCAAGCTTCTGGCTCCGTGGCATTGCCCGCTCAGAAGTAGAGAGGGGTATCTGGGAACTGAGCCCTTGTGGCTCAGGTTCCTGTCCCCATCTGCCCTGAGATGGCCTGGTGTGGCATACAGCATTCTGCATTGGTTTTGCCAAACCCTTGTGAGACCTCTTGAGAAACGCTCATCCAATGGGATGGGTCCTATGTGCCTACTGGATTTTACATCTTCCGAGTGAGGCTAATTCTTTACAGATGGTACTATGTTGAGAAGAGGGTAGGGGGCCAAGTGATGGGCCTCGGTAAAAATGTCTCCCCTTCGGTGGGGGGCGGGATGTGTTTTTATGATTTAGGGAGTGTGCTTATAGACGTGAATGGTGAAGACTAGAATTCCAACAATGAGACACTGGTCTCCAAGAAACTCCAAATCATCTCCTCTCACTGGATTGACTTTCACTTCAGGAAGATCAGTTTGTGGCCTGAAATCCATTCACAGCACTCATTTAATGAGAAAAATAGTGACCTGGGATGGGGAGGCCTGTTTCAAGCACAAATAGCTATTATTACAATTTCAGATAATCCAGTCTAACAGAAGGCCATGTGATTGAAAGGACAGATGATAAAATCTAAATGTGAGCGGAGCCTGAGAATGCCCTCTTTCTTCTAGTGCTGACTGTCTAGTTGTGTTTGTTATCTAACCCTGTAATTAGGATGGCATTCAGAAAATAGGAGGAAAGTTGGTATTCTTTTCATAACCCCCAAATCTTTGCATTGCTGCATGAAACTTTTGGCTTCAGCTTTTCCCTGTTCATTAACCATGCCAAAATTTTTAATCTAACACCACTGTTAAAGAGTGGCAGGCTTCCAGGGAAATATATCAGCCAGGCTTATTAATTTCATGCCAAGTGCTGGAGGCGTGAATGTAGAGAACGCTGTTTGACTTTGGATAATAGGAATCAGGCAGCTTAAAGGCAGGGGATAAAGATCAGGAGCCCTGTGTCTCAGGAGGAGGAGCAGGTGCAGGCTTCAAGCAAGGCCTTCAGGCCCAAAGGGGCAGCCCATGCTTAAAACAATCTGCAGTGCATTTTTTTTTTTTTTTAATTTGGCGTGTGCCTCTCACAGCTTAACAGACCGCTGCTCCACAAAGAGGGGTAAACAGAGAAAGGGAAATTAAAAAGGGAAGTCCCAAGGTAGACAAAAACAAATTAGGGCAAACAAATTACACAGAGTCAACAAATAAACAAGGGAACATCTGTGAATATATTTCTTGGATTTTCTGATTCTGAATGCAACCTGAGAAATGGTAGCAGGAGGTGAGGAGTTTAATCTACAGCAAAGTCCTTTTTGGAGGGAATGAGCGAGCTGATCACAAAAAGAGGAAGAGGTAACTGGGAGTCTGATTCCTGACAGGATAGTGGGTTGGAGACTCTCAGGAAGAGGGGGAACAAGCAGGCTAAAGCAGTAACCCTGGGGTGAGCTGGTGTTCTACCTCCCTGTTGACTCTCTGTCTCCCTTGGAAGATGGTTGATATTGTAGTTTCTGCCGAACTTCACATAGGAAAGTGCTGTAGGAACAAGGAGGTTGAAGTCCACTTATATGAGCAAGACAAAATAAAGCAAGTCCAAATAGCAGATAGTGTTCCGCTAATCCATTTTCCAGTGAGCACACTTACCTTTGTGTGTGTGTGTGCGTGCTCAGTCACTCAGTTGTCTCTGACTCTTTGTGACCCCATGGACTGTAGCTGGCCAAGCTCTTCTGTCCATGGGATTCTTTAGACAAGAATGCTGGAGTGAGTTGCCATGCCCTACTCCAGGGGATCTTTCTAACCCAGGGATCAAACCAGAGTCTCCCACATCTCCTGCATTGATAGGTGGATTCTTTACTACCGAGCCACACTTACCTTTACCAACCTTTAGACATTTGCTAGGTGTTGGCTGGATATTGGGATGTATTTGAGCTGCTCATTCTGGCAGTTTTGATCAGTTCAGTTCAGTTGCTTAGTCGTGTCCAACTCTTTGCAACCCCATGGACTGCAGCATTCCAGGCCTCCCTGTCCATCACCAACTCCCAGAATTTACTCAAACTCATTTCCATTGAGTTGGTGATGCCATTCAACCATCTCATCCTCTGTTGTTCCCCTTCTCCTCCCTCCCTCAATCTTTCCCAGCATCAGGGTCTTTTCAAATGACCTCAGTTCTTCTAATCAGGTGGCCAAAATATTGGGAGCTTCAGCAACAGTCCTTCCAATGAATATTCAGGACTGATTTCCTTTAGGATGGATTGGTTGGATCTCCTTCCAGTCCAAGGGACTCTCAAGAGTCTTCTCTAACACCCAGTTCAAAAACATCAATTTTTCGGGGCTCAGCTTTCTTTATAGTCCAACTCTCATATCCATACATGACCACTGGAAAAACCATAGCTTTGACTAGATGGACCTTTGTTGGCAAAGTAATGTCTCTGCTTTTTAATGTGCTGTCTAAGTTGCTTATAGCTTTTCTTCCAAGGAGTAAGAGTCTTTTAATTTCATGGCTGCAGTCTCTACCTACAGCGATTTTGGAGCTCCCAAAATAAAGTCTGTCACTGTTTCCATTGTTTCCCCATCTGTTTCCCATGAAGTGATGGGACCAGATACCATGATCTTAGTTTTCTGAATGTTGAGCTTTAAGCCAACTTTTTCACTCTCCTCTTTCATTTTTATCAAGAGGCTCTTTAGTTCTTCTTCGCTTTCTGCCATAAGGGTGGTGTCATCTGCATATCTGAAGTTATTGATATTTCTTCTGGCAATCTTGATTCCAGCTTGTGCTTCATCCAGCCCAGCATTTCTCATGAATATAAGTTAAATAAGCAGGGTGACAATACACAGCCTTGATGTATTCCTTTCCCAATTTGGAACCAGTCTGTTGTTCCTGCATACAGATTTCTCAAGAGGCAGTTTGGTGGGTCCCAACACAATTTTCCTTTTATCCCAAGACTGGTGAGATGGGCTCAAGGTTATAATGGAAGTTCAGCATATTGCATGCTGTTAACCAGTGGAAACAGCATTACTGAATTTATAGACTTATATGTCTTTATCTAAAAAGTAGGAATTGGTTTATACCATCAACCATGGATCTTCTCATTGTGAATAACAGATAGTTATAATGCAGGAGTCAAGAAGAGATAAATATTTGATTTATTCATTGCATAAGCTCCAATGATACTCATATAGTTTCTAAAACTTCTCCATTTAGATTTTTTAAACTTTGTGAAGTGTGTGATTGTTTAGGATCTGAACTACTCTTTTTTAACCTTGTGTGTGTTGTGTGTTAAGTTGCTTCAGTTGTGTCTGACTCTTTGTGACCACATTGATTGTAGCCTGCCAGGCTCCTCTGTCCATGGGATTCTCCAGGCAAGAATATTGGAGTGGGTTGCCATGCCCTCCTCCAGGGGATCTTCCTGACCCAGGGATTGAACCCACATCTTTTATGTCTCCTGCATTGACAGGTGGGTTCTTTACCACTAGTTCCACCTGGGAAGCCCTTTTTAACCTTATTGTGCTAAAAGCCCTATTTACCTATCTTATCTTTTACCTTCATTTTGCAGGTGATAATAACTTACTAGAAATATACAATAAGGTGGCAAATTTTTTTGTAAATGCAAGAAGGAAATGAGTGCCCAATTCATCCTTTCTTCCCCACTTACATAATTTTACTTTACTGCTTATTCATAAATGGGACAAAATAGTGTGAGCTGTGCATTAAAAGAATTATACCAGTACGGTCCATTTGTAGACATAAGAACGGTATCACTATGTTAGAAACAGTCTAGTAGTTAGGATTTGGTTTATTGTAGGTGTAACAGTAAGCAGAAAATTAACACTAGTCAATAACTCATTTGACAGGTACTGGGGACACCTAGGTACTTGCCCTAGCTGAGGTGGGCATGTTATGTGACCTTTGCTGAAATATTTGATTTCTGTGCCATAAAATGGACATCGCCATATTTCTTTCTTCCTAGTCTTTCAAGAAAAGGTAAGAAGCCCAGCCAGTCTCTATGAGATACTTTCAATTCTGGGCAGAAATTGGCTATAAAAATGCCAGCCTCCATTTATTATTAATTCTCAAGTCACAGGGCTGCATGGGGCCTTATGAGGTCAACCTATTCTCACCCAGCTTGTGGTGCTTGTTATTGGGAATCTTGGGGAAGCGTGATGATGGATTATTCCAAATTCCCTTGTGTCAAGGTATTAAGATGAGGTACCCAATTACTATCAAAGCCTCACTAAAAACTCATCGTAGGATGCACGAAATCAATATCATCAAATATTTATTGGGTGTCTATTGGGTGCTTTGTGTTTCATTTGTAACTATTTGCTATGATATAGAGCTCAGGTCCACAGGCCGTTATTGCTTATTTAGTAATTTTTCTCCCCATTGAGGTTTTTGGTTATTTTTGATCTTCAGATTTTTTTTTTATAAGCTGAATGTATTTTTCTGGAAAGAATTTGTAAGAAGTCCAGGTTTAATGCCAATTCTAGAGAGAAGGCATGGAAAAAACTGCAACTTTATAGAAAAAAATATCACTTTAAAGGCTACTGCTACAATGAACTCGAAAGAATAAACAGAATATGGTTTGTAATATTGTCATAGCATTACTTACATGAGAAAACCAATTCTGAATTAAACAGCAGTATTTGTTGTCCTATAAATCTTATGGAAAATTATTTCACTCTAACAGGCATGTTTCATTTTATTGTGCTTTGCTTTATCAAACTTCACAGATATTGTGTTTCTTTTACAGATTGAAGGTTTGTGGCCATCCTGAATTGTTAGAGGGTGGATAGAATTTTTTTTAGCAATAAAGTATTTTTTTTTAAAAAATTAAGCTGTGCACATTTTAAAAAGACATAGCTCAGTCGGTAAAGAATCTGCCTGCAATGCAGGAGACCTGGGTTCGATTGCTGGGTTGGGAAGATCCCCTGAAGAAGGAGATGGCAATCCACTCCAGTATTCTTGCCTGGAAAATCCCATGGACAGAGGAGCCTGGTGGGCTACAGTCCATGGGGTCACAAGAGTTGGACACAACTTAGTGACTAAACCACCAATGTTATTGCACACAGTAGACTGCAGTATACTAAAAAATAAAAACATAACCTAAAAAAAATTATTTATTTATTTGACTGTACTGGGTCTTAGTTGTAGCATGGGGGATCTAGTTCCTGGACCAGGAATCAAACCTGGGCCTCCTGCTTTGGGAGCTTGGAGTCTGAGCCACTGGATCACCAGGGAAGTCCCACACAACTTTTCTATGCACTGGAAACCACCCCTCCCCACCAAAAAAATTTTTTTTGTGATCCACTTTACTGTGATACTGGCTTTATTGTGATGGTCTGGAATATAAACAGCATTCTCTCTCAGGTTTGCCTGTAATTATATTTTTAAAGCATATTTGAATAGTCTTGATGCAATCTATTCACTTGGCTTGATGAAGTCTCCAAAGCAGCTCTTAGTACCAGCTACATACATCCCGTATCCCTTTCGGTCACTAGAAGTTATGGAGAGTAACAGGCTTAATATGAATCACGGTGTACTTGAGAGGGGTCTACTTCCTAGGATTTTAAGGCACTTCAATGATTTTGGCAGTCAGCATGTTAGTACAGTTTTTATCTAATTTCTCGGGATACCTGTGTACCTGGGAACTGAAGTTATTTTCTTCCATTACTCCATTTTAAGTTTACAAATTAGAGCTAGAGGGAACTAGTAATGGTCCTTTGTTAATGTGTGGAAGTACTTTGAAATCCTTGGAAGAATAGTGCTGTGGAAATTCAAGGTAGTTATTAGTCTAATTAGCCAAATAATTTAATGAATCCAATTACTTCTTAACTTTGTATTGCTTATAGCCTATTAAAAAGTAATTACCACTTGTGCTTTCGATTAAGATGGAGTAGCTGGTATCAGACTAACCTTCCTGCTAAGTGCAACTATAAAACAGATGTTTGAAGGCAACAAAGGGAAATCAAGGCAGGCAGGACTTGACAGATCAAAGTTCCAATGAGAAGAAAAATGCATTGAAGCAAGTCTTACATTCATTATCAATTTTTCTGTACGGAGCACTGCCAATTATAGCTCAGGGCACAAAGTCTAGACAAAAACCTTGTACCATGTGGGTTCATTAGACTGGGAGTCAAATATTGGTGTTCAAGATTGCTAAGGCAGCCAAGACTTGAGGAGTGAGATCTTAGAGGAAAGAGTACTATAGGATATTGATCCCAGTATCCTACCTGTAGTTTTTCCTTGAGTCATTTGTCACAACCTAAGAAGCTACTCCACGTTCAAGGTCAGGAGGGGTGGCCTTGAGGAGATACCCCTTGTCCAAGGTAAGGTTCAGCGGCTGCACTTTGCTGGAGCAGCTGTGAAGAGATATCCCACGACTAAGGTAAGAGAAACCCAAATAAGATGGTAGGTATTGCGAGGGGGCATCAGAGGGCAGACACACTGAAATCATAATCACAGAAAACTAGTTGATTTGATCACATGGACCCAGCCCTGTCTAACTCAATGAAACTAAGCCATGCTGTGTGGGGCCACCGAAGACTGGCAGGTCATGGTGGAGAGGTCTGACAGAATGTGGTCCACTGGAGAAGGGAATGACAAGCCACTTCAGTACTCTTGCCTTGAGAACCCCATGAACAGTATCAAAAGGCAAAATGATAGGATACTGAATGAGGAATTCCCCAGGTCGGTAGGTGCCCAGTATGCTACTGGAGATCAGTGGAGAAATAACTCCAGAAAGAATGAAGGGATGGAGCCAAAGCAAAACCAATACCCAGTTGTGGATGTGACTGGTGATAGAAGCAAGGTCTGATGCTGTAAAGAGCAATATTGCATAGGAACCTGGAATGTTAGGTCCTTGAATCAAGGCAAATTGGAAGTGGTCAAACAGGAGATAGCAAGAGTGAACATTGACATTCTAGGAATCAGTGAACTAAAATGGACTGGAATGGGTGAATTTAACTCAGATGACCATTATATCTACTACTGTGGGCAGGAATCCCTTAGAAGAAATGGAGTAGCCATCATGGTCAACAAAAGAGTCCGAAATGCAGTACTGGGATGCAATCTCAAAAACGACAAAATGACCTCTGTTCATTTCCAAGGCAAACCATTCAATATTACAGTAATCCAAGCCTATGCCCCAACCAGTAATGCTGAAGAAGCAGAAGTTGAATGGTTCTATGAAGACCTACAAGACATTTTAGAACTAACACCCCAAAAAGATGTCCTTTTCATTATAGGGGACTGGAATGCAAAAGTAGGAAGTCAAGAAACACCTGGAGTAACAGGCAAATTTGGCCTTGGAGCACGGAATGAAGCAGGGCAAAGGCTAATAGAGTTTTGTCAAGAGAATGCACTGGTCATAGCAAACACCTTTTTCCAACAACACAAGAGAAGACTCTACACATGGACAACACCAGATGGTCAACACCGAAATCAGATTGATTATATTCTTTGCAGCCAAAGATGGAGAAGCTCTATACAGTTAGCAAAAACAAGGCCAGGAGCTGACTGTGGCTCAGATCATGAACTCCTTATTGCCAAATTCAGACTTAAATTGAAGAAAGTAGGGAAAACCACTCGACCATTCAGATATGACCTAAATCAAATCCCTTATGATTATACAGTGGAAGTGAGAAGTAGATTTAAGGGACTAGATCTGTTATAGAGTGCCTGATGAACTCTGGATGGAGGTTCGTGACATTGTACAGGAGACAGGGACCAAGACCATCCCCATGGAAAAGAAATGCAAAAAAGGAAAATGGCTGTCTGAGGAGGCTTTACAAATAGCTGTAAAAAGAAGAGAAGCAAAAAGCAAAGGAGAAAAGGTAAGATATAAGCATCTGAATGCAGAGTTCCAAAGAATAGCAAGGAGAGATAAGAAAGCCTTCCTCAGTGATCAATGCAAATAAATAGAGGAAAACAACAGAATAGGAAAAACAAGAGATCTCTTCAAGAAAATCAGAGATATCAAGGGAACACTTCATGCAAAGATGGGCTTGATAAAGGATAGAAATGGTATGGACCTAACAGAAGCAGAAGATATTAAGAACAGGTGGCAAGAATACACAGAAGAACTGTACAAAAAAGATCTTCACGACCAAGATAATCATGATGGCGTGATCACTGACCTAGAGCCAGACATCTTGGAATGTGAAGTCAAGTGGGCCTTAGAAAGCATCACTATGAACAAAGCTAGTGGAGGTGATGGAATTCCAATTGAGCTATTTCAAATCCTGAAGATGATGCTGTGAAAGTGCTGCATTCAATATGCCAGCAAATTTGGAAACCTCAGCAGTGGCCATAGGACTGGAAAAGGTCAGTCTTCATGCCAATCCCAAAGAAAGGCCATGCCAAAGAATGCTCAAACTACCGCACAATTGCACTCATCTCACATGCTAGTAAAGTCATGCTCAAAATTCTCCAAGCCAGGCTTCTGCACTATGTGAACTGTGAACTTCCAGATGTTCAAGCAGAGGCACCAGAGATCAAATGGCCAACATCCGCTGGATCATGGAGAAAGCAAGAGAGTTCCAGAAAAACATCTATTTCTGCTTCATTGACTATGCCAAAGCCTTTGACTGTGTGGATCACAATAAACTGTGGAATATTCTGAAAGAGATGGGAATCCCAGACCACCTGACCTGCCTCTTGAGAAACCTGTATGTAGGTCAGGAAGCAACAGTTAGAACTGGACATGGAACAACAGACTGGTTCCAAATAGGAAAAGAAGTACATCAAGGTTGTATATTGTCACCCTGCTTATTTAACTTATATATAGCGTACATCATGAGGAACACTGGGCTGGAAGAATCACAAGCTGGAATCAAGATTGCCAGGAGAAATATCAATAACCTCAGATATGCAAATGACACTACCCTTATGGGAGAAAGTGAAGAGGAACTCAAAAGCCTCTTGATGAAAGTGAAAGAAGAGAGTGAAAAGGTTGGCCTAAAGCTCAACATTCAGAAAACAAAGATCATGTCATCTGGTCCCATCACTTCATGGGAAATAGATGGGGAAACAGTTGAAACAGTGTCAGACTTTATTTTTTTGGGCTCCAAAATCACTGCAGATGCTGATTGTAGCAAGGAAATTAAAAGAGGCTTACTCCTTGGAAGGAAAGTTATGACCAACCTAGATAGCATATTAAAAAGCAGAGACATTACTCTGTCAACAAAGGTCCGTCTAGTCAAGGCTATGGTTTTTCCAGTGGTCATGTATGGATGTGAGAGTTGGACTGTGAAGAAAGCTGATCGCTGAAGAATTGATGCTTTTGAACTGTGGTGTTGGAGAAGACTCTTGAGAGTCCCTTGGACTGCAAGGAGATCCAACCAGTCCATTCTAAAGGAGATCAGTCCCAGTTGTTCATTGGAAGGACTGATGCTAAAGCTGAAACTCCAGTACTTTGGCCACCTCCTGCGACGAGTTGACTCACTGGAAAAGATTCTGATGCTGGGAGGGATTGGTGGTGGGAGGAGAAGGGGACGACAGAAAATGAGATGGCTGGATGGCATCACCGACTCGATGGGCATGAGTTTGAGTGAATTCCTGGAGTTGGTGATGGACAAGGAGGCCTGGCGTGCTGTGATTCATGTGGTCGCAGAGAGTCAGACACGACTGAGCGACTGAACTGAACTGAACTGAAGAAGTGCATGCTTGGAATGAGGTGCTGATAAAGTAAGCAGAAAATGGATGCAAGAGTCTAAACAGCTAAGCAGAGAGGGTGATGTCACAGTGTTAAGGAGACTGAAATTGGAATTCAGGAAGGTGTGTGTTGTGGGGAGCTGGTGATGAGCTGCAGCTTTCACTTGGGACTCCTGTAGGACCAAGCACTTGGGACAAGGGGAAACCAGAAATAGACTCACCTTACCTGGATCAGAATGACCTCTCATTCTGTGTCTTCCAGGAAAAAATAATTCTCTGTGGAATTATACACAGACAGTATTTCTCACACATTAAAATATGAGATTATCAGGCATCATAGGAAACAGGATCAAAGGACTGAAACCAAAACAAGATAAAAAAACAAACAAAACCCCCAAACAACAACAAACAAGAAAAAAGAAAACCCTAGGAAAACCTATAGAAGAGACAGACTCATAGGTCATTCAGATATTGCAGTTCTCAGACACAGGCATAGTTTAAAACAACTGTGATTCAGATCAGATCAGTCGCTCAGTCGTGTCCGACTTTCCGCGACCCCATGAATCACAGCACGCCAGGCCTCCCTGTCCATCACCAACTCCCGGAGTACACTCAAACTCATGTCCACAGAGTCGGTGATGCCATCCAGCCATCTCATTCTCTGTCGTCCCCTTCTCCTCCCGCCCCCAACCTTTCCCAGCATCAGAGTCTTTTCCAGTGAGTCAACTCGTCGCATGAGGTGGCCAAAGTATTGCAGTTTCAGCTTTAGCATCAGTCCTTCCAATGAACATCCAGGATTGGTCTCCTTTAGAATGGACTGGTTGGATCTCCTTGCAGTATAAGGGACTCTCAAGAGTCTTCTCCAACACCACAGTTCAAAAGCATCAATTCTTCGGCGATCAGCCTTCTTCACAGTCCAACTCTCACATCCTGTGATTACTGTGCTTAATAAAATAGAGGAAACGATGGAAAATTTCACCAGAGAACAAGAACCTATAAAAATGAATCAAATAGGAGTTTTATAACTGCAATTACAATAACTTAATTTAATAAATCAAAGATGAGTTTAATAGCAGATTAAAACTCATATTAAAGAGGATTACTGAACTGGATGACAGGTTAGTAGAAAATATCCAGATTGATGCACAGAGGGAGAAAATACGCAATATAAGATATGTCTATGAAATGACGAAAAGCTAATGTATGTATCTAAATGTATGTACCTGAAGTCCTAGAAAACAAAAAGACAGAAAATGGGTCTGAAGTAATGTTTGAAAATATATTGGTTGATAGCATTGAAACATGTATATTATCATATGTGAAATAGGTCGCCAGTCCAGGTTTGATGCATGAGTCAGGGTGCTCAGAGCTGGTGCACTGGGATGACCCTGAGGGATGGGATGGGGAGGGAGGCGGGATGGGGGTTCGGGATGGGGAACACATGTACACCCGTGGTGGATTCATGTCAGTGTATGGCAAAAACCACCACAATGTTGTAAAGTAATTAGCATCCAATTAAAATAAATAGGAAAAAAAAGAAAATATATTGGTTGACAATTTTTATAAATCCATGTGACATCAAACCACAGACACAGAAGTTCAATGTATTATAATTAGGATAAATGCAAAGAAAACCATACTTAGACGTATCATAATAAACTAAAGAAAAGACAAAATCAAAAATCAAAATTTAAAAGGAGTCAGAAAGAAAAGAAACATGCCCAGGAGCAAAAATATGAGTAACACCTGATTTTGTGAGAACTAAGATAAGCTAGATAAAAATATAATGGCATCTGTTAAATGGCAGAAGAATGTGACTGTCAACCTCGATTTTCTACCAAGAAAACATTGTTTAAAATGAAGGTAAAATAAAAGATGACATTTTGAGATAAAAGCTGATGAAATTAATCTCTAGAATATGAACACCAAAAGGAATAATAAAGAGAATTCTTCAGACAAAAAAAAATGATCCCACATGGATATTAATTAAATAAATATCAGATAAAGTAGATTTTAAGGCAAGAAGTGACACTATAAGAACAGGGTTTGGTTACTCAGTTCTTCAGCACTACTGAACTTTGGACTAGATAATTCTTTGTTGGAGGCAGGGGAGGGCTGTCCTGCGCACTGTAGGATGTTTATCAGCAAGCATCCCTGGTTCCTACTCATTAGACATCAATAGCACCCACCACCCCAAATTGTGGCAACCAAAATTATCTCTGCTGCTGCTGCTGCTAAATCACTGCAGTCGTGTCCGACTCTGTGCGACCCCATAAACGGCAGCCCACCAGGCTCCCGTCCCTGGGATTCTCCAGGCAAGAACACTGGAGTGGTTTGCTGTTTCCTTCTCCAATGCATGAAAGTGAAGTGAAAGTGAAGTCGCTCAGTCGTGTCCGACCCTCAGTGACCCCATGGACTGCAGCCTACCAGGCTCTTCCATCCATGGGATTCTCCAGGCAAGAGCACTGAAGTGGGGTGCCATCGCCTTCTCCGACCTTACCAAATGTCCTCAGCTGAGAAGCACTGTTACAGATAAAAAGACATTTCATAATGTTAAAACAGCCAACTTAAAAGGGAAATAAAAACAAGAAAAAATTTAAGCTTTACTTTTCTTCCAAGATAAGCATTAAAGTTATAAATTTTTCTCCAAGCTCTGTTTTACCTAAGTTTTATTATGAATATTTCTGATTCATGGATTAATTAGTATTATGTTGCTTAACTTCCAAACATTTGGTAATTTTATAATTATTTTTCTGCTATTGATTTTCAGAAAACAAAATTTAGGTAAGCACATAAAAAATGTGAACAGCATGATCCACAAAATTTACCTCACTGCATATATAGACTATTGTATGGAATGCTTGCAGGTATACACTTTCTTTTCAAGTGAATGTGGAATATTTATCAAAGCAGAACATATGCTGGGTCATAAAATATGTCTCAACAAATTTGAAAAAACCAAAATCATACAGAATATATTCTCTGATCATAGTGGAATTAAGCAGAAATTTTAACAGAGTGAAGGAGAAAAAAAAAGATCACCTCAATGAATTAAGAAACCACATTTGATAAAATTCAATACCAACTTATAAAAAAGTCCTTAGCAAGCTAGGATTAAAAAGTAACCTTCTTAATTACAAAAGGAATGAAAGTTCCTTCCCTGCCAGATCAACAGCAAACTTTATTCTTAATGATTAAATAGTGAAAGTATTTCCCCTAATATCAGGAATGAGACAAGGATGTCTGTTACCACTACTTGTAATCATTATTATATTGAGATTCTTAGCCAGTGCCATGAGATAAGACAATGAAACAACATATGCATTATATAGGAAGAAATAAAAGTTTTTGTTTGCAGATGATATGATTGTGTATGCAGAGGTTCCAAAACATCTACAAATGAACTATTAGAATTAATAATGGTTAGTTTAGTCAGGCTATTGTATACAATAAAGTCAACATACAAATATCAGTTGTATTTACTTATATCAGCCACACCAAATTAGAAAGTAAAGTTTTGAAAAGATGCCATTTATATTAGCCTCAAATATATTAAATGGCAACCTACTCCAGTATTCTTGCCTAGAGAATCCTGTGGACAGAGGAGCCTGGTGGGCTGCTGTCCATAGGGTCACATAGAGTTGGACACAACTGAAGCGACTTAGCATGCATGCATGCATTGGAGAGGGAAATGACAAACCACTCCAGTACTCTTGCCTGGAGAATCCCAGGGGCGGAGGAGCCTGGTGGGCTGCCATCTATGGGGTCACACAGAGTCGGACACGACTGAAGTGACTTAGCAGCAGCGGTAAATATATTAAATAGTCAGGGAATATGTAACAAATACAAGGCCTCTATACAGAAAACTATAAAATATTATTGACAGAAATTAAAGACTTAGGTAAAGGGAGGACTGTAACATCTCTGGATTAGAGGCTCAATATGAAAAAGTTGTCCGTTTTCCCCAGACTGAGCTATAGATCTAATGACATGTTAATAAAATTCCAACAGTTTTTTTAAAATGGAAAATGACAAATTGATTCTAAAATTTATATGTAAATTCAAGAGTTAAAAGTAGTGAAGACAATCTTGAGGAACGAAATTGGAGGCTGTAGACTTTCAGATACCAAAACTTCTTAGAAAGCCATCATAATTAACACTGTTGGCCCAAGGACAGACAAACTGACTAAAGGAATAGAATATAAAGTCCAAAAACAGACTCATATATATCCCTGGCCACTGGATTTATGACAAATGTGCCATGGTAGTACAGTGCCAATGGCTGTTTTCCTTCTTTGATAAATTGTGCTTAGATCAATTGGATATGAATATGGGAAAAAAGACTTTGGCCCTTATCTCAGGCTGTACACAAAAATCATTCTTGGTGGATCACATTCCTTAATGTGAAATAAATATTCTAGAAGATAACATTGGAGAATATATTTTAAGACCTAGGAATATGCAAAGGTTCTTTAAATAAGACACAAAAAGAACTAACTTTAAAGTGAAACATTGATAAATGGACTTCTTTAAAATCAAGAATCTTTTCTTACCATGAAGGAAAGTGAAATGACAAGCAACAGAGACATATTTATATTAGACAGGAAGAGATAATTACATCACAAATATTAGACAAAGGATTAGCCCCTAGACTTTATTTTTAAAATTTCTCCAAATCAGTAGGTAAAGAATATCCAATTAAAAATGGACAAAAAGTTCAAATAATCCTCTTCAAAAGGGGATATCTCAATAGCCAATAAGCGTAAAAAAAAAATCCTCCTCATCAATAGCCATTAGAGAAATACAAGGTAACACTTTCATGAGCTATTCCCAACCATCAGGAGAATGCTTAAAATTTTACAAATTGACAACACTAAGTGTTGTAGAGAATGTGGAGGACTGGAATTCATATATTTAACTATTCAGACTGATCAGTTGAGTCTGGATGTTTAAACACAGTGTTGCTTAAAGCATCTTGATAAAAAAATCACACTTGGAAATACAAGTTCTTGTTACTACCTTCTCCCTACAACCGGATGCTGAGACTGACTTGATAAGGTTTTTCTTATGCTTGGATTTTAAATCAAAGGAAAATTACTCCTGGTCTGGTGTCTTTCAGGTCAAACAAAAGGAAACATGTGGGTGAGGTTAAGGGTGGTAATTGTGGGACTGTGCATGGGGGATTGAGAAGGTCCAAGAAAGCAGAATTCAGAGAAGGAGGGAGGGAAAGGGAATGTCAGAGGCCGAGAGTTAAGAGGCAGCAAAGGAACCTGGAGTGAATCGGTATTTGTTCATTTGGATATGTAAAGCACCTAAGGGAGAGGAAAACAGGTGCAATATGCATGCATTAATGAAATGAAAAATGAGGCTTGACCTATGCATAAATATTCAGAATAAAAACATTTTAAAATGTATCTTGGTTTTAGGGCACTTACTCTGTCTGGCAACTAATTCAAAGTTTTCATGGTTACACACACTCACATACATGGTTTGTTAGCTTCCTGTCTGCCTGAGACAAACTTGCTGAGGTGCCCAGGATCTGTGCGCCTCCTTCTGTTTGCTTTGTTGTTCAGTTTTGTTTCTCTAATTAGCAGAGTCTGTCAAAATTGTGTAAAATAAGATTCCTAATTATATAGACTCAGGTGGTCAAATTATGCCACCAAAAATTGTGACTTGGACCTAATGCCTGACAGCAATCCTAGAGGCTGGTTGGTTGGTCCATTTTCTCAAGAAGAGCCTTTGATGTCACCTGGCTCCATGCTAGGGGGTGAGGAAGATGGTGGATTAATGGGATTATTAGAAACAAGACAAGCTGCTACTCCTCGTCAGGAAGAGTGGAGTGTGTCTAAGCAGAGACCCCTCGAAAAGCTCAAAAATAGGCAGCCATTTGTTTATTATTCCCATTACAACAGGGTTTCCTAGGGCTTCCCTGGTGGCTCAGTGGCAAATAATCCACCTGCAATGCAGGAGACTTTGGTTTGGTTCCGTTTCTCTGAGGCCAATTCTTGGAATGATAGCATTTTATGTCAAGGCTACAGTCTGGTCGTCATGTTGTTAACTTCTTACCTGGCAAGCATTTCAGAATCTATGAGGCTGTTCACAGGATATGGCTCAGAATATTTTCTATAGCCTTTGAGAAGGAACTAAAGGTCTATGCTTCATGACCAAACTGTTATTATTTAGTCTCCTTTGACTGTATTGCTTTGTTTCTGCATTTTCTCATTTCTCTGATTAAACTTATTCTTTGGCTAAGGTTTTTCTACAGACAAAAGGCAGGCAAAGGGCCATAGGGTCTTTCTCTCAGTTTTACTGTCCACTGTTTCAGTTGCTTGAAGTCAACTGTAGCCCCAAAATATTAAGCATAAAAGTCCAGAAGGTCTAAACTGTGTGTTGTTCTCATTAGCATGATGAAATCTCATTCTCTCCCACTGGGTTCTGCCTGGGATCCCCAACTACTGACATATTTTGCTCCTGACATCCAAACGTCAACATCATTGTAGCTCAGGGATGCAGGATCATTGGAGCCAGATGATCCTCCTTCTGACATAGGGTCAGAAGCTCAATAGCAACCTAAAGCTATATCATGATGCCTACATCATTCACCTCACTAGGCAGGCTTTTTATTGTCTATCACATATCACAAGAAGGGTGAGTACAAACCAAGATGTTTAGAGAGGGAGAAATCGCATTCACATCACTTTTACTATAGTTCAGTTCAGTTCAGTTCAGTCGCTCAGTTGTTTCCGACTCTTTGCGACCCCATGAATCACAGCACGCCAGGCCTCCCTGTCCATCACCAACTCCCGGAGTTCACTCAAACTCATGTCCACAGAGTCGGTGATGCCATCCAGCCATCTCATTCTCTGTTGTCCCCTTCTCCTCCTGCCCCCAATCCCTCCCAGCATCAGAGTCTTTTCCAGTGAGTCAACTCGTCGCATGAGGTGGCCAAAGTATTGGAGTTTCAGCTTCAGCATCAGTCCTCCCAATGAATATTCAGGACTGATTTCCTTTAGGATGGACTGGTTGGATCTCCTTGCAGTCCAAGGGACTCTCAAGAATCTTCTCTAGCATCACAGTTCAAAAGCATCGATTCTTCAGCCATCAACTTTCTTCACAGTCCAACTCTCACATCCATACATGACCACGGGAAAAACCATAGCTTTGACTAGACGGACCTTGGTTGGCAAAGTAATGTCTCTGCTTTTTAATATGCTATCTAGGTTGGTCATGGGAGAAGGCAATGGCACCCCACTCCAGTACTCTTGCCTGGAAAATCCCATGGATGGAGGAGCCTGGTAGGCTGCAGTACATGGGGTCGTGAAGAGTCGGACACGACTGAGCGACTTCACTTTGACTTTTCACTTTCATGCATTGGAGAAGGAAATGGCAACCCACTCCAGTGTTCTTGCCTGGAGAATCCCTGGGATGGCGGAGCCTGCTGGGCTGCCGTCTATGGGGTCGCACAGAGTTGGACACGACTGAAGTGACTTAGCAGCAGGTTGGTCATAACTTTCCTTCCAAGGAGTAAGGGTCTTTTAATTTCCTGGCTTCAATCAGCATCTGCAGTGATTTTGGAGCCCCCCAAAATAAAGTCTGACACTGTTTCCACTGCTTCCCCATCTGTTTCCCATGAAGTAATGGGACCAAGTTCTTGTCAGTCTTTTGCTGCTGCTGCTAAGTCACTTCAGTCGTGTCCGACTCTGTGTGTAATTTACAAATAAAACTTTATCATAGGTGTGTATGTATAGGAAGAAAACATAGTGTATATATAGCCTATATATATAGGGTTTGGTACTATGTGCAGTTTGAGGCATCTGCTGGGGGTTCTTGGAATGTATCCCCTACAGATACAGGGGGATCTGCTATAGTATTCTAGACTTCCGCATGCCACACAGATCTTGGCCACAAGCTGTCTTCAAGTTAAGTCATGGATGATATTATGCATTCTGTGCGCTCTCTTTCCCTCCTCTTCTTTCTTCTTCCTTCCCCTCCCTTCCCCTCTTGTTCTCTCTTTCTGCCTGTCTTTGTCACTTTCATTCTATCTAATTTAATGGTAGCTTAAGAAGGAACGGTGAGCTATACCCCATTTTAACAAATACATTTCAACTGTTTCAACCATAAGACACCTTACCTATTTCTTCTGTGCCTTGGCATTTGGCTAAAATGATTTTCTGATTAAAAATAATTTTTTTTTTGGATAGTAAAATCTCATTGCCCCAAATAGGCATTGATCCCAGTGTTCCTGGACTCTCAGTGTTGGCTGTACATTCTTGAGCCTCTCAGTGTCTCTTGCCTCCCCATTTAGATTACCACTGAACTAGATACTCAGAAGATACTCAGAAGCAGTGAGATGAATGGACTGATGTGGAGTTGGGTTCAGTGGAGATGCGACATTTTAGAGGAAAAAAAAGTACGCAACGGGAGAAATATGGGAGGAACACAGTACATGTGAAGAGCTTTGTTGTTCTTACTTGAAATTTTAAGATTGCTTTACTAAGTTCAATGATGAAAGCCATCAGAAGAATATTCTCCTGAAAGTTATTTTTTCTTAAAAAAAAGAAAGGAAAAGTCACACCTCCTTCTTAGTATAGCCACAGATGGCAGTCAAGCATCTCTGCAGATGGGGATAGTTAATTAGTTAGTCAAGTCACCCTCTAGGTCAGAGAGTGGTAATTGATTGATGAGGGTTAGTTCTAAAATCTGGATTTTATTATTAGACTTCCCTGGTGGCTCAGCTGGTAAAGAATCCACCTGCAATGTGGGAGACTTGGGTTTGATCCCTGGGTTGGGAAGCTCTCTTGGAGAAGGGAATGGCTACTCACTCCAGTATTCTGGCCTGGAGAATTCCATGGGTTATACAGTCCATGGGGTGGCAAAGAGTTGGACCCGACTAAGTGACTTTCATTTTCTTTCATTACTTACTCTATGTGTGAACTTTTACAGGTCACTGAAACACACTTCATTTTTCTCACCTACAAAATGGGTACACTAAAATCAGCTTTCCTATGATAGTTATACAGATTAAATGCTGTAATACATGCATGCTAAATAGCACAGAGTAAATATTCAATCTCTTTCAGAAACCCACACAGTCAAAGGCTTTGGCATAGTCAATGAAGCAGAAAGAGATGTTTTTCTGGAACTCTCTTGCTTTCTCCATGATCCAGCGGATGTTGGCCATTTGATCTCTGGTGCCTCTGCCTTTTCTAAAACCTGCTTGAACATCTGGAAGTTCATGGTTCACATAGTGCGGAAGCCTGGCTTGGAGAATTTTGAGCATGACTTTACTAGCATGTGAGATGAGTGCAATTGTGCAGTAGTTTGAACATTCTTTGGCATTGCATTTCTTTGGGACTGGCATGAAGACTGACCTTTTCCAGTCCTGTGGCCACTGCTGAGGTTTCCAAATTTGCTGGCATATTGAATGCAGCATTTTCACAGCATCATCTTTCAGGATTTGAAATAGCTCCACTGGAATTCCATCACCTCCACTAGCTTCGTTCGTAGTGATGCTCTCTAAGGCCCACTTGACTTCACATTCCAAGATGTCTGGCTCCAGGTGAGTGAGCACGCCATCGTGATTATCTTGGTCGTGAAGATCTTTTTTGTACAGTTCTTCTGTGTATTCTTGCCACCTCTTCTTAATATCTTCTGCTTCTGTTAGGTCCATACCATTTCTGTCCTTTGTCAAGCCCATCTTTGCATGAAATGTTCCCTTGATATCTCTAATTTTCTTGAAAAGATCTCTTGTTTTTCCTATTCTGTTGTTTTCCTCTATTTCTTTGCATTGATCGCTGAGGAAGGCTTTCTTACCAGACCACCTGATCTGCCTCTTGAGAAACCTGTATGCAGGTCAGGAAGCAACAGTTAGAACTGGACATGGAACAACAGACTGGTTCCAAATAGGAAAAGGAGTACGACAAGGTTGTATATTGTCACCCTGCTTATTTAACTTATGTGGAGAGTACAACATGAGGAACGCTGGGCTGGAAGAAGCACAAGCTGGAATCAAGATTGCCAGGAGAAATATCAATCACCTCAGATATGCAGATGACACCACCCTTATGGCAGAAAGTGAAGAGGAACTCAAAAGCCTCTTGATGACAGTGAAAGAGGAAAGTGAAAAGGTTGGCTTGAAGCTCAACATTCAGAAAACAAAGATCATGGCATCTGGTCCCATCACTTCATGGGAAATAGATGGGGAAACAGTTGAAACAGTGTCAGACTTTATTTTTTTGGGCTCCAAAATCACTCCAGATGCTGATTGCAGCCAGGAAATTAAGACGCTTACTCCTTGGAAGGAAAGTTATGACCAACCTGCTGCTAAGTCACTTCAGTCGTGTCCGACTCTGTGCGACCTCATAGACGGCATCCCATCAGGCTCCGCCATCCCAGGGATTCTCCAGGCAAGAACACTGGAGTGGGTTGCCATTTCCTTCTCCAATGCATGAAAGTGAAAAGTCAAAGTGAAGTCGCTCAGTCGTGTCCGACTCTTCACGACCCCATGTACTGCAGCCTACCAGGCTCCTCCATCCATGGGATTTTCCAGGCAAGAGTACTGGAGTGGGGTGCCATTGTCTTCTCCCATGACCAACCTAGATAGCATATTAGAAAGCAGAGACATTACTTTGCCAACCAAGGTCCGTCTAGTCAAAGCTATGGTTTTTCCCGTGGTCATGTATGGATGTGAGAGTTGGACTGTGAAGAAAGCTGATCGCCGAAGAATGGATGCTTTTGAACTGTGGTGCTGGAGAAGACTCTTGAGAGTCCCTTGGACTGCAAGGAGATCCAACCAGTCCATTCTAAAGGAGATCAATCCTGGGTGTTCATTGGAAGGACTGATGCTAAAGCTGAAACTCCAATACTTTGGCCACCTCATGTGATGAGTTGACTCACTGGAAAAGACTCTGATGCTGGGAGGGATTGCGGGCAGGAGGAGAAGGGGACGACAGAGAATGAGATGGCTGGATGGCATCACCGACTCTGTGGGCATGAGTTTGAGTGAACTCTGGGAGTTGGTGATGGACAGGGAGGGCTGGCGTGCTGTGATTCATGGGGTCGCAAAGAGTCGGACACGACTGAGCGACTGAACTGAACTGAACTGAAATATTCAATAACTGTTAGGTTCTGTTACTGCTGTTATTATCATTATGTTTAATTGTGACCTAAAATGCAGTTGGAGCCATAGGTGTGGTCAGAGGATGATTCATGGTCAGAGCTGTAGGTATGAGAAACCACCAAAAAGAACAGGGACAGTGACATGACCAGATTTGTGTTAAGATGTTTGTCTGCTGTGCTTTGAAGAACAACTTGAGTCCAGATACAAGAGGCTCGGCTGTGGTGTGCTCTGGGGGTATGTATCAGCTGTGAGAGCCAATTGTTAGGTTTTCAGGAATTTTCTGAGTAGGTTTTTGAATATGAATGTTGTTATATATTAAATTATATAGAATTACTATTAAGTTATATTGAAAACAAAGACAATAAATACTCAAAGCATATCACTTCCTAATTATCTTACCACATTTTGCTCTTATCTATCTTATACTATATCTGCATGGTGGAAACAGTGTGTAACACTGTGTACTGAGCTTCTCTCTCCAGCACTGTCATCAGGGATGTGACTTTGGTAGCTTGAAATGAGCCAGGGTGGGAGTATTTATACCATGTAGTCCAGCAGATTCTACAAATCAGGGCTGTACCTGCCCCCTAGAGAGTCAGTTGTTAAACTTTTACTAGCCTCCCCACTGGGTCAGAGAGACCCACTAGAAAGCTATTGAGACCGTTCTGTTGAGAGAGGCTGAGTGCTTGACTTTTAGCATTTAGCGTGGAGGGAGGCAGACTTCAGAGACACTTCGTTGTTAGAATGAGTAAGGAACAGTGACTGCCTGAATGCCTGGGAAAGGAAGATGAAGACCGAAGCCTGAGTGTGTGAGACTCTCCCTTGCTGTCTGATGAAGCAAGTTGCCATATTGTGATCCCACTTATGGAGAGGCCCACCTGGAACTGAAGGAGACTTCTGGCAGACGAGCCAGCGAGGAACTGAGGCCCTCAGTCCAACAGCCTGCAAGGTGCTAAATCTTGCCAACAACCACGTGAGCTTTGGCGTGGATCCTTCCCCAGTCGAGCCCTCAGATAAGACTCCAGCTTTGACTGATGCCTGGTGGCAATCTGTTGAGGTAGAGGACCCAGCCGAGCTGTGCCCAAATTCCTGACCCATCCAAACTGTGTGATAGTAAATGTGAAGTGCTCTGAGCTACTAAGTTTGTGGTAATTTGTTCTGCAACAATAGATAACAAATTCAAGGTCTTTACCTACTTAGCTCTGAGAATTGTATACTTATTTTGTCATGCTGTACTCTGCTTTTCCTGTATGTACCATGAAGCCTTCAGGCTTCTGGAAAGTGGTCAGCAGTGCCTCATTGGGCAAATCTGGATAGGGGTGAGAGCTGACTTGAGCCCTGTACTGGCAGGCAGAGCCACTCACTGATGTAGCACTGGCCACGAAGAGTCCCTCTCTGGTGATAGAGTCATCATCCGCCCTCTTTGGATGACCTCTGGGGTGGCCAGAATTCACACAGGAAGATCTGCTCAGTTTCCAGAGGTGGGAAGGGCCCTGAAGAGAAACAGGGGTAATTTTAACATTCATTGTTTAACTTAGGAAAGACCACATGCTATGAGATACCCTCTCTCTCTCTCTTTTTTTTTTTGCTTTTCAACAGAGAGGACTTAAAAATTTTTCATGAAGATTTTGTTTATTTAAATCATGCATAGAAGAAAACAGAGGGTATGCATTTTTAAAATGAAGCTCATCATAAAGGGATCTTTGAAAGGGATTTGGAAACTAACTGGCAAAAGAGTGGGTCAGCATCTTGCTCCTGATCCTTGAAGCTGAAGAGAAGTCGTGTTTTGACTTTGTGCCCCGGCTGCAGATTTAAGAAGGACCATGGTCGAGACAGGAGTCTTCTAAAGTGACATCTTACCAGACTCCCATTTTAAAACCAGAAGTCTAATTGCCTATGGGGAATTTAAATAACAAAAAATGTAATTTATTTTAAAAACTAATTGCCAGTGTTTAAAAGGCTGCTTCTGTAGGATGTCAAGCTGAACCTCTCATTTAAATTGACCCCTTAATAATACACCCATTAAATTTTTTTGCCTGAAACAGACTAATTTTAAGAAAGTATTTTAGAAGTAAGATTCATTTATTTATTCAATAAATATTTACTGTATGGTTACTTGGTGGTAGGCACTATTCTAGGCACCGTTTTTATTCTAGTGAAAAAGAAAAGCAATAAGTAGACAACATATGATATAATATGATGCTATAGTGCTATTTTATCAATAAAATATAAGCAGCATATACATTATGGTATTAATTTTGAGTAAGGTATATTTATGACATATAGTAAAATTAATCAACATTTTGGCAACACTTTAACAGATTAACAATAAATATAATTACAGTAGTTAAATAATAGTGTCAGGTAGTGATAGATATTAATAAATTCATAAGCACACAAAATCTAAAAATTTGCTTGTCTGTGGTATCATGCTGAAATAGAAAAAAAGATAATTCACTCTTCAGGAAAATAAAGACTATTAAATAAAGGCTCTTTCTCAAAGTGGGAAAAGGCTGAGAAACTTGTAAAGATAGCTCTGGAAAGACATTTGTTGACCCTGTATGGTAACTAGGAATGCTTTTGCCTGTACATGACAGTAAACTCAGTTCTTAGTGGCGCACATAACAAAGGTCCAGAGAGTTAGGCAGCGGCTAGAGTTGCTTCAACAGCTTGATAATGTCACCATAAGCATTCCATTGTACTTGCTGCCTTATAGCCATGAAATGGCTGCTCCAGCATTGGCTATTGTACTCACCTTCAAAGAAGAAAGATGGGGGGATTGGGCAAGGTCAGCAATATTGGCCTCTCTTATCAGGAACCCAAAACCTTCCCAGGACTGCTCTCACCTTGGCAGACTTCTACATCTTATTGGGCAAACCTGTATTGTATGGTTAGCCCTACTTGTAGAAAAGCCTAGAAAAGTGCCTACTTACTCATTGCATGTTCTACAGTGGAAAAGACCAAAGGAGCATGAAATTGGGTATGGATGTTGCATCAGCCAGTCAGGAGAGGTTGCTACAGAAATCTCTGAGTTAGGGCCAAAAAATGCATTGACTTATTCTTGCTTTCCTTGTAGCACATTCTTACCTTCTGATATGGAGAAAGGCAGGAGCAGTTTTGTGACAACACCCTGAGAATGAACTATATACTTATTGTGGTGAAGGGGTTTTGGGAAAATGGACGTATCATAATGATGATATAAAATGAGAGTTTTTGGGTTAAAATGACTAACACAGCAGGGAATTGACAATAATGGCCTGTGTGTGCTCAGTCTCTCAGTCTTGTCTGACCCTTTGCAACCTTATGGACTTAGCCTGCCAGGCTCCTTTGTCCGTGGGATTTTCCAGGCAAGAATATGGGAGTGGGTTGATCTTCCAAACCCAGGAGTTGAAGCTGCATCTCTTGTGTCTCCTGCATTGGCAGGTGGATTCTTTACCACTGTGTCACCTGGGAAGCCCGACAATAATGGCCTTGCTCCGTGCTAGAGGTGAGGAAGATCATGGATTAATGGGATTACAAGAAACAAGACAAACTGCTACTCTTTGTCAGGACGAGTGGAGGGAGGGATCATCTTCTTTTAAGGCTGTGTGATACGATACAACAGAGGGAGTTCAAAGACGACAACATGTGGGCGATCCAGAAAGATGTGATTTAGATAAGAGAACCCAGTGTTGGGTGAACCAGGTTGAAAGAGTTCTAATGTTGGGTTGAAGCTGGGACTGTGTGGATATTGAGGGGTAGTAGAAGTAAAGAGGGAGAGATGCCACCTTTTTTTTCGGTCATGGGGAGAACACTTGCTTGGGTACCAGGCCAGGAAGCAAATATGGAAAGCCAAAAGCATCAGAGGATTTATGATTCACACCCTCTCTGCCTTTAGAAACAAAGTAAGTGGAACAAATCCTGTTATCATTATCCCAACATGCTCATTGAACTAGTTTGAAACAAACCTGGGTAAATGGCAAGTTCTAGCATGTGGGGATGACTCCCCAGTGTTGGCATGTAGGATGATCTTTTTTTATTAAGTGACCCTTTACCAATGAGCTGAGAAAGCAATTTGTCATTTTGAAGGAACCCCATCAAAACTCTAGAGAGAGGTTTTCCTGTTGACGTATAAGAACAGTGGCCATCCATCCCTGACTGGCATGCACAGACACCATGGTTGGAAAGTAGGCCCTTCCTCTGGAGGGATTATAGGTATTTTGGCTCGGATGATGAAGGTTGAATATAATCACCATTAGAAAATTTAATCTCCTGGTTTCAGAAGTAGAATTTTAGGGCACTCTTGTAGGGCTATTTGAAAGAATAAGCATTTTGAAGTTTTAGAACAACATTGGCTAGAATATGACAGGAACACATGTGACTTGCTTTGTACTTTAAGAAACAGTCCAGCAACCATCAGTCAGTTCAGTCACTCAGTCATGTCCGACTCTTTGTGACCCCATGGACTGCAGCACGATAGGCTTTGCTGTCCATCACCAGCTTCTGGAGCCTACTCAAACTCATGTCCATCACGTCAGTGATGCCATCCAATCATCTCATCCTCTGTCGTCCCCTTCTCCTCCTGCCTTCAATCTTTTCCAGCATCAAGGTCTTTTGAAATGAGTCAGTTCTTCATATCAGGTGACTAAAGTATTGAAGTTTCAGCTTCAACATCAGCCCTTCCAATGAATATTCAGGACTGATTTCCTTTAGGATGGACTGGTTGGATCTCCTTGCAGTCCAAGGGACTCTCACGAGTCTTCTCCAACACCACAGTTCAAAAGCATTGATTTTTCGGCACAGAGCTTTCTTTTTAGTCCAACTCTCACATCCATTCATGACTATTGGAAAAACCATATCTTTGACTAGATGGACCTTGGCTGGCAAAGTAATGTCTCTATTTTTTAATATGCTGTCTAGGTTCATAAATTTTCTTCCAAGGAGCAAGCATCTTTTAATTTCAATGTTGCACTCACCATCTGCAGTGATTTTGGAGCCCCCCCAAAATAAAGTCTGTCACTGTTTCCACTGTTTCCCCATTTATTTGCCATGAAATGGTAGGACCAGATGCCGTAATCTTAGTTTTCAGAATGTTGAGTTTTAAGCCAACTTTTTCACTCTCTTTTTTTTCACTTCCATCAAGAAGCTCTTTAGTTCTTCTTCACTTTCTGCCATAAGGGTGGTGCCATCTGCGTATCTGAGATTATTGATATTTCTCCAAGCAATCTTGAATCCAGCTTGTGCTTCATTCAGCAACTAAAAGCAAAAATAATTTCAATCTTTGCTTGTTATCTCTTGAAGGACTAAAGAGAGATTACATTTATGGTTCAGAATACTACTTATTAAAATTTCCTTGAAAATTTCTAAACCTCCAAATTTCTCAGTTTCTAAATCTCTCTCTTTATCACGCCTTTCTCCAACATTCAGGACGCTTTGTTCTTCTGTCTTCCTCATTTCTCTAGTTCCTCAGCATATACCAGGCAGATAAACTTTGGCTTCTTGGTTTGTTTTCCTGCCTCTTTCCTAATCTACCTGCATTATTCTTCTAGATTTTCTGCAACCAAGGAAAGGCAAAGAACTGATCTAAGTATGTTTACATCCTCATGTCTTGAAATTTGGAATAGTTGAGTTTATTTCAGCTTATAAACCTTGAGGAAGATAAGACACTCAGAAACATTTCCTTGAGGCAGTGTATTTTGGGGATTTTATATATCAGGAAATTGGACAAGAGCCTTAAAACTAGATGTTCTGGCTTTGTCTGAATCTCCTGGTAGAAGGGACAATGTCTTTAAGCCAGGGGAGGAGGGAAAAGGGTGGGGAAGGGGAGCAGAGGTCAGTAACATCAAGTTCAAGGCAACAAAAAAGCACTTTACATAAAGAAAGCTTAATATAAAGAGTTACTGATTTTAATAGAGGGTTGGGACAATAAGGGTTTAGCTAACCAGTGTAAAGAGAATCTGAAGCAATAGGGGAGCAGAAACCAGAATGACTATCACCCTTCTTGTAGGGCTGAGAGACCAACTCAGGAAAAACCCCTCCCACTTCACCCCTCCTCGGGAAGTCGGGGCGGTGCTGAGTTCAAGACTCCTTGGTGAGGGCTCAGCGGATGCAGAGCCGCTGCTGAGATATGTCGTCAGAGTGTGTTGGAAATCCTTTCGGAATTCAAGAGAAAGGATCCACAATGAAGTGCAGCACTTCAAGACTCACTGTGAAGCCCGCTAAGGGGCCACTGGGGGCTGGGCAGGAGTCCCGCACCGGGGAAGCCATGTGCACTGCCCCTTGTTTTATTTTTCTGCCAAGAAAGTGCACTAGGTATGAATTCAGTGGTTTATAAATCTCAATTTCTACCTTGTTGAATGATCAAGCATCTACTTTCTGCCAGGTAACTTTTGAGTCTGTGGAGAAAGAGCAAAATAAATAAATAAAAAAACCCAAAAAACCATCGCGGACTATTTTCATATGTTCACATTCAGAGGAGTTTCCCTTCGGCTTAAGACTTTGGACTCCGTTAAAATGCAAATGCCCTATAGAACAAATGGCATTTTAAAGCTGTTATCAATCATTTATACCTTAGTGTTCATGAAGGTCCTATCTCCTTGCCAGATAGCAGGGTTTGATGTGATAGGTGGGGGTAGGAGGGAGATAGGATGATCCTGAACTTTGGAAAGAGATGGTCCCAATTGGAACTGGACCCTAGGGTACCAGCCATGACTGAGCCTGCTGCACAGTGTCTGGGACTTCTGTCCTGAGTTCCATCCACACATCAAATGCAAAATCCACTTTCTTTGTAGAACATTTCCCTTATGTTCTCTCTCTTTTCTTACTTGCTTCGGGGAGGTTTATGGTTTGAAAAATTAAAGTGCGGATCTATTTTCATTACCAAAGGATTTGCAGAACTGAGCTGGGCCTGTCTGAGCTCACATTTGCATTTGCCATCCCGTAAGCTGATTTTCAATGCTGAGCAGCTATTTTAAATGTTTTCAAGAGCCTCCTTTTTAACTCTTTTCCTTACTTATGTTATCTAGTTCTGCAGTTTAAAAAATTCCATTGCTGATTCTAGGTGGAAAATCCCCATATGAAATGCCAAAGGAATGACTGGGCAGTTGGAGCAGACACCCAAGGGGTGGCTGAGCCCGAAAAACCTGACTGGGGGTGTGAGTGGCAGCAAACCTGGAGTCTCAGAGGATTCAGATAACTCCAAAGTTTCTTTATGGCTGGAGCAGTGATTGGCCCAGAGTTGGGACTCAGATAATATTTGTTGATGTGAATGGGATAAAGGAGGAAAAAAAAAAAAAAAAGAAAGAATGGCTAGGGAAATGAAGAAATTATCTATTGTTCAATAAAGTGAGGTGAATGGCTTACTGGCTTTCCATTTCCTACAGGATAGATCAATGAAATCCTCTGAGTGGCATGACCCTTCATGATGTGGCTCTTGCTTGCCTATTAAGCCAAATCTTCCCCCTCCCTGATTCGTATTTTGTGCTGTCACCTGAAATGCTGCCAGGCTTCACCCTGATCTCTAGGGTGTGGCTCTTAGCTTTCACACACCTTGTACTTTCCCCATTAAAATAATGGTCAGGGATTTCCCTGGTGGTCCAGTGGCTAAGACTCTGTGCTCCCAATGCAGGGGGAGCTGTGTTCAATCCCTAGTCAGGGAACTAGATCCCATATGTAACAGCTAAAGGTGCCACCAGCTGCAACTAAGACCCAGTACAGCCAAATAAATAAAATAATGGTCATCCTGTTTTTACATACTATAAGTTAATTATAAATTTTGCTTTTTACATCGTGTTTTTACATACTATAAGTTAATTATACATTTTGCTTATCTGTCTTCCTGTGGGACTAAAAATGTGTTGCTTCTGGGCATCATGGCTCTGTGTTTGAGCCCTTCCTTATGTGTTTGTTGAATGAGTAATTGTACTAGCAACTATAAACTACAAGCAGATTAGCAGAGCTGTATCTAAGTAGCCAGGATGCTTTGGAGTTGGCTCCTGGGGCACTTGGTGGGGAGCCCTAGTTCATGGTAGTGAAGATCCATTCAATGAGAATCATATACTAGAAGGCCAGCCCACTGCTGATTCCAGGACCAATTGCTAGCGCCAGTGTCTGTGAGAAAATAATTATGGTTGACTTTTTGTATTTATTTGTGTACCATTACTTATGGAAGTTCATTTATTTAAAAATTTATTTTTCTTGGGGACTTACCTGGTAGTCCCGTGGCTAAGCTCCGTGCTCCCAATGCAGGGGGCCTGAGTTTGATCGCTGGTTAGGGGACTAGATTCACATGCTGCAATTAAAGTGTTCATGTGCCACAATTAAAAAAAAAACAAACTCCAATACTTTGGCCACCAAATGTGAAAAGTTGACTCATTGGAAAAGACCCTGATGCTAGGAAAGATTGAAGGCAGGAGGAGAAGGGAAAGACAGGATGAGATGGTTGGATGGCATCACTGACTCGATGGACATGAGTTTGAGGAAGCTCTGGGAGATGGTGATGGATAGGGAAGCCTGGCATGCTGCAGTCCATGGGGTTGCAAAGAGGCAGACACAACTGAGTGACTAAACAACAACCAACAACAATTAAAAAAAGAAACATCCCACAACAAAGATGGAAGATCCTGCATGCCACAGCTAAGACCAGATGCAGCCAAATAAATAAAAAAAGAAATTAAAATAAACATTGTAAAATTATTTTTCGTTTTTGGTTAGTAGCAGAAAATGTTATTTATATGAACCTGTACTTGCGAACCCAACTGTAAGACAGAAAAAAGGGAGGGTCTCTGGGCATAGCAGGGCAGAGTGTGTAGAACTTCCGAAACTGGTCCCCCTTCACTTTTGTGTAGAAGAGACCCTCAGACTTCAAATGAGCACAATTTGAAAATCACTGATTTGGATTAAAGAATAAAGTGAACACAGGGGAATAAATCTTTTCCTGGTATATTAAGTAGAAACCCTTTGGCAACCAGGTTATATATTTACTAAGCCTTTCATATGACTCAAAACTCTAACTCCAAGTCAGTTTTTACAGCTTAAAAATTGGTATTGAAATAGTTACTTAGGTTTAATTTTAGAAAACTCAGGTCAATCAATATGTATGACTTTTAAGTTTAATCCTTCCTTTGGGGATCACGAAGCTCCTTCCGGCTCCAGTGCTCTTTGATTTTCTGATTGTGAAGGGCAAGGTGGGAAAGAAATAAACAAGGTGACTAGGTTTCAAGGGCTAGCTTTCTTGGCATGAATGAGTAATTGGAAAGCCAGCATAATCAAAGTAATTTCATCCATCATGTATGGAAAGGGAAATAGAATTCAGGTTATTAAGGTTGCATGAAACTGCTTTTTGAATGTATGTACATATTTCTTCCTAGGGGCTAGATAACGTTTCCCATTTTTATTTCTAAAAGGAGTTATGGAAAAAGACAACTGAAAATAAAACAGAGCTGCGGTCTCAGAGCAAAACTAGAATAATTCATTAAGGAAAAGAAAAGGGTTTTCTGTTTCTCTTTTAAAAGAACAAGCTCACAAACCAGAATACCTGTTTCTAGTCCCCGAAGATCCCCTAGGCCATGAGTCAGCAATGTCATCTGTGACTCCTGCCCAGGGAGGGAGCCGGTCCTGAGTGGCAAACAAGAACCTTAGTTCCTCAGACCCCTGGTCTGGAGGAAAACAGTCATATAACTGACTTATGGGTTTCATAGTTGCCTAGGTGTATGAGCTTTTGGAGTTTGAGGAAACTGAGGAAAAGAAAACTATCCCAGGTGAGAGAGATGGAGAAGGAGCTGTAGAAGGCCAGTTCCAGAGAGCAGAAGAGAGATTGCTGACTGTCAGTAGAGGCACCAGAGAAGGCAATGGCACCCCACTCCAGCACTCTTGCCTAGAAAATCCCATGGATGGAGGAGCCTGGTAGGCTGCAGTCCATGGGGTCGCTAGGGGTCAGACACAACTGAGCGACTTCACTTTCACTTTTCACTTTCATGCATCGGAGAAGGAAATGGCAACCCACTCCAGTGTTCTTGCCTGGAGAATCCCAGGGATGGGGGAGCCTGGTGGGCTTCCGTGTATGGAGTCACACAGAGTCAGACACGACTGGAGCGACTTAGCAGCAGCAGCAGCAGCAGTAGAGACACAAGGAGGGCTGTTCCTGAAAAAGAACAAGTAGATGAAGGCTACATATCGACACTCATTGTCAGAGAGGTGACCTATGGCATAGATTAAAAAAAGAAAACCTAGTTTGACTTTCACTAACCCATGACTCTTGCCTAGAAAATCCCATGGACGGAGGAGCCTGGTAGGCTGCAGTCCATGGCGTCGCTACGAGTCAGACACGACTGAGCGACTTCACTTTCACTTTTCACTTTCACACATTGGAGAAGGAAATGGCAACCCACTCCAGTGTTCTTGCCTGGAGAATCCCAGGGACGGGGGAGCCTGGTGGACTGCCGTCTGTGGGGTCACACAGAGTCGGACACGACTAAAGTGACTTAGCAGCAGCAGCAGCAGCAGCAACCCATGGGGAGTTGGACCTAAGCTATATTCAAAGCTTTGTTCATCTCATTCTCTTTAAAAATCATAAAATGGAGAATTTTCCTCCCATTGGCACAAAAGCTCAAAATTGTAGAAATTTTCTTTCATTCACAGCTGTGTCTCTAGTACCTAAGGCAGTCGTAGTTGCTCAATAAAAAATTCTCAAATAAACGAATGAATAAAATAAAATTTTTCCCCTAGTAATTTCCCCTCTTTTAACTTTTCTTCCTTTTTTCCTTCTTAAAAAGGAGATTAGGATCAGTAAAGTACATTCTAGGAGCCATGATGGATGCATTCTGGGGTAATTTGGATGGAGTCGATAGGGAGAGTATGGTTGTCTTTTCCCAGCATTAAATGGGCTTGCATTGTTGAGCCTTCAGTGTTCTGCTTCATCCACTATTATTCGTAGTAGCCACTCTCTGGTACCAGCTTGTCTAATTACAGCAGCCTCCCCACTTTTTTCCTACTTACTATTTCAAATTTGCTTTTCCCCCCAAATCTAGGAAGAACTGAAGATTTTCTAAAGAACATGTCACTAAATTTGTTAAATCATCAACTTCCATTTTATATACATTTTGAGGTCATGGCCATAAACAAAAAGTTTCCCTTTTTTAATTAATAAAGAAAAATGAAAAGAGGGAAAAAGAAAACCATAGAGGTCATTTTATGTACATGTAATTCTATGTACAAGTGTCCATTCTTCTCCTTACATAACCACCTGAGATTAGTTCTGGTAGCATCCTTCAGAGCCCAAGTGCATGAATTCCATGAAGTCTTTCCAGTTATTCTCATTTTAATTTTCCTTTTTTGAACAGTTATGACATTAATTTATTACTTAATCATGAATTATGGCATACAATCCCCTAATTGATGTTTGTGGATTTTTTTCCCCAGCTATATTTTAATTTCCTTGAGGACAGAATCCTGGCTCATGTAGTGTTAAAATATCTATTTCCCTTGGCTCCCCAAACAATGTTCTGTGTATAGAGGGTACATGTGGATTTGTCAATTTGTTCATCACACTGAATGCCCAGGGAGAGCTTCTACAAAATTTATAGCAAGCCAGGAAAGGACAGTCTGGATTCTCTGGCTGCCAAAAACCAGTGTGTACCCTGGTCACCGCAGCTTCCTGTCAATGGTGCTAGTGGTTTAGTCTGTAAGTTGTATCCGACTCTTTGGGACCCCATGGACTGTAGCCCACGAGGCTCCTCTGTTCATGGGATTTCCCAGGCAAGAATACTGCAGTGGGTTGCCATTTTCTTTTCCATCCTAAGTCTTTAAGTCTTTCAATTTGTTCCTGGTGAGAAAGGAGAGTAGGGAAGACTTTTTTCTCCTTGACAGAGGCAAAAAGCATATGTGGAATCATTTGACCATTCAGCTTGGAGGTAAACATTTGGTCCCAGGAGATTTTCAAGTTAGTGACTTAGCATAAAAAAACCCCACATCTCTGGTATCTAATGATACAAGGACATCTATTGTTGTTATTTAATCATTGCTATTAATAGTTATATATTTTGCATCTGTTTCCTGGGGCTCCAATGAACCCTGGACATCTTAATTACATATAATGTCACTCTCCCTAACCAGTTTCCTTCCACAGGGTAACTAAACTCTATGTAATGAGACTGTCTCTGGCTTCTACCTGTTTCTTATTTCATCCTCATATTATATCTGGGCTTGCAAAGGCAGAAAACTTAAACAGCACCAAAGAGAGTCTTGGTATTATTTCTAAAGACTGACAAGCTTTTTTTGAAATTCTATTTTTCCAGCAAGAGTTTCAGTTTCCCTTTGACTTTATTATTAATACCCTGAGGGCTCATGCATGATAATAGAAAGATGATGTAGCCAAAATATAATTGTATTTGAAACTTTTTAGCTTAGTTCCTCACTTTTCTAAACTGTAAACCTCAAAATTATAAAAAAATACCATGAATTTAACATCTCTCGTTAATTTTTTTTTTCTGTTCAGCTATAAGATTAAAGTCTAATATAGAACATTTGGGATTTTCTTTTCATTGAATTTGGACTACAGTATTTATGGGGAAATTGTCTTTTATTAATTTGGTGTAAGACACACTGAAAACAATACATTATTAAAGCTATTAGGAGGTTTTGGCTGCATGTCAGCATTACCCAGAGAAGTTTCAAAAACTACGGAGCTTCTATCCCACTAGATCTGTGGTGGGGCCCAGAAGCCTGGAATTCTAATACACCTGGTCTGCCTATAGTTTGGAAACATTGGTTTAGACTTTATTTTGTGGGATTCCAAAAACCAAAAGAAGATACTGATCAGAAAGAGCCAGGTTTTTTCCCCCTGGGTCTAAGCTACCTCTTGGTTTTTGCATCAACACTTTTGGGGCTTGCATTAATGACATAAAACAAATAGCATGCACTCTGAGTGAACAAAAGCACTCCTGCCTGACTATTGTTAAAAACTATCACAGCTCCTGAAGATGTTTTTATATACAACCATAGGGTAGGTAACCATTAGACTAGGAGAATCATATTCAGATTTTCTTCTTGTTTTTCAACAAAAGTAGTCAATTCATTCTAGAAATCATACGTGGTTTTGCCAATGAGGTAAGTGTGAATTGTTCAGGTTTTTCAAAAACCTTGATATTTTAATAAATGTTCCAAGGGCTCTGGAAAGGACACCTTGCAGAGACTAATTTTTCTCAGAATAGCTGAGCTTCCCAGGTAACTGTGGGCTATTCAAGACAGCCACCACCTCACTCCTGCTCCTTTATGTTTCTGTGCCTGGCATATTGCTGGGAACGTAGCTGCTCCTCAAGAAATGACATCTAGAGAGTAAATGGATCAGGCCATAAATCTCCTCTTATTGTTATTGTATATTATGAATGTCTCTGCCTTTTAGACTTTAGGAAGTATAATTTAACTTTTTTTAACGATGGCTTATACCATCATGCTGAGCTCCAGTGCCCTCCAGGATCTGTTGTAGTATGTGGAATGTTTTTATTCTGCACTAAATGATCCTAAACTGCTGTGATTTTAACTTCTTTTGTTTGCTTTCTATAGTTATTTTCCCCCATGTTTCCATCCTTGCTGTTAAGCCATCAGCCATCACTTGTTACTGTTATCGATGTGTCTCTTCCAGTCTTCTTTTAATTTTCTGGTCTTACTGGGCTGTTTATTTGGGGACCATATCACCAAGCCTGTTAGAATTTCCAAATAGGAAAAGTAGGCCTCAAGTAAGAACTCTAGGAAATCTTTTCTGATAAAGCTGGCTAATGAGGGTGGGTTCTGTGTAGATGGTGACTGTAAGAGGTCTTTTTTGTTTGTGCTTTGGTTCTTAGCTGTTTTCCAATAAAGCAAGTGCCGAGTAAACAAATAGGCATTATGTCTTTAAAGGAGAGTGAGGGTCCCTCTCCTCAGTACTCCTAATGGCCTATATGGGAAAAGAATCTAAAGAGGAGTGGATATATGGTTATGCACAGCTGATTCAGTTTGTTGTACATCTGAAACTAACACATCATTGTAAATCTACTATACTTCAATGCAAATTAAAAAAATAATAAAGAGAAGTGAAATTCCCTTTGTCTACATTTCGACTTCTTGTACTTGTTGGCAATTAGAGATGGTTCACAAGCATATTTATCTCCATGTATTTCCTTTCAGAAAGGGACTCAAATTTAAACCTCTGCTCCATTAAATTTCATTCATGTTGTTTCCTCTTGGGTGTCCTCACTCCTCCTGTATGGTGGCTTTCAAGACTGGTGAGCATGGCCATTAGGATCTTTCCCCTTTCCTGTTTTTTTTTCAGGAAAAATTGTTTCTCATCCTTCTCCTCCTCCATCCCTGGCCCCTCCTTCTTAGTCTCATGGCCAGCTCCCCATCCTCTTCCTGTCATCTGAACATCAATGTATCTGAGAGCTTTATCTTCAGCCTTCTTCTTTCCTTTCTCCTTACATGTGCCCTGGTGATCACAGTCTAACCATGGTCCTGCCTGATTTGACAGCAACATAGAACAAGACGCCTTGGAGCAGTCACATGAGTATGTGGAGTCCTTGAGAGACCTGCAGGGACCTCTGGCCCCTTCCACCTGCCTGCTCCTAGCCTCCATGTTGTTTGGTCACCATGGTTACTCTGCCTTGGCTCCAGACTTTGGTTCTCACTCTTCAGACGTGGTCTATCTACCAGGCTTAACCCTTGGCTTTCCTTTGGCATTAGGCTCTTTTATACAACTGAATTCTAGACCTGGCTACCTGAATGCCCTATAGCAAGTTATAGAAAGTTCAACATGTCCAAGGTAAAACTGGTTCCTACCATCCCAGTTAGCAACTTCTGAGTTATTCTTTCACTCACATCAGCTCACACTCTACTTCCTCTCAAGTGTTTCTTCTGAATATACTACTTATTTGCTTCCTGCTATTTATATCTGTATTTTTTTCATATTGCTGCACAAAATTGCCACATTTAGAAGATTAAGACAATAAAGACAACACACATTTATTATCTCATAGTTTATATGGGTCAGGATTTCATCTTGCTGCCTCCTATCTCCTAGAGGCTCCTCCAGATCCTCACCATGTGATCCTTTCACAGGCCTGCTCAGAACAGAGTGGCTTGTTTCCTCAAGGCCAGCAAGTGGATATCCCTGATGGTTCTAGTCTCTGACCTCTAAATGCTCTTTTGAGGGCTCACCTGGTTAGATTGGGTCCCTGCAGGATAGTGTCTCCTTTGATTGACTCACAGTCAACTGATTAGGGACTTCAATCACATCTGTACAATTCTTTCACCTTTGGCATATCACAAAAGAGATGCCCATCACATTTTTAGTCCTCTCTCACACTCAAGGGAAGGGGGTTTCACGGGTACCTTTGGGTAGGAATCTTGGGGCCATCTCAGTAGTTTGTCTGCTGCAATATCTCATGGCCTCCTGCCTGAAAATTAGAGCCTCTTCCAAGTAGACCTTCCTGCCTCTTTTTATTCTAGTCTTGTTGTTCTTTAGTCACTCAGTCATGTCTGACTCTTTGTGACCTTGTGGACTGCAGCACGCCAGGCTTCCCTGTCCTTCCCTATCTCCTGGAGTTTGCTCAAACTCATGTCCATTGAGTTGGTGATATCATCCAACCATCTCATCCTGTCACCCTCTTCTCCTCCTGCCCCCAGTCTTTCCCAGTATCAAGGTATTTTCCAATGAGTTGGCTCCTTACATCAGATGGCCAAAGTATTCTAGTTTCAGCTAGCATTAACACCACCTTCTACAGTATTAACACAGTGATCTTTCTGCTGGGTAAATATGATCAAATAATTATCCAGCTCAGGTCTTCGAAGGTTTGCCAAAAAAAAAAAAAAAATCCCACAAAAACCCCAAAGAGGCTAAAACAGATTCTTTCATGTAGCATATAAGACTCTGTGATCAAATCCTTCCTGGTTTCCAGGCTCATCTCTTGCTTCTTTCATCCTAACACCAAATATTGTACTTCAGCAAGCAAGCATGTATTTTTTTCATCCACACTGTACTTTTTCCATTCCTCTAAGCCTTTGAATCGGTTGTTCCTTTACTTTCCTGAGATTCCATCCTCCAATGTACATAATGATGGTCTGACTAATGGAGTACAGCACATCTTTCAAATCTGATCTCCTCAGTGACCTTTTCAGATCTAGCTGCCCTTCCTGGGCTCTGCAGCTCAGGGCTCCATCCCTCCGCATCTCCACTGGTGTTTTCCTCACTAGAGCCCAAGTAGGAGTCACACTTGTCAAGATGTATCTGTGATCTGCTGGGAGAGACTCCATGGAAATGTGTTGCCATCAAGGCTAAGGAAACTTTTGGGTAAAGAAGTCACACTCTGTCCTTTCTCAAGATTCAGGCAGGTCTGGTCATGTCTGCACAGCCAGAGAGGTAGCCTGGCTCAAGGCCTTCCAGCGAGGTCAAGGAGCCTCTTGGAGGCTTGGATTTGTCTCCTGGCCAAACTCATGCTGGCTTCATTCTGATGGGTCTGAATCCTACAGGTCTGCAAGTGCTACTTCACTAAATTCTGTAAAATTTCTTTAGGGTCTATGACTGGTGAAACACAAACAGGAGAGTTGTATCTTCTTAACCTGCAAGACTATAGGCCAGGCTTGACCAAGGAGACTTTGGACAAGGGAAAAATGGCAAAGGTAATAACAGTATGGAGGAGCAGTGTGCTCTGCTTTGGCCACAGAAGTAGCTCTGGCAGAGTGGCAGGGAACACCTTTGTCCCGCTGAGGGAGTGGCAAAAGCAGCTGTGTCTGATAGGAGAGGAAATGTTCAGAGGCTCAGTGTGGGGAGTGTCAGTGATGAAGCAGACAGATGGTCAAACCAGCAGAAATTTTGTTACATACCCACTCTTGTTTTGAACCATAATTGGTATCACGTTTGTTTTTCTTCGCTAGATAATATTTGTTTTTGAGGATAGGCACTGAATTCCCACTGCTCAACATATCTGAAATTTAACATGCGATGAATGAATGAATGAAAAACTGAATGACTCTTTTCATCCTGTGGATCTGAGCTCTTTTCGCTCTTAGGAACGCTGTATGTGTAGAACTTTGAAAACAGTTTGGGCATGGGTATTTGGTCTCAGGCGAAAGCGTTTGGGAGGTCTACTTTGATTGTCTATTGCAAACATTAAAAATTGTCCTACAGAAGTATGTGTTCATGGGTTCCTGATATAAAATAATAATTTTATTATTGGAAATAGTAATAACAATCTTTTATTATCTGTTTCAGAGATATGCAGCCTTACTTGTCTGGCAGCTTATCCATGGAGACTTCCTTTTCTCTGGTTCCCTGTGGAGTGCATATTAAGCCACTGGAGAGAGAAGAGTGGACAAATGTGGTGAGCAGTTTCAAAGTGGCTCTAGTTGATTTGAAAACTACCAGCAGAGATGATTTCCAAGGCTCCCTTTCTGCTTCATATGTCCCTGGCAGCTGTATCAAATTGATCCTGTTTGACCATGAAACATGGAGTACTTGAAATCACCAGCCTCTTCCATTCCTACCCAGGGGGAGAAAAAACAGAAAGGAAAAAGATTTCTCTTATTGGACTCAAAAGTTTGGCAAGATTACAGATATGATCAGGAGCTCAGGACTGGATGTACAGAGACGTTAGTCAGCTAAATTGTACATGATCGAATGGCTGGTTCCAATGTAATTCCATTAACCTCATTTTTTTTTGGTAGAAACAATTAAAAAATTCAAATGCTGTATTCATAAATTGCATTTGGGACTTAATGGTGGTATTTTTTCCCCAACTGAAATGCCTCTGTGAGTTGCCCTCTAATTCCCATTTATTTTTCCTTTATGCTTGAGCCTAATTCTCATGTGGGTCAGAATAAAAGCACTGTGTGCAATCTTTTAACTGTTAAGTTTGCCATCCATAGAGGTCTTGGGGTCCCGACAGACTGCTTGACTGCTAATGTTAAAAAAAAGCTCTCAGGAAACGTGGCAAAATGGCTAATATTTGAATAACTGTTGTTTTAAATTATATATGTATATTTCAGTTATAGTCATCTTACTATTGATAAATAGCCTATTTATTTTTTGATCTTGAATGGAATCTTCCAGTGGTTGGTTGAAGCAGATAATCATATTTATTATGTGTATTTGTATTAAAATAGCATTCTTTTCTAAATCAGGTGAGCTAGATACAAAAACACAGAAATTTATTTACAAAGAACCAGATGCAGAAGATGCAGTTGGGGATATGAAGGCAGAATCATTTGCCCCTTTTTCTTCTGCAGAGTCAACAATAAAGCGTCATTTTCTTTTGGTCAGTCAAGTTATTAGAACTCTCCATATTTAAGGACAATGTTTTTATTTATTTATTTGCATATTTCTTTGTCAGAAGAACTGAGTTGGTTGTGGATGTTTGTTAGATTCTTGTTGATTTTGTTTCAAGAATAGGTTCTGATAGTTGCTGTTGCGTGGAACTGTTCCATGTCAACCTGGATTGGTTGAATTCCTTTTGGCTCAACCAGGGAAACTTTCCAGAAATCAGGTCCAGCCAGGGTAAATATCCTAGTGGTAAAGAACCTGCCTGCCAGTGCAAGAGACTTAAGAGATGTGGACTAGACCCGTGGGTCGAGATGATCTCCTGGAGGGAGGGCCTGGCAACCCACTCAAATATTCTTGCCTGGAGAATCCCATGGACAGAGGAGCCTGGAAGGTTAAAGTCCATAGGGTCACAAAGAGTCAGACATGACTGAAGCGACTTAGCACTCATGCACACACACACACACACATTTCTAGCTTTGTGACAGTGTCATGTACCTTAAGTAACTTAGCACACACAAGGGTAAATATCATGTGAAATGACCAGAAACAAATAGCAGATAAAGCCTAAATGATTAAGACTAACATTTGTTTTGAATTATATTTCTATAAAGGAATATTCCAGTGACTAAGTATTTGTTTAGAATTCATAGCGTGTCAGGTGCTAAGGGTATACATTACTTCCTCCCTCAGGAATCCAAAATATGGTGATATTTACATCTCACAAGGCTATTTACCATGTGTGATATGGCACATATGTAACATACATACATCAATGAAAAGAATATGGTCCTTGGAATTAAATAGTGATTTCAAATTTTGACTTGGCTACTTATTTTGAGTTACCTTTGTTAAGTCATACAATCAACATGAGACACTTTTTCCATCTGAATTATATCCGGAGGACAATAAATACCTTCCTGGTTGTTGTAAGTGTTAGAGATAATGTATATGCTTCGCAGGTGGTGTTGTGGTAAGGAATCTGCCAACCAAAGCGGGAGACACAAGAGATGTCGGTTTGATACTTGAGTTGGGAAGATCCCCTGGAGTAGGAAAACACAGCCCACTCCAGTATTCTTGCCTGGAAAATTCCATGGACAGAGGAACCTGGTGGGCTACAGTCCACGGGATCACAAAGAGTCAGACACAACTGAGCACACATGAGCATGCATGTACAGTACACGGCCTACGGCCTGACCTGTACAGAAATGTAATGACTGAGGATAACATACAAATACACTTGAAGTGGAGTTTTGCAATTTCAAATCGATATTGTCTATGACTGCTTGTATTGTCAGAGCCCTTCTTTCAATCACACATCCGTGATGAAAATTGTCAGCAACAGCATTCTTACAAAAGGAGTCACACCCTAGAAGCTAAAGAAGTCCTTGTTAGACATTCCTCCATGTCTTAAAAGACTAGCTGTGGATCCTTGAGGTGGCAAACATTAACTTGCATTTTTTGTTTGTTTGTTTTCTGAGAATGTGTGCTCTGTACAACTGGAAGTCTCTGCACACCTGCCTTGCTGGGGAGAAAGCAAGAAGGCTGTTCTCTGGGAGGGTGGGCTGGCTGAGTCTCACCAAAGGCATGTCTTCCTTGGGAAAGAGCAGAGGACATTTTGTTTCCCCAATCCTTTTTGTCAACACAGTGGGAGTTATCTGAATTTCATTTGGGTATTAAGTGCTGTGTGAGTTGAGTTTCTGTTAGAGGAGCTGCTGTTATTGCATTAAAACCACAGTTGTTGGGAAGCACTGAAGACTCCAGGGGGGATTTCTCTATCAAACAGCAGGGGCAGAGTTTCGGGTTTTCTCTTTTCTAGTAACCCCCCCTCACCAGAGATTCCTGTTTTCGAGGTAACAGTATCACTTAGCTGGAGACCAAAGGGACAGCGCAGAATTTCTTTCTTATTACCAAGGTGCCAGAACAATCAGCTTGGAAATTATCCAAAGCTTGATTTGGTTCTCGGCTGAGGGGTGGGACTACAGCCTATTAGGGGACACGGAATTCAGCCGGAGGGGAGAATTTCATAAGTAAGCAACGACCTCCAGGTAAAGTCACACATTCTTATGTTGGGTAAAAAGGCCACCTTATGAATATTAACTCATTCCCAGATTCACCTGTGGTTTATGGTCACTGTGGATTTTATCCTTGGAGACAGCCCCTGGCAGCCTTGGCATTTACCAGAGTGACGTTCTCCTTTAGGTAAAAGCTGGAGGCCAGTGCCAGAACCATTGGGATGTGCAGGGTGACAGCTGCCTGCCCACTGAGCTGAGAAACCTAAAGCCTGGGTTCTAACCCCGAACCCCGTCTGCCAGTGCTCAGCCAACAAATCTGTCCAGTAAGGAGAAACACATTCAGATGCCTTGAAAGTTTAGCATCTGCTTCTCGTTGGCTCCTGCTGCTTCAGAAAAACATTCGGAAGTTTCTATTGGATTTGGAAGAGATGGAGATGGCGTATTTTCCGCATCTCCAGAAGCCTACACCCCACTTGGGGAGCTTCATTTACATGCACATCGGATGCCGTCTGACTGCTTCGGACTGCACCTTTGAGCAGATCCGATGGGATCCCCACACGCATGTCAATGAAGCTCCCTTAGCCCGAGCCTTGCTCCAAAGAAGCAAAGAGCAAGCTTTTCTTGAAACTTGTTACCGCAACAATCTCAAACCAGACACCACAATAAGGAATTTTTTTCCCCCTTGCTTGTGTGTATGCCAGGAGGACCCCACGTAACTTGGTTTTCCAGACCGAGGTAATTTATTTAAACATGGATTATTTGAAAAACGGGAGGGGATACAGGGCTTGATTTTAATCCCTGCTAACACAGAGAAAAGAATGCTCGTGTCACAACTCAGTGAGTGTAAAAATTAAAAAAGGCTGAGACTATTGTTTGAAAACAGGCAAAATAATTAAAATTATTATGGAATAATCACATATCACACAACAGCCTCTCACTCTTCTGAGCAACAATCCAAAACGGCTCCTCCAAAGCGGGCCCAAGGGCAGAGGTTCCGTATATCATTCAAAGACCATCTGTCGTGCAATTCCTGTAGCGCTTTTGCACTATTCTGAGGGCAGGCTGAAATTTAGTCCTGGCAGTTCTCTTTCCATTTGCTAACAAACAGCAGTGATGGCAGATAAATATGGCAAACAATAGGCGTTTGAAATGAACTGGAAAGGGATGGGGAGTTTTGGATCCAGCACCAAAATCAGAAGTTCTGGGTCCTGTGCTGGGCTCCGGAGACCCCCACGGCCGGATCCTGCCATGTGGCAGCGCCGACAGACATCTGTGGGCTGAGCGAGGCTTCCGCGCGTCCAGCCAACTTGCTCAGGGCCTGATTTAAATACAGTTCTTTTTTCTTAAAAAAATTAATAATCACAAAGACTCAAAGCTAGGTTTTTGTTTTTTTTTTTCTGTTGTTGTTGGTCCAAGAAAGTCAAACATGGCACATAGTCCCCGAAGTCGACATTTTAGTTTGCAATCTGTTCTTTTATATGGAGGCCGTATCACCTTCCTACAACTCTGCTCACTCATGCTTTCTTATGCGTGCTGTGCCTGCTAAGTTGCTTCAGTGGTGCTCGACTCTTTGTGACCCTATGGACCTGGGATCCTCTGTCCATGGGATTTCCCAGGCAGTAATATCGGAGTGCATTGCCATGCCCTCTCCAGGGGATCTTCCTGACCCAGGGATCGAACCCATGTCTCCTGTGGCTCCTGCACTGCAGGGAGATTCTTTACCACTGAGTCACCGGGTAAGCGCCTGTGTGTTCTTGTATCCCGTCTCAGTCTGTGGTTTTACGTAGCGAGTTGGAGCATAATCTTGATCATTATGCACTATGTGGTGTCTACATTCATTTTTTTTCAGTAATATCAATTCGAGATTTGTTTGATGTTGAATCAGGAAGGTCCAGATGTTGTTACATCTACCTTCAATAATTACAGTTTTAAATCACAAATTAATAGTACCTGAGAAACTCTAGATCAAGGTTCTGGGTGAGAAACTCTAGATCAAGGCTCTGGGTTTGAATGTTCAGAGCAAGCTAGAATTCTGACCCAAATCCTCTTTGAAAATCACTTGTTGGTCACTTTTCTGTGACTATATCTATATACACATAGACTCACAGGCTCCTATACCTAGCTCTTCACACCCTATTTCTACCTGATTTCCAATCCCTAACAAATGAATCTCTGTCTGTATGTCTCTCTCTCACACACACATATACACAAAATTCATTAGACAGAAGTTTCTGGAAAACTTCACAGCAGTTTTAAGAAAGGATCACATATTGAGTGGAACAGTGTTATTTGTAATATGTACAGAATATTTAACAATTTTAATTCTTAGTTGGAGTAACAAAATGTTGTTCCAGCTAACCTTATAAAATCAGCACATCATGACACAGAAGACTGTTGTCTGCACTGATAAAGAGCCCACGTGGACCCTAAGTAACAAGGAAGCCCTCGACATGTGAAATGGACTCTGGAGAGGCATTGCATTTGTATGGTCTGCGGTTCAGGCCACTAATAGGAGCTGCAGCAGGTGGGTGTGATGTTCAGAGACAAATCTAAGTTCTCTATTACTGAAATTATTAAAAGGCAAGGAGCTGATATGGAGAGCTCTTCCTGCACTGTCCCTGACTTGGGTTCTCACAGTTGTGTCAAAATGGTGTGCTCAGATCCAGTGCTAAAGCCCTAATGACACTTGGGTTGTAGTTCAAGCAGGTTTTTAATGTCCACCACTACTTTGCAGTGAGTATAGTTTCAAGCTCAACAACAACAACAAAAAATCCATTTGGAAGCCTAGGATCTTAGAGCTGTAAGGAACTTTAGGGAATTATTTACTTTATAGATTTGGCCAAAAGGAATTTAGAAAAGTTAACATTTTCCCAATGTCATTCAATGAGTAACAGAGACCCTATTTGGCTCTTTCCGACTTTTTGGCTTAGGTCAGTGCTTTTTGTCACACCACACTGTCCCTTGAGGTCTTGGTAGCATAGGTGCCTGAATTATATGGTGCTTGGTGAGATAAACTGGTGTACGAGTGGAATTTGTGGAATCACGGGATTGGAAGACCCTGACCTTTCGACCAATCAATGCCAATGTTACGGTAGTATGGTGGACAACTGAGACATCTCTTCAGTCTTTATGAACTAATCGCCAGGGTCTTTTTACGTGTCCAGTCCATTGTGTCATTTTTAGTTCGTTCTGTGTGTAACAGATCTGTTTACCTATCTGGCTATTTGCAAATAACTATAATTCAGGTTACCTGACTGGCTATTTGCAAATAACTATAAGTCAGGTTACCTGACTCAGAACAGTTTTTTCCCCTTTCTCATTCCAACATTTTTTCTGTGGGTGGGAAAGATCCTGACACTTTTGCCACCTGTAGTTTCTTCCCTGTGGTGGTGGTGTCACACTTGAGAGCCACTTTTATCAGGAATTTTGCAAGTCAGTTGTTAAATTGCTGGCAGCTTTGAACTGACCGTGGCAGATTGTTTACACCACAGAAATTGGCAAACATGACAAGTCAGGCCCCCCACCCCCATCCCCAGAAAGCTGGTTGTTCAACATTTACCAGCAGATGATGGCTCCAGTCCTTACCTTCCTATCTTTCCTAAGACCAATGGGTGAATTTCAGAAAAGCTTAAAACTCAGTACTTCTACAGCCTGGACTGTTCAGTGAGACAAAGGTAAATGACTCTATAGCGAATCTCTACTAACCAAACAGTAGTTTGATAGCATTGTTGTTTTCATGACTGGTACCTGTAGCAATGATTTAATTGGAGATACATAGAAATACTTATTTTTAGATCTTTCTAGAACTGTCTCCCTGCTAATATAGATGATACTTCACAATACATGTCTATGTACGCTGCCAGAAAGGAATTCATTCAGACTCCTGAATTAATTCACCACATCTCCGTTTATGTCTGTGGATTCTTACCCTCTCCTTTCAGACGAGGAAATGAAGTAATATCCAAACTGAATGTGTCATTAAAATTCAGCCAATTCAAAATACACTTATCAGAGCCTATTAAGGCACGGTACAATAAGATCTCAACTAAATGAATAATATTAGGAAGAGCCCCCTGTCCTCTAATTGTTTTCAAATTCAAAACAAATTTATGTACTTTTATTTCCTCCATCCTCCACCTGAAGGGCTCCCAGTTACAATGGTCTCCCCTCTTCCCTCTTCTTCAGAATCTTCACATGAATGGGAAGGAAAGGGTCTGTGCTCTTAGGCCAGAGTAGAGGGGATTTAACAGCAGTAGGTGGCAGCTGGTCAGTTTACCAGGCAGTCCTAAAGTGGAGATGTTCCTAAAAAGAGAATGGTAGTTTCCATGCTGTCCTGGGAACTGGCTTGGGCTTCCAGGGCAAAGGCAGACTTCATCTCTGCCAGAACAAGTCAAACTGGAACGTGTGGTGAAGGCAGATGCTGCTAAAAATCAAACAGGGAATCAAGTTCCTCCAGAACCTCCTGGATAGTGGAGTCAAAACAGCGAAGAAAGAGTTTAAAGATCAATGCCAGGCTGACTACTAAGTCACCCAACCTGGTTAATAAATTGGCTGTTCTGTGAAAACCTACGTGCACATCTCTGGATCATGTTTTATCTCTTGAGGCTTCCTCTTCTGTCTTCCCATTTGAACATAAGTGACTACAGTGGGCTACCTGAGCACCACTTTTCCTTAAAGAGATCAAATGTGAAATGTCTTTCTCTGTCGAAAACAGTGAAGATCTTAACTGCTGGCAGTGTTTTGCACTAGAAAGCATAGAATAGAGCAGAACTGAATTTCAGTTCTAGTCTGTTAGTGCTGAAGAAGCCCCATGACACTGGGCCAATAACTGAATCACTTAGAGCCTCTGTGTGAGCTCATCCCTGAATGCGATTAAAATTGCTGGATCTTATATATTTATATCTGTCATATTGTCATATATATATATAACAGCAGGCTGGTAATTCTTTAATATAATCATTTGGGATTCCCCTCTTCCCATCACCAACATTTCCTTCATATAACTCACTTATTTTTATATCTCCCATACCTCTTTTTAAAATTCTAAATGGAATTCTTTTTCTTTATAGGCATGATTCTTAAAGAGTGGTCTCCAGACCAGCAAGGGCAATATCACTTAGGAATTTGTTAGAAATGCAGTTCTCAGGTCTGACCCTGGATTGACTGATTCAGAAACTCCTTAGGTGGGGGCCTAGTGATCTGTATTTTGATAAACTTTCCAGGTGATTTTGGTGGACAGTTTTAGGGTGTCAGATTGAGGGGTGAATCTGAGGAGCAGGATAATAGGTGTGGGGAGCAGCTGTCAAAATCCCTTTGGTGATCAAGGCCCAAGTTTTCTCTAAACCCAGGCACTGTCATTCAGTTTGCAAAAAGCATGCCAGGCAGGTACCACCTTGGAAAAGTGAAGAGTCTGAGGTTATTATTGTTAATTGTAAAAGCAATAATAATGTGAGCGTAGTGCTTTTTACATTTCTGTATTTTTACTTCATTTTCTCATTTGAGGCTTGGAGCTGGAATAGTGATGATGAGAGGGGCCTAGCATCTTGACAGGCTGATTTCCACTCAAGGAGGCATGTGGTCCCAGCTCCCAGGCCACAGTCGCTGGAGTGTGCTCATCATGTCCAGCCCTTTGTTACCCCATGGACTGTAGCCCGCCAGGCTCCTCTGTCCATGGGATTCTCCAGACAAGAATAGTGGAATGGGTTACCATGCCCTTTTCTAGGGGATCTTCCCAACCCAGGGATGAAATTCACATCTCTTCATCTCCTGCACTGGCAAGCAGATTCTTTACCCTAGCACCACCAATGGGCAAATTACCACCAATGCCACACAGATTCTCCACCTTTCTCAGATTTGGATCCACAACCTTTTCTGGGGAATTGTGGATCTAGCAGACCAATAATCACATATCTCAACCAATGACAGATACCACAAGGGAAATAATTTTCACATTTAAGTCACCCAAGTCCATGACTAAACAAGTTACAAGTGTAGATGGAAAAACTCTGGTTTCTGCAGCTCTTGGGTGAGAGGAGCCTGCTGACTGGGAATTACTTACACCATGAGTCAGAAGGGGCTGCAGAATCGGGTGACATATGGCCCTTGGGCCTCTCACTCCAGTGATTGGCAGGTCACACTCTCTGGTTTTTTGACTAAGGCCTGTCACAGTTGAAAAGACAGCTAGTGAAATGGTTTTCACTTCACTGAGGGCAATGCCACAGGTCAGCCAATGCCGCCATCCCAACAGTGAAAGGCTGCAGTGCCTCTCTGTTAAGGACCCTGCTCAGAGCAGTTTCACACTGCTGTGTGTTGTTGCTGGATAAAATGGTGGCCAGATGGACTAGTGGAAAGAAGAGGAAACATTTTAACCTACACATATTTGCTAAAGCTGACAAGACAATGTATTATTTATTAACAGGCTTACAGGAAAGTTAGAATCACAACTGAGCAAACAGAAGAAGGAAGTGTGTCCAAATTAGCTTGCTTTGGACAAGAATTAGAAAATACACAAGAAAACACCACATCCACACCTTGATGGAGCAGGAATTTCTAAGGAAGATCTAGAAAAATCAAGACTGTCTTTGCAGGCATAAATTTGATCTGATTTGATAGTACATTTAGTGGCAAACCTCTGCAGTTTTCCTGGCTTGTATGCATCACACAAGAGCACATATTCATTAATGCAAATGCATATTTAATTGTCCTTAAAATGAAATTATATAGCATTTAGAAATGAATAAATGCATAGCCATTGGGATTGTTCATGGTGACATCTCTCATTTGTTTCATGTGTGTGAGAGAGAGAGGGGTGGGGAGAGAGGGACCTTTTTGTCATCAGTGACAACCTCCTATAATTTCAGAGAAAGATGTGGATTGTTCTGGCAAATATTTTCATGTTACCATTTGATAGAATTTGAAATGGTAGGGAGGCTGGACCCCCTGTGAATTTTTCTTAAGCAACACCTTCCTTCTCTCTTTCTGTTTTTTCCTATTTTTCTTTAATAAAAGTTTTTTTTTTTTTTTAAATCTTGAATTGGTGCTCAAATTCATCATGGAATATGATTAGAAAAACATAAAATAACGTCAACTGATAACATGGGTTAAACATACCTTTAAAGGGATTAAAAAAAAATTAAAACCACATGAATGTACAAATCTAGCTTTCACATCTTCACTGAACCCTTTTTCAGAGGGCACATTGGTTTTTGAGTGTCATTCTTGGTGCAGCTGTCGAGATCAGGAGATACTGCACAGTTCGTTCATCGCAGGAAGCGTGTTTCCCAGGATGGGTAAAGAGCAAATTGCATTGATGAAAGTATATATTCAGTCAAAATAAAATAATTCTCTGGAAAGGAAGATTTCTCCCATTGTCTTGCCGTGTGTGTGTGTGTGTATTTTTAAACAAATTTTCAACTCTTTCTTTTATTTTTCTTTTTTCTAATAATGCTAGAAAAAATTTAAACCTTGACTTTGATGTTTTGAACTTTCCTAGTAAGTTGATGTATGCTGCTGCTGCTAAGTCACGTCAGTTGTATCCGACTCTATGTGACCCCATAGACGGCAGCCCACCAGGCTCCCCCATCCCTGGGATTCTCAAGGCAAGAACACTGGAGTGGGTTGCCATTTCCTTCTCCAATGCATGGAAGTGAAAAGTGAAAGTGAAGTCTCTCAGTCCTGTCCGACTCTAAAGACCAAACACTGGCTAATACCTACCTGGTAAAAAACAATGGCAAATTAATTAAACAGAGTACGTTTTATTCTATATAAAAGCTAGTCAGTTATTTCTGCTATTATGACTCTGGTGAAAATAATTAATTTGAAATCCATAGATAGGTTTAAATTTAATTTCTATTATAGTTGACAATAAGGACCCAGGCTAATTCAGTGGTTCTTTTTTCTTTCTTTCTGTTTTTTTATAGTGAGATTTTTTTTTAAACTTTAAGTAACAAATGATTATCTTTCATATTAAAAGTCTGAACAATATCTGCCATTTGTGAATGACTGTTTTCTAACATGGATGTTATGATGAGTGTTCTTGTAATGGCTTTGCATATGCTTGTTTGTCTGACGATATATGTTCATTTAAAGGATTTCTCACCATCTGAAATCCACCCTCTTCCTTTTAGTCAGTTGGTGGTCTTTATTCAGAATGCCCTTTGCTTGCTCTTTGCCCAGCCTGGTCCATTAGTAGCTGTCTTTTCTGGTGTTCATTCTAAGCTTCATCTTGGTCTTGGCTGTGTGCATGTGAGGTCAAATGACAAAAAAGCGGAACATCCTGCCATCACGTAAGCAAATGCCCCAGCTGACCTACCGAGTAAATTTGCTTTCTTTAACAAACTGAATTCTATAGACGTAGTTGTACACAGTACAGACAGACTGTAGGCCATCAGAATGAAGATGTGTCCATACTTCTAAGGGATCTATTTCACCTTGATCTTGAGTTCAAAGATCATTCAAGTTGTGGCTCGCTCTTTCCTTCAGCAAACCTGTGTGATCCAAAAAGTAGATAGACTGGGATAGGTGGAGAATTCCATCATCTGCCCTTTAGGTTTTCATTCAATTAGCAACCAGGCCATTTTTGCTCATTCCTGTCACAGAGTTCGCAGGGCAGATTAGTTATTCACTTTGAAGGGTCTTAGAGTTATGTACATGACACTTTAGTTTTTTTCACCCTCTCAGGACATCTTTCATTCTGAATTTCTAAGCAAATTGGAAAAAGTTGAAGCAGCTTTTGTCTAGTGTGTAGTGTTAAATAAAAATTATTAGCAATTCCTGGCTTATATTGATTTCAAATATTAAAAGCTCTGGAAGCCTTTACTGTTTGGTTATATGTAATCACTCTGTTTTAGTGAGTAGTGTACTAGTCTTCCAAATTCTGACCTAGTTCCTAAGATAGATAATGACGTCTCTTTTTTTTCTCTTGGAAGATCTTTTTGAAGAATAGTGTATGCATCTTAAAATATTTTTCTTACTACAGAATTAAAGTTCATTGTAGAGAATATAGATTATGAAAAAAGAAGACAATAAACATCACCTTTAATTTTGCCTTCTACAGATAAGCACTCCGTGGATGCATGCATGCTAAGTCACTTCAGTTGTTTTAGACTCTTTGTGACCCCATGAACTGTAGCCTGTCAGGCTCCTCTGTCTGTGGGATTCTCCAGGCAAGAATACTGGAGTGGGGTTGACATGCTCTCCTCCAGGGAAGCACTTTATAATTTGAGGTATTTACTTTTAAAGAAATTTTCCACTATGCATATAAAAAAATGAATGTTATTTCCTTATCAGAGTTTAAGGGGTTAAAAGGGAAAGAGGATTATTTCACTTCTTGCTTACATTTTCAGCTCCCTCAAGGTCCCCTCTTTAACAGACTGTCTCTGGAGTGATTCAGGATGCTGAGGCAGTTGATCACTGAATAAATCTTCCCTGACTCTGAAAATGTTACAGTATTATGCAGTGCACACAACGCAGGTTGCAGCTGAGCTGCTCTGTGGCCAGAGATGATCTCTGGGTAAAGAAACTGCTTGGAATTAGCCAGGGGAGTTTGCATTTCTGTAGCGAAACAGTGAGCACAGAAATGGAATTGAGTGAATTGCTCAAGATTTTGGCCATATAAACACTGAACACAGGCTGGGAGAGCATAAAATAAAAGAAATTTCAGTATCTTTTGATTCAGGGAAGAGAAGGACACCTTATAAATGTCATTCGTTAGACAGCCCAGAAACAGGCGTTTCAAATACATCATCAGATGGCTGGCAGGATGGAATGTCCTGGAAGCCCCATTTCTCCCGGTGCCACCGTGAACAAGAAAGCCATGTAGTATGAGGTAATGTCTGCTTCAGAGAGCCATGGAGCTTCAGATGTCGGCCTGTCCTCTGTGTCGACGTTGGGATGTGGGACATGGGGTGGGGAGAGGTGGGGGATGGGAGTGTGTGGGGGAGACACTTCAAAACAGGTTCTCTGAGAGATCTGTATCCTCAGATTTTGGCCAGTGAGAAATCAGCTCTTGCACTTGGATTTAAAGGAATATTTTCATGCCATTGTGACCATCAGAATCACTCTGAAATCTAGCCCTCCAAACTGTGAGCTACTTGTCGTCTTCAATTTTTGTGTTTCCAGTGTTGAGGCAGGTGCCTGAAATATACTAGATGCCCAGTAAAAACTTGCTGAATGAAGAAATGAATGAGTGTGTGTAGTTAACAATGATTTAGAATTAGCTGCAGCAAGTGAAGGGCATGGGCATATACAGCAGAAGATCCTTTTCGTGTTTACCATCTCTGTTTCATGTACCAAGAAGAGTAAACTCTTAAGATACAGGCACTATGGTATAGTCCATGGAGGATGCAAACTGTCAGCTTCAATTCAGTACACAGACTTGTTTTCTAGGGGTGAGAAGTGAGGGAGGGGTGGCAGAGGTGGCTCAGAGTACTACAAATATTCTTAATGGAAATGCCTTTGGAAGAAATACTTACTAGACACACAACTGCTTTGGTTAAAGGACATGGTCCTATACACAAATTTACTTGCATTGTTTGTGGAGACATTTGAACTTGACAGCCTTGGTGTGGTGAAAAGCTTCTCTGTAGGCCAAATGTGCTGAATGTACCCACTCTCTGGGGGTGGGGTGGGGGATCAGGGATTTATAATTTCAAAAGCTCTTCCCTGTGGTGTGGATACAGGTGGTCTGCACCCAGGCATTTAGGAACCAGTGATATAGAGGAAGGCGTAATGTGACTTTTCCATTTTTCTATAATTTATGTGAACCATTTAGTCTTAATGTCCAATTACGATGCAGTGCCATAACAATCACCACATGTATGTTGTTAAATGTGTGCCTGATTAACTTTATTACAGGTTGTATCTGAAATAGCAGTAACTATACCTACACGGGGTCTCGGTCTTCAGAGATTTTTATGAGCAGGATATTAGAAACATAAAGGGAGCACAGTTGAGGGTCAGACTTTGTAAGTTTTTACGTGTATCTCTGTGAGGAAGGTTAAGCTGTAACTAGTTTGTCATCATTTTTAAAAACTAGTTTTTAATCTGTACAATATTGTTATTATCTCTTTCATAATATGTGGACTTTCATTTCCTTTGTGATGAATTTGGGGGAAAGGAAAAAACTGATCTAAAAGTATGCAGAACAAGGAAAGTTCTGTTGTGATGGCAGTTTCCCTTTGACCACGAGATTGCTCTGATATCAGACTGTACTTTGGTGTCCACAGCACCTGCCTGGTGACAGTGAGGCATGGCCAAGAAAGCTTGAACCAGAAGCCATATTGAATTCACAGATCCATTCCAAGGAAAGAAAGAACATTCTGCTCAGGACAGACCCTATAAATGACCGATGTGCCCTGCATTCTACCACACAGCTCTGTTATGCCAGAAATTGCCAGGCACTACTTGTTTATAGCACTGTGACACCAGATGCGACCTTTTGGACAGTGGTCTTGAATCAGATTTCAGCCAGTTGCCATCATCTTGTCCCATTCCATCACTGATGGCTCAGACGGTGAAGAATTTGCCTTCAATATAGGAGATCCGAGCTTGATCCCTGGGTCCAGAAGATCCCCTGGAGAAGGTAATGCCTACCTACACCAGAATTCTTATCTGGAGAATTCTACGGACAGAGGAGCCTGGCAGGCTACAGTACATGTGGTTGCAAAGAGTTGGATATGACTGAGCAACTAATGCTTTCACTTTGTCCCATTCCAGTAAAAAGAGAGAAACAAGAAAAAGGCAAGTTGAAAGGATTATATAATATATAAGTATACCAAAAAATACATTTTTGGAGATGAGTCATTATCTTGGACAACTACTGAAGTTGGTAAATGGAACAGAAATGTCTGTCCCAAGTGCCACAGGGGACTGAATAGTGACATAGGTCTCACCTTCAAGACTTCACAGTTTGTCAGACCTTCTCTGGGTCCAGTTATCACTGGAATCAGCAGGAATCTCAATTCCTAAATCACTCAGCCACTCACTGACACCAGTCCCCTTCAGTTTTAGTGAAGAGCCGAGCTCTGACACAAAGGGGCTGCTCTAGCTGCCTTTCCACCTTGAGGGATCCCCAGGGAGGTCGTGATGCTTGTGCAAAGCCTGGGCCTTGGTGCTCAGGGCCACCTGACCTCACATTCCAGCCTTGACACTCACTTCTGGTGCAACACTGTTCTGATTACTCTAGCTCTGAGAGACTTCTTTTTTCAATTTTTATTTTTAAATTATTTTTAAGATTGGTGTGTAATTGTTTTACAATGTCGTGTTAGTTTCTGCTATACGATGAAGTGACTCAGCTATATACATATATCTCCTCCCTCTTTGAAGCTTCCTTCCACCCCCTGCCCCATCCCACCCCTCTAGGTCATCACAGAGCACCAAGCTGAGTTCCCCATGCTGTAGAGCAGCTTCCCACTAGCTGTCTATTTTACACATGGTAGTGTATATATGCAAGAGCTTTGTTTCTGTAGGTGGCAAACAAAGTGGATGAGATTCACCGTGCAGTGTTGCTTTGAGGATTAAGTGAACTTGTATAGACTCAGGGCTTGTCACATGGTCAGGTATCACTGAGTGATGCCATTTTCCTTTGCAAGGGGCTGGGGAGTTGGCCCAGGGGACTCAGACACCAGAGTGGAGGTTCCATAGGTTGCTCTTTGCCAGTGTAGAGGGACCAAAGCGGCTTTCCAAGGGAGGATATCTCCTGTAAATCAAGCCTCTCCCCCAGCCCCCAAGGGTAACTGGACAGTTGTCTATACCCAGGAACACTAATTTGGATCTGAGCACTAAATTGTACCAGAAAACATGCTACCAGTCTCACAGATTTATGCTCTGTTAATACACAGAGGCCTGACTGGTGCCTGATGGGGCCACAAGGGCACTGCTTTCTGTGCATGCAAGGAAGAAGGGGCAACAAGAAGACCAGACAAGGTTAGGAGTTGTTTTATGGTTCTGTTGCTGCTGCTGCTGCTGCTAAGTCACTTCAGTCGTGTCCGACTCTGTGTGACCCCATAGACGGAAGCCCACCAGGCTCCCTCATCCCTGGGATTCTCCAGGCAAGAACACTGGAGTGAGTTGCCATTTCCTTCTCCAATGTGTGAAAGTGAAAAGTGAAAATGAAGTCGCTTAGTCGTGTCCGACCCTTAGTGACCCCATGGACTGCAGCCCACCAGGTTCCTCCATCCATGGGATTTTCTAGGCAAGAGTACTGGAGTGGCTTGCCAGTGCCTTCTCTGATGGTTCTGTTAAGAACCTGCAATTGTTTATAGTGGTGAATTTAAGGGATAAAGCAGATTCATCAAAGATATCTTTATGGAAACGGGGTGCCTTTTGAAGGTCTACTTTCTCCTCCCTTCGTATTCCTGTTCCCTCTCACTCTGGCATCCCTTTGTGACCAACGCTGTTGCCCCCAAACTGTACCCCTGCCCCTCCCCCTGGGGAAATTTGCAGAAAACCACAACTAGCCAGATCCTCCATCCTGTTCACAGCACAAGAATCAGAGGATCTAACCACAAGAAAGTTGGTGCAAGCTGGGTTCAGCTTCAAAAGCTGGACAGAGGTTGCCCTGCAGCCCATTACCGTCTCACTGTAATAGTAAGATCTCTCCCTGCCATGCCATGATGGTTTGACCCACTCCTGACCCAGATGCCAAAGGACAGAAAAGAGGTGGCACCCCAGTTTCAGGAAGAACCGTGCCTATTCCCAGAAATCCAATACATTTGCCTCCCTTTCATTAACCTTGCCTTTAAAACCTTGCCTTAATTGCACCCTGGCTGAGAACTTGATTTTCTGAACTAAGTTCCTGCTTCTCTGTGCTCTGGTCCTTGAATAAATCTTGCCCTGCTTGATCTTAGCTTTGGTTTCATTTTTTGGCTGCTTGACTCAGAAGGTTGAAAAGAAACTCCCTGGCTGAAAAAGAGGGTCTCTGTCCAGGATAGGGCCCCAATGAGGGTCCATATGACCCAACTGGTGTCACCTTCAGGGTTTAATAGCGCCTGAGGCAAGCTCCTCCTTGGCTTGAAGGGCATTTCTGATCCACCCTATTTTCATTTGGTCTTGTTTGTTAGTTGATTCTGTGACACTTTGTCCTACCTGTGCTTCGTTGTGATATTTTGCAATGTTTACTAATTATTTAGCACGTTTACTTCTTATTTCCTTTAATGAGGAGTAAGCTTTAAGGATGGTAATCTTCAGGAGGGCCAGGAAGAATTTTCCATTTTTTGGTCATTCTTTCAGATCCTAGTCAGGGGCCCTGTGCATGCTGGTAACTGTGGCAATAAATACCAGTTGGGTAAACAAATGTTCCTGTTTCTAGAATGATGTTGGGTTTGGTCAGTGAATTCTTATAATAAGAAGGACCAGGATTCATTGTGCTGGGGGGCATATTTGCTTTATTAACTCTCCCGGTCACCTTAACTTAATGCAGAACATTCGACATGGTTGAATCTTCACTCACTAATCAAGGAAGGATGCCTGAAATGATGGGCATCACAGACCAGAAATTATCCCTGGTTTTTCTTCTAAGAAGAGGTGTAATTTTTTAGACAATTCACTCTAGCATATACTGCTTCAGCTTTTTCATCTGTGAAAGGAGTGTTGAGTAGACACTCTGTAAGTTTCTGGTATTGTCAAAGATTTTACTCTCTTTAAGTATTTTTAAGATTTCTTTTATAATTATGACTGCTCATTATATATCCCATAACTGTCTTGGAAAGTGTAGAAGCTGAATTATTCAACCTTTTAAAAAATTACATTTCTAATGAACAATTTTTAGTGTTTTCACCTATTTTGGATAAAATTACAAAAAATATTCTGATAAAATGAAGGTTTTACCCAAGATGAGGATTCAAAAAAGGTATTTAAAAAAATCAAGAATGCCTTTCTAGTATTTTTTATGAAAAAATATTTTATAGCATTTTTCTATTTTAAAATTTTGCATTTAATTTAAAAACTCAAAGCTCAATGCTATAAAGCTGTGAAAAGTAGAGAGACTGAAAAAAATCTAATATCTAGAATAAATATATTTTTTTCTGGTAAAATTATAGACAGTATTATGAATGTTCTGCCTGATTAACTTCCGATTACAACATTCTAATTGGAAAAGTCCTTCAGGTAAAATAGGACAAGCTGTAGTCTAATAATAGGCTGAGAAGCATGGCTTCATGGACACAGTCAGGCATTGAGTATTTAAGCTGATCCCTAGGGTGCTGAGTTCTGGGCTGGAGACTTACAGGGATACAACACAGTTTAGTAGATTCTGTCCACAGGGCCTAGCTTTTGAAGTAGGACTTGTATTTCCTACACAGTACATATCTATGTCTGTATTTACCTCTTTATTTCTATTGACTGAGTAAATAAATCCACCCAAACAAACCCTTATTTTAAAAAACCCAAAACATAAAATAGTAGTCTTGCAGTTTCTCTTCCAACATAATTTTCAAAATTCTTCTTACTCTGAAAATTTTAACTTGGTTATCTGTCTTGACCCCAGTGACTGACATTCTGATAACTCCTGGCCTGCCCAGATTCTTTTTCTTAGCTGAAAGCACAGCATTTGCCTGAAGACAACATCTCTGAGTTTATTCCATGAATATAAATTCCTTTAAAAACGAATTGGAAGGAAAATGCAAAAAAGACACAAATGAATTATTTGGATTTCTTTTAGGACCTGTACCTGAGTTTATTTTCAGGCCCATCTCAAAATTTTGTATTTATTTATGCATGGACTGCTTTGTTCCAAAAGAGAGGTAAGGTTACTCTATGCTCTCTATTTTTTGTTCTCCCGTGGAACTAATTTGAGCAAATCAACCAGATAGTACAAAGTGGATCCTATGCTGGAGCTGTGGCGTTCATGCAACTGTCACTGAGAAACTGGGAGGGTGCTGAAAAGCCTTGTGAAGACAGGATATTTCCACCCGCCTTGACCTTCCCATGATCAGATTTCATTAGAACCACTTCTAAGGCATTTTAACTGGGTTAAGATGTTACCTGGGAGAGATGCCAAATAAACTAATCTGTGTTAATGTGTTATATATCTGATTAATTCATGGTCGCAAACACAATGCCTCAGGGGCCAGACCAGTAGCTTGTGAATGGACTGCTGACTGGGGAGGGCTGGACAGGAGCAGGTACCCAACTGAGGCTTGGCACCTGTGAGTGCGTAGGCCTGGGGTCCAGGCAGCCATGTGCCTTCCTTTTAAGGAAGATTAATGGTGGCTCAGACAGTAAAGAATCTGTCTGCAATGCAGAAGACCGGGGTTTGATCCCTGGGTCGGGAAGATATCCTGGAGAAGGGAATGGCTACCCACTCTAGTATTCTTGCCTGGAGAATTCCGTTTGACAAAGGAGCTTGGCAGGTTACAGTCCATGGGGTTGCAAAGAGTCGGACATGACTGAGCGACTATCACTTTCACATTCAATGTCTGAAATATCCCGATTTTTAAAATGTTGATCATTTTTTCAGAATCTCTGGAAACATGGCATCAGTTCAGTTCAGTCGCTCAGTCATGTCCAACTCTTTGCGACCCCATGAACCACAGCATGCCAGGCCTCCCTGTCCATCACCAACTCCCAGAGTACACCCAAACCCGTGTCCATTGAGCTGGTGATGCCATCCAGCCATCTCATCCTCTGTCATCCCCTTTTCCTCCTGCCCTCAACCTTCCCCAGCATCAGGGTCTTTTCAAATGAGCCTTATAACGTCTCTCTAGCCAACCTGATGTGGCCAAGCTCATTGTCCTCTAGTTTGTACCTCAGGATTTGTGCCTTCCTGGTCTTGTATCCTGGAGGCGAGTCTGGAAGCAGGTGGCTGTTCTGAATGTTCTGTGAGGATCTGAGTGGAGAAGGAGCCTGTAGATAACACCCAGTCACCGAGCATGGGATGTGGGGGTGCTGGGCAGGACTCAGGTCCCTCAGACCTGACTGGAGTCAAGTCTAAAGGAGGATGAAGGCCGAGAAGGGTTGGCAGGGGGCCATAGCCTCATTTCTTCTTCTTGGGATGAGATTTTGAGTGACTCGGAGGCTTCTGTCATCTTCAGTAAATGACATTCATTTTCCTTTGATGTGGAAACAGCCATCATCCCGGGTTGGGAGAGCTCTGCGTGTTCTCAGGTTCTCAAGGTGTTCCTGAGCAGAGCAGATACCAGGGTCCTCCCTATCAGTGTGCAAGCAAACCCCTGTGAGAGACTCGCTGGCTGCTTCTCAACCAGAGGATTAGCACCGGTTTAAAGGAACACAGGAGGACACTTCAAGAGTGTCTTCTTGGCACTGGAGTCAGCCAACAGCTGGCCTTCAGGAGAAATGCAATCCTTTAATTCAGGACCAAAAACATAATTTTTCAAACAGGTCCCCAGAGTCCACTGTGACAGTCTGGCACTTATGACTAGGAGCCGCCTTCAGAGCCAGGTTCGATGTGAAAGCTCTTCAGGGCGCCCCAGGCACGAGCCTTATTGGTGGACGGGGGTGGGGGTGGAGGGCACCCTGTCATTGCCAGGTGACCTTGACAAGTGAGATTATAATGCCAATCGAGCCTGCTGGGCACGGTATGGGGGTCTGTGGGTAGAGGTGAAAGGGTAAAAGGAAGGCAGGATTATCCTGAACAAGATTAGCATTTGAGAGGTGGCTTGTTTTGCTTTGTTTTGAAGGTAATACAGGACAGCATAAAACTTCCCGTGCTCCCTCCCCCCGCCAAGCTTCCTGGTCCGGCCATTAGGGGGAGCTCTGCGCTTGATTAAGATGCATAGATGACTTAGTTCAGCAGACATCTGAAATTTTCAAGAGAGCTCAGTCCTCATTTTCTTTTTCATGCTGTGCCTTTGTCCTGCAGCAAGTTGTCGTTTTAGGATATTATTTCAGCAATGGCTATGTGAAGGCACTGGGGTTGAACACAAAGAGAAATAGTTGTGTTGATTTTGGAACGAGACGAATTTCTGTTGGAAAAGTAGTGTGTGTGTGAAAAAGAGACAGGAAAAGAGAAAAGGGGATGGAAAGAGGAGAAGGGGAGAAGGAGGAGGAGAAATTATAAGTTATCATGAGAGTTTCTATGTGGCTTGGAGTCTTACAAGGGCTATTTGTTTTCATTGATGGGACCACTGCATTTCCTTCTCATAGACACTGATTAGAGTCCTAGGTTAATCATCACGTAGCAGCTGATCTGCTGACCTATAAATCTCTTGGAGTTGAGAACAATCAATGATGGAGGGCATTGCTCAACAGCGGACAAGTGAGTGGTGTAAGTGCTGGTACCCATGGCCAAGATTTTACATGGTCCCTTTTGGCTTATGCTACTGGTTTCAGTGTCTTGATTTAATCCCCAGTCAAGATGAGGATCTGGAAGTATTATTAACTGGTACCTGTTCTGCAGCTGCACACACGGAAACACCACGCGTGTTGCTTTTGTAATAAGGAGGAATCTGTTCTCCTACATTCTCTCCCCTCTTCCGCCTCATCTTCCTGGGTTTGTAGTGGACTTGCTACTATTTATTTTCATCCTCACCGGTTAGGAGGGAAATGGAAGAAAGAGGAAGTCCATGAGGTTGACTATGTTAATTTACCAGCTGTTTTTATGAAGCAAATAACCACAAACATCTTTGGCCAAAATGAAACACACATTTTGGGTATGGAATTTGATGATCCAGATAGCGCTAGGCTTTCACTAACAGCTATATGTATATTTCCTAAATAGCAATATCAGCAAAACATTGAGGCATTGAGGTGGGTAATAATATTGCTTTAAAATACTTAGGAGAAGTGAAAATCATTTCAAAACACTTTAATTGTCATGTAGTGTTTCCACTTCTCACTTAAATTTTTGTGCCTCAAGGTCCCCTTTACTCAGACTGTCTGAAGCATGATTTAAGTTTTTGGAAGCAGCTGATGGTGGCATAAATCTGGCCAGACAGGGAGGGTACTATGGAACTGGCAGTACATTCTGCCAGCCAGTGTGCCCGAATGTCACAGGAAACTCTTCAGAATGAAGCAAGCAGGGACTTCTGGGTATCCTGACCAATGCAGACAGGTAGAGTCATCCCTCGGTATCCATCAGGGGGGACTTGTTGCAGGACCACCCTAATACTGAATTCCTCAGATGCCCAAATCCCTTATATAAAGTGCCATAGCATTTACATATAACTTGCACACATCCTCCAGTATATTTTAAATCATCTCTAGATTACTTATAATACCTAATACAATGTAAATGCTATGCAAATAATGGTAAATACAATGTAAATGTTATGTAAATAGTTGTCTGTACAGCAAATTCTAGTTTTGCTTCTTGGAACTTTCTGGAAATTTTCTCCCCCCTGAGTATATTCGATCCATGGTTGGTTGAATCTTCGGATGTGAAACCTGCTGAAAGGTAGCATCGACTGTATACGCAAAGGAGGAAATGTTGGTCATGTATTTAATTTGGGGATGTACAATTTGAGTGTATTTTGACCACCGGAAGGGTGATCCTTGGGCAGTGTTCCTCAGTGTGGGGTTTTAGCAGTTGGCCTGTTGTGGGACTGCAGGCGTCTCAGTCTCACCTCTGACCAACTGCAACAGAGCAAGGGAATGTTTGCTTTGAAAAGCGTTCTGAGTGATTCTTTGCATACTAGTGTTTGGGAAAAACTGGTTTAGAGGACTGGGGGGAAGCTATTCTGAGAGGAGAGAATAAGGAATTTGCGGGGGTGGGGGGAGCAACATACATCCCAGGCCCTTCCACCTGCATCCTTATATATCCTCAAGCAAGAGAAATGCCAGTGAAAATATGGAAGCACAGAGAGGTTAAGCAGATTGTTCAAGGTCACACAGCTGGTAAGAGGCTGAGCCAACCCTTAATTCAAAAGTTAGTGCTCCTTTCACTTAACCATGAAACGTAGACGGTTTTTAATTTCCTTGTCAAAGAGTCCCCAGGCATCAGTCATTATAACCAGGCATGCAAAGAGTTCAATTTCTATTTCTTTACATTTGTTTGGATTTTTCTCAATCTCTTGAGGGGGACTTGACATCTGTCAGCTGTGGAACCAACCCAAGCTGTCCCTCACACTTCAGAGCAGCCACCCTTTTCCTTGAGGTCATTCTGGAAACTTGGGGCACAGGAAAGATTCATGTCACATCTCCAGGGGGAATTCAGACTCCACATTCCTTAAATTTTGTATTCTTTTAGTTGGTGTGATGTAGCCTATCTCATACCAATCTTTGATTTTCTATCATTTCTTGAAATAGAAATACAGACTCAGGTGAATTTTGGGTGAAATGACTCTCTTTGTAGGTTTGGCAGGACTCATTATTTTTCAGAAGATTTTAATTCACAAAAGAAAAGCTCTCTTTGAAAGGGGTTTTCTCATGAGCATCTATTGCCAGTCAAGGACTTGGACTCTTAGCTTCTGAGATCTTGAAATGCTTCCTAGTGAAATCTTACCTATATCATTTGTCTTTCAGATCGAGGGTGGAATCAGCACAATTTAGTGAAAAGATTATAGGCTCTGGAGGCAGACAGAAGCAAGCTATTGATCTGTTTTGGGCTCCTGTTTCCTCAACCATTAAATAGGGATTAAAAAAACCCAACCTCACAGGGAGACTGTGCTGATTAAATGAGATACAAGGTGTGAAGGGTCAATCCCAGCATGTGGTGTATCAAAGGACCACTGCCATACACCATGATGGCACTTCCTTCCTTTTTTCTGGAAGAGGGACGAGATAGGCGATGTCCATGGGCTGGGAGCCGGCAGCGAGGGAAGCTGAGATTAAACACAGGGCGGGCCGCAGCCAAGGGGACCAGCTGACAGAGACCAAAATAAGTATTTTACCTTTACAAGACATTTTGTTGTTCAGTTGCTAAGTCGTGTCCGACTCTTTGTGACCCCATGAACTGTAGCATACCAGGCTTCCCTGTCCTTCACCATCTCCCGGAGTTTGCTCAAACTCACACCCATTAAGTCAGTGATGCCGTCCAACCATCTCATCCTCTGTCATCCCCTTCCCCTCCCGCCTTCAGTCTTTCCCAGCATCAGGGTCTTTTCCAATGAGTCAGTTCTTCGCATCAGGTGACCAAAGTACTGGAGCTTCGGCTTCAGCATCAGTCCTTCCAATGAATGTTCAGGGTTGATTTCCTATAGGAATGAATTGTGCTCATCTCAGCTTCTTTGGCTCCAAGCCACAAGCCAGCAGTGCAGCCCTTGAATAGTGCTTTGCGGGCGTAAAGCTCTGTCAGACTCACAGTTGACTACTCAGGCTCCTCTCCCAGCTCGGCCACTTATTCATTATGCAAGTTACTTTCTCAATTTCTTCTTCTGTAAAATGGAGGTAGTAATGGTACCCACTTTAAGGGCTGTGTTTGGGATTAAAGGTGAAGTGCTTCTGCAGGGCCTGGAATGCAGTAAGTACTCCATAAAGCCTGTCTCACAGCCGCCCGTGCTGTGCAGCATTTACTTTTATTATTCACAGAGTGCAGTTGGAAAACCTGCTTTAACTTATTGAGGTCCTCTTTCTCACCCTGAGGGTGCAAAGTTAAGTAGGGGTAAAAGGCATCACCCAGGGTTTAGAGGAGGAAAAGTGTGAGGAAGAAAGGCCACTTGCTGATTAAGGGACTGCATGCTTCCAAATCTTATTTTGTTAAGGCTCAATTTCCTTCCATCTGTAAAACATCCATCCTTCCCATCTTTGATTCTTTCTCATAACTGTCTTACTAAGAAAATTCACATTTCTCTTTAACCAGGTTTTATATCCTCTTTTGTCCCCTAGTAATTGTATCGATACATCCAACAAGGGTAGACTATCTTACTTTAGCCTAATTCTCCTTGTGAGAATGACTAGAACAGGTGGACAGATTACAGGCAGATTCTTTGCTGTCTGAGCCACCAGGGAAGCCCTCTGTATACTACTTTATATACAGTACTGTGTATACAAATCCCACCATTCTAAACAACTGATATGAGGCTGGAAAAAGCTGCTATGTTGGTGAGGAGTGATGCTTCCTGGATACAGCAGCCTCCTCCTCTTAACCTAATTGGCTACAACTTTTGGTAAATCACAATCTCTTCATCAAATTGTGAGACCAGAAACAGAACAGATAGAAATACAAGATTTTTATTCAGGTCCTACAACTAAGTAAAAGTCTGGATTGAGTTACCAACTGCTTGGATATTTCTGGGCTGTTCATAAAGAAATATTACACACATTGTTAAGTAAAAGGGAAGTGGTGATGTAACTTACAATAATATATTTCTGCATATTGTTTCTGTATATCTTAGATTGACTATTTTCAGAATGCAATCTATTGGATATTTTCTTTCTGTGTTGTGATACTACAGAAGGATATATTTGAGCATAATTGGCAATTTCCAAATGTAGAATAGCTTTAGAATTCTTAGTGTTCTTCCAAATGTAGAATTCTTAGTGTTGAAAGGTATTTGGCTTAAGGTAGCATACAGTTTTGTTTTATTGACTTTCATTTACGTGTGAAAATTTGTCAGGACAGTTCTTGACTGCCATCAATAGTGCCTTTATCGGTTAGGGATTGGGGAAGATTTTGAGTCCAGGATGCGTTCATTCTGGTAGAACAGATAAACTCAGAGTAAGGAAGCAACTGATTAAAATGTGCCAATGTGTCTCTTGCAGTTTCCTGTGGATTGAGCATCTATTTAAATGAAATAAATGAGGACAATGTGGCGCTGAATTGAAGCCTTAATTAAACATCAAGACAAATCTTTTTATTTGGGAAATAATTTCAAGCTTATAGAAAACTTGCAAAAATTAGGAGAGAATAAAGAACACTGTAAAGTCTCTGGCCATATTTGCCTATTGTTAACATTTTTCCCCATATGCTGCATTATTTGCACTCTCTTTACATGTACATATATTTATACTCTCTGATATGATATATGTAAATGCATATATACTCAGACTAGTTTTTCTGGACCATTTAAGGGTAATTTACATATATTATGGTCCTTTATCCCTAAATACTTCCGAGTGCATTCTTAGCACAGGGATATTTTCTTACATAACCACAGTACAACTATCAGCTTCAGGAAATTTAATGTTGCCATAATACTTTTTGTCTAAGCTAGTGTCCATATTTTAATTTTATTAATTGGCCCAGTAATGGCCATTATAGCTTTTTCTCCCTCAGTATGAGATCCAGTCTAGGGTCAAATATTGCAATTAGTTGTCACATCTCTTTAGCCTCCTTTAATTTAGAACATTTCCAGAGCCTTTCTTTGTCCTTTTGACATTGGCATTTTAAAAGAATACAGCCCTCCATCTTTTTTTAATGGAACGTTTCTCATTTTGTCAGACGTTTCCTCCTGGTTGGATGCAGGCTACACACTCTTGGTGGAAATATTCCCTAGATAATGTTGTGCAAACAGTGGACATCTCCCCTCCTTGGTGATGCAAATTTTGGTCCTCAGTCTAGATATTTTCTGGTTTTTCCATTTTATAGCTACCATACTTCCCCTTGCAACTAATAAGCAGTCTGTGAGTAGGTACTTTAAGAATATATTGCCTTGCATGGAAATTTTCTTTAGATTTCACATCCATGGATGATTCTTGCCTGATCTGATCTTCACATTAATGATAAGACGCAGACTTTTTCATGGTAAATATCAGGCAGTGAGCAAGTCGTTAGTTTTAGATGGTGTGTAGCCAGTAGCCAGCAACAGCTTAGAAAGAGCAAAATTTCCCTTTGCTTTGCAGTGCTGTGCTGTGCTTAGTCACTCAGTAGTGTCTGACTCTTTGTGACCCCATGAACCACAGCCCACCAGGTTCCCTTGTCCATTTGGATTCTCCAGACAAGAATATTGAAGTGGGTTGCCATGCCCTCCTCTAGGGTATCTTCCCAACCCAGGGATCAAACCCAGGTCTCCTGCATTGCAGGAGGATTCTTTACAGACTGAGCCACTAGGGGAGCCCAAGAATACTGGAGTGGGTAACCTATCCCTTCTCCAGGAGATCTTCCTGACCCAGGAATCGAACCAGAGTCTCCTCCTTTGCAGTCAGATTGTTTACCAGCTGAGCTACCAGGGAAGCCCTTGCTTTGTAGTCCAGGACATCAAGTCAAGTGTAAGTTAAAGCCCCGTTTTTCCTGCCAGCTAGCACCAGTATGAGATTCAGATGAACAGGCTACCACACACTCTTTGCATTTGCCTGTCTTGAGCTGCTGATCTGGGCTTGGTGAGGGTAGTGTGGGTGGTGATCATTACAGGGCTCAGAAATGAGTTTATTACCTGTTTTGTCTCCTCTTAGTCCCATCACGATAGATTGATCCACACCTGGGATTCTCAGGGTGTCCTTTGCTTAACCCCCAACCCTTTGGATGGGGAAGGGGATGGTGGAGGGTGGTAGGGTAGAAATACCAACTTCGCATGTATTGACAAAACCGCGTGGAGACAGGATAAATAAATAAATAAAAGGAGGCAGGCAGCCAACTCGGAGGAGCCTGCAGTCCTGCTCCCTGTGGGGACTCTGCACTTTGGGGACCCCAATTCGCACATGACAAGCAGATAAGCAGGGAGACAGCGATGCTGCGCCTCTCTGCCCTAGGGGGGTGTTGCTTTTCCTGTGGCAGAAACTATCTGTGCTCCCCAGTAAGTCCAGGAACAATCTCCACTTATTATACCAGCTCAAAACCCAGGACTGTTTACAGCCTCCCACCGATGAGACACTAACCCTCGCTCATTACGGTCACGGTGGGGACTGATCTGCACCGCGCTCGCCTCGCATGGGGCCCACATTTTCATCCAGTAAAATCACATGTTGTTAACTCAATCTATACAGCGAAAACAGCATGAATAATGGAACCTTTAATCCTTATTTCTCAAAATTAGATTTCCACTTTATCCTTCTCCCCTTTCCTCTCTTTTAAAAAAATTTCTTCTCAGTGCCAAGCAGAATAGATGTTGTCCAAACCTGAGTTCTAAGCGGATTCTGTGGGATTTCCATTCCACTACCAATTTTGGGGTGAATTGATTGTGTTTCTTCCCCTGGTCACTTTGCACGTGACTCTGGAGAAATTAACATCATCCCTGTCAGAGGGAAAGAGATGGGCCTGTTGACACAGGGTACAGCCAAGGGAGTGGAAACTTAATATCTGATTCAACTCCTATCTGTAGTATCAGAGCATGAAGATGCTCAGCGCCTGGTTTGTTTTCTCAGTCTTCCTCTCTATACAGATTTATTGGCTTGGAATTATTTTTGTTTTTAAATCAGAAACCAGCAATACTAAATCAGACTTCAAGGATGGAGTTTGTCAAAATCTGGTGTGGGGCATTAAGACACCTTTGTTAATATATGTAGTATTATATAGCGTGCAACCTAAGGGTTGTATCAAAAAGCTTCAATCTGTTAAATTTTCAATATATTGGATATAGGTAAGTAAAACCAAATGAACTGGACCTGCTTTAGTTGTTAGGATAGACTGCGTAAGATAGATTTCATGTAGGTTGTGTGAATTAACTGCCCCTTCCTTCTGAAGGTTCAGAAATGTTTACCCACATTTCTAAAGTACCACAACTCTGAATCCCTGAATATACACACATATACTCCTTTGTGTAATATTGATCACTGGATTCCATTTGCGAATCCAGTCCTGACTCTGCTCATGTTTGCTAGGTAACCGTGGTCAAGTTCCTCATTTCCTCATCTGTAAACGATGGGCAGTCGTGAATCCCACCTTGCAAGGCTATGCTGGGCCCTAAATGTGTTCATGCACATAAAGTGCCAGCCTGGTGCTCGGCTCATGCTAAACGTGCAATAAATGTTAGTTGTTATTCTCAGAGAGGGAGTTTAGTAAAGAGTTCATGAACTGAACCATGACTCAGATGGTTCCTGATCTGAAACCACAATCTTAAAAAAGCCAATTAAACATTCTAGCTAAAAGCAGGCTGATCTACATCAGTCATCAAGGCAGCCAAAATAGATCAGTCAGCCAGTGATCTATTCATTTCATGACTTTAAATCTACCTTCAGAAATTTCTATAGAAATACCTTAACAGTGTATCTCTTTACTGTCACTCCCGGATCTTAAAGAGATAAATACAATATTTTCTCTTCCAGTTGCTTCCTTCTTTGGATGGCTTATTTTTAACAAATGAAAGCCTTTAGTGTGTTTGGAGAGATGTAAAACCTTCATTAACGAAAAGTTCCTGGTAGGAAATAAGTTGCAGCTCGCTATTGTGGGTGCCTTTTCGTCACACCAGGCAGGCCTGCAGGGTCCCATGGGTGAGGCTGACCATGCCCTGCAGTGGCCCTGGTTCTCCTGGCTGTCAGCGTTTGCTCTGGGCACACACTGTCGCCTGCATCTCTTCCTCATTTTAGTGATAGAATATCCACCTAGAAGGAAGAAGGGCATGTGAGTAGGTCTGGTGCCCGGGTGTAAGCAGAGCCCTCGAGGGTACCACCAGCTTCCTGGGTCATGGGTGGCCGGCTGTGGCCAGGCTTGTCTGTTCCTGCAACACATTGTCGCTCTAGCAACACCTATCAGTTTGTACCATCCGGTGTTTTCTAAGCATGAACATAATACCTTTGTCAGATATTCCTATTCTCACTTTATATCGAAGAAGATAAAGGTGAAAGAAAGGAAAAGATTCACCTCCCCTCCAATCCTACCTGTGCCTGCATCTGCCAAGGAGCTGCTTTCTGAATGTGGGAGGGGGTTGATTTCAGCATTTTCCCCACCTGATTGCTTAAGTCTTCTTTTCTGATTTTATTACTCGTCAGTCAGTTTATAACCAAATGACAAAATGATCATGTCCCCAGGAATACCTTTATATGCGTATGGAGCCTTCTGAGTTGCAGTTTCAAAATCTCCTATATGACTTTGTCATAGGAACAGGATCACTGGCGCATAGAAATTCAGATGTTCATTTGTAAAATCTGGTGACTGGCATTTTTTTCTGTACTCCTAGCTTCCTAAATTTACCTACCTATCTGAGTCTCTTGAATTTGATATTTATGTTTCAAAGTGTTTGTGTATGTATGTAAAAAGGAGCCATATATTTTGAGAATTAGTAAAGTGAGAGACATGAGTCTATTAAAGTAAAAAAAAAAAGGATACACCCAGGTATGTGCCTATGAGGTTAGTGAGCTGGGTCCAAGGTGAGGGTCCAAACAAGAGAAGAGCCAAGAGGGGCCAGCACGTGTTAGAGACAGCAGCCCATCCTCCATCCTGTGCTCAGTCACTCAGTCGTGTCCAACTCTTTTGTGGCCCCATGGACTGTAGCCCACCAGCCTCCTCTGTCACGGGATTTTCCAGGCAAGAATATTGGAGTGGATTGCCAGTCCCTTCTTCAGGGGATCTTCCTGACCCAGGGATCGAACCCACATCTCCTGTGTCTCCTGCATTGACAGCTGAATTCTTTACCACTTGAACCATCAGGGAAGCCCTTGGCCATCCTGAGGTTCTGAATTTCCCGAAGTTCAAGAGTGTTTAGCAGGACTGGTAACCTATGGTGACTTCTCCTCACTTTAGAGTGACAATGACTAAAAAGTCAGCCTTGGTCTTGTCCTTTGCCTTATTGTTATCAGGTGCCCTCCCACCATCCCTACTTCAGGGAGCACAGGCCCCAGTGAGGATGGGGTAAGCTGTCTCCCAGGACCGTGCAGAACTCAGGGCTGCTCACTCCGTGAGGGGTCCATTAGCAACCGGGCAGTCTTACAAGTGGTGCAGGACTGCATTCCTAGTCCGTCCAGTTCAGCCCCTGCCGCAGATTTGATGACAGGGCATGTGATATGTCATTATCTAGCGATGTGTCATTTTCTCCGAAGCGAAATTTGGTTTAAATGAGGCTAAGGTTTCAGTAGTTGTGGTCCAGAATCTTGTCAAAGCATAATTGTCATGAAGACAAGGAAGATGAATAAAATGGGAAATTCATCCAATTTTTATTAATTGGTGGTAGGTTATCTTTAACTGTATACAGAACACTGGAGTCTCTCCCTCAATGTAGCCTGTCCCTACGCCCTAGCGTCAGTGCTGTCTGGCTTATCATCTCAAGGCCAGGGGCAAGGTCCATAGAAATGGGGCTGAGTAGTATTTTATATGCTGATTGTGGTTATTCTGATGAAGTCCTAAGCTGTGGCTCCTCTGTGGTAAGGATGTAATAAGATGAAGTCTTCCTAACTCAAGTGAGTTTATATTTAATTCTGTATCTTAACTCCATTTTGGAAGTGGGAAAAATAGATCCAGAAAATGTCAAGATTCTAAAAAATAGAATAGTTAAATAAGGGTTAAGTAGTTAAGAAAGTTAAATTCAGTGTTTGTTTCTGAGTTTGTAATGAATTCAGTGCATATCATGACTCTATAAGTCAGAAGTGTGCAGAAATTCAGTTGACTTGACTTTGGACTTTAGGAAACACCTTTTTAGCAAAGAACACTTGTCCTTTAACTATGCCTTAACAGTGAAGCATTTGTATTGATATTGCAAATATGGGTTAGTGCCAAATAGCCCCATAACATAACTGCATGCCTGGCATGATTTGGTGAGTGAAGGATGTTATGTCGGGTGATGTCCATGGGTTGAATTGATTTCTTGTGTGTGTGGAGTGTGTGAGCTGCATTAATGTAAACTCCCCAGTGGTTTGTTGAGCTTTGATTTTCCATAAAACATGTGCTATTTCCTTATAAATTCAGTAGATCCTGTAAAGAAGGTAAGCCGCTCAAAAGGTACAGAAATGAGTCCAAGTCTTACCTTTGGTGGGGTCACCTCTGCTGTGTTGTGTTGCCTCAAGATCTGGAAGAAATGAAAAGATGTGACCAAAGCTGGTGCCCTGTAATTTTATCCAACCTGCATTGTGACAGTCTCCTGAACCGTGAGTAAAATGCAACACTTATGTGGGAAAGAGGAGGCAGTGGTCCTCTCTCGAGGTATCCAACTTTTAATTCCTCATCTTTCCAGCAGGGGGTAGTCTGACATCAGAGTTGTTTATAAAAGGAGTGGGAAAATGCTCTCAATCCTTAGTCACTTAGCTGACTTCTCTGGAGGGAGAGTCCTCCAAACCCAGACAGATCCTGCTACCCTGGTGGATCAGACCTGTCATCGAAACACAGTGTTCAGTGATTTTAGCACAGAGGCAGGCACTCAGCTATTTTAAACCGTGTCTTAACTGCAGATGAAAGAAAGGAGAGCTAGCCTTGAGTCTTTTGCACGAACATCTCGGGCTTTGGCAGATCCACATGTCTCTGCTCTCTAGGTGTGTGTACACTGCTTTATTTCCTCTCTTGGGAATCTGTCTTTGAAGGTGAGGATGTGGGTCCCAGAGCCCCCACCGCTCAATCATTACTCTGATTGGGGCTGTCACCATATCAAAGAAACATCCCACTACTCCTTCTTGATGGCTGAAGCCAGACTAGACTCCTTCTCTCATTAAAGACAAAATGGTTCCCAGTTTGCAAAGCTGTTCTTAGATGTTAAGAGCTTGAACATTTGCAGCATATGCTGATTCCTAGAAAATGAAGTATGTGTGTGTGTGTGTGTATTTATGCTCAGTGGTGTCTGACTCTTTGTGACCCCATGGACTGTAGCCCACCCCAGGCTCCTCTGTCCTTCGAATTTTCCAGGAAAGAATACTGGAGTGGGTTGCCATGTCTTCCTCCAGGGGATCTTCCCAACCCAGGGATTGAACCTGCATCTCTTGTGTCTCCTGTGTTGGCAGGCAGATTCTTTACCACTAGTGCCACCTCAGAACAAAGTGGTCTGTATATAAATTTGAGTGTCTAGATTTGTATTGTCAAACATGATAGCCACTAGCCACATGTGACTTTTTGTTGGGGTTGAGTGGCTGTTGGATCCAACTGTGCAGATATAGAACATTTCCATCATCTCAGAAAGTTCTGTTGAACTGAACTGGTCTAGAGGCAGCATGTGTGTCCTTACTCTGGGTCTCGAAATAGAACAAAAGATCCCCCCTCCACAGTACTCTTTCCATTAGCCAACTCACCAAGATAAGTGCTGGAAGGGGACTCTTCCTTTGTAGAGGGATCCAGTCCAGTCCCCTCTATATGGACCTAAACTATTGATAGTGTGGTGATAAATGTCTCTGTCTACAGAGTCAGTTCTTGAATGCCGCCTTCTTTGTGACCGCTTTAGCCCAGGCAGCTAAACGTGGGCAGCAGAGAACATTGTTTTTTTTTTTTAATAATCAGAAAGAAGAGAGGAATTAAATTGTAAATGAGCCTTGTGCAATCTCTCCTCAAGCAGCATTTCTTTTACCTGAAGTGTTAGAAAAGGAGACTGCTCTTAGAAAAGAAAAAGGCCGTCAGTCTGGTTCACAGTTTTGTAGTTCCTGTACACCCTTCACCACTTTCATCTTCTCTCCTGGTTCCTGATCAGCATGTAAGATTTTTCATAACACTTGGACAGTGCTTAAGTGAGAGGACTTATTTAAAAGACTGGAAAACCTTGATTTCTAGGCTAATTGCAAAGAAATGAGAGAGGTACAATTAGTGTAAGGATTAATGGCATCACCTTTCTCTCTCAAAAATGTCCCAATTTGGGTGATAGATTGTATGGTCATGTGTATGTTGTGTAGCAAATCCTAAATGTTCATAAGCTGACTAAATTTAGGAATACCATTCTTTATATTTTAATTTTCCTCCCAACTGCCACGAAGTTGACTTTCAGCATCTCCAGGTCTGTTTTTCTCTTTCTGCTCTGATCAAAAATTTATCACCCCAGAAAGTCTCCCACTTTCTTTTATCCCCCATAGTTATTCCTTTTTCTTTTCCTTCATCACCATCTTAAAACTCTGAGAGAGGATTGTGTGATTCTGTTTGGATTCAATGCTTCTGAAAGAACATCAGTCTTGTCATCACAAAGCCATTCTTTTGTTATGACATTCATTGTGCTTTTACCACCATAACCAATCCTATGTTTTGTGCCTCAGTTTTTCCATGTATTAAGTGGGGATGTTGATGCTTGAAAACTGACTCCTTGGAACGTGATGGGGAGAAACATGTTTTTCATTTTTTTTTTTCTTAAAAGTGCTTTGAAGTTTCTAGATGAAAGATATTGCCAGCATTCAAAGCATTACTTAAGAAAGACACCAAATTGTTTTACATATGTATATTGCTTAACATCTTGAAAACACAACTGTTCTGAAAAAATCCACACCTCCTGCCTTACTTCAAGTCCTCACACCAATGACTTACAAGAATATCAGTGGACGCTCATGCCCTCACGAAGAGCTGGCTGTACTGGTTACAGGGTCTTCCCTTTCCTCTCAAACACTTGCAGACAGAGGAAGAGGGGCAGATTTTGTCAGGGCACCATAAGTCAGCAGCTCTGACAGAAAACCGCCAAAAGCCTTGACTGGTGTGCGCGTGATTTCATTTGCATTTTGATTTCTGTGATTTCAATGAAGGCACGAATTGTCTCTGCCAAATATCCCTGGTCTACCGAGGGATGCCAGGTAGAACTGCCCAGAGCAGCCTGCCTTATGAGGACCGCCACGGCAGCACAACCGGTGCATCCCTAAACATTCAGTAATAAAAAATCTGTTGTTCTTTGGTCGCCAGGATTTAACAAGCCTAATCCCTAGGAGAGGCGATAAAAATTCATTAATCTAATTAAATACTTCTTATTGCCAAAGTGACTTTGTTGAGTAGCTTTGCTGAAGGATAAGTGCAAAGTAAAATGGGGTCCCAGCAGAGAAACAAACGTTAGACTTGAGCAAGCTGGTGCACGCTTCATTAAACTCATAATTATCCTTTGGTTCTAAGTAGCTGATAATATTTAATGAGTATCCAAGATAATTTAAAGAAAATGTTTACTAATGAGGTACAAACAGTGCCATGGAACACGGATACCTAGGGTGCCATAACAGTGTATCTTCTTGCTGAATCTTGTTCATTGACTTTTGGGAGGGAGACTGCCGGCATTGTGACAGGCATTTGAACCCAGTGAAGTGAATTTGATGGTAAAAACACACTGCTAGGAGCCAAATGTGTAAAAAGTTCTAGAGACAGAGAAAATGATAAGGAGTTTATTATTAGAATAGAGAGTTGGGAAAATAAAATTATCAAGGAAAGATCAAATACCATGGTTTGTGAGAAATAGTTGAAGGGTTTGGGTGTTTCTGATCTTTGAGGAGCTGTCCCATGGAAATTAACTAAATTTGTCTTGACTGACAAAGCACCAAGCATGGACCAATGGGTAGAAACTCCAAGGAAATGGATGTGTAACCATCTGAAGGAACAGCTTTCTATTGGGCTTCCCTGGTGGCTCAGAGGTTAAAGCATCTGCCTCCAATGTGGGAGACCCAGGTTTGATCCCTGGGTAGGGAAGATCCCCTGGAGAAGGAAACGGTAACCCACTCCAGTATTCTTGCCTGGAGAATCCCATGGACGGAGAAGCCTGGTAGGCTACAGTCCACGGGGTCGCAAAGAGTCGGACACGACTGAGCGACGGAACAGAACGAAAAGTAAAATAGTCTACTTTGAAGGGTGTTGAGGTCCTGAGAATTGATTGGATGGCCATTTTGGGGAAATAGTGAAGGGAATCTTCGAAAGTTTGCTAAGTATTGCAGTCTCCTCTTGCTACAGGAGAGTGATACATCTCTTGACCTGCTTAAGAGCCATCGCATGACTTGTTTTGGCCATTGAGATGTGAGTAGAAGTGACATCTGCCACTTCCAGGAAGAAGTTTAAGGGAAAGGGCGTGGTTTGCTATGTCTCTTTTCTGTTTGCCACAACAACTGTCAGTGTGTGGTCAGCCTGGGCTCTGAATGAACATGGTGCCGAGCAGAACCACAGCTGATCCACAATAGACACGTAGTGTGAGCAGAGACAAACCCTGGATGTTTTTTAAACCACTGGGATTTCGGGGATGTATGTTACTATAGCTTATCAGCCTATCCTGACTGATACAGACTATATTCTGGATGAAATGACCCCAAAACTATTTCTGCATCAGAGGTCTTATAAAGATTGTCATCAAAAGCACTTAACTGTGTGATATTATCTAGAGTATCTTTTACTTCTAGCTATTTCATCCCTTCTTTTGTCATAGTTGAGGTGTAACGATCAGAGGTGATAAAGTCAGTGAAAACTTTTGAATTGTCAAAATTACCCTTGAAGATAAAGACATCTACAAAGAGCAATAAATGTCATAGTATATATACTATTTTATAAATGCATGTTATGTGCATGTTTATAATAAAGTGGTTGGGTTGTCTTTAAAGATCACATGGCAAGACAATATATATCTTTCAATTCTAGAATTTTGCACAGTGTAGCAGGAAGCTTACACTCACTAGGAAAGTGAGGCCAAACTGAGGAAACAGAAATTAACGTCTCTGTCTCATGCTAATTGGAGCATATGCTCACTGAGTGGAATGGCAGGTGGAAACATCCCCATGATTGAATGTTCTCTCTTTCTCCCTACCCTCAGCTGAGTGTATTCAGTTGGATTCATGTTAACTTACATGTGCTCAGAATACAGGGCTGTTTTATCACTCCTCCTGTCTTCTTTGTTGCAATGTGAGTGTTAGAAAGCAAGGCTCGACCCTGAATTCAAATTTCAGGTAGTCACAGGTTTTGGAAGATGATAAAATTTGGACAACATCCTTTAGGGTTTATTCTTTGCCAGGCTTATTTATTATTTTTTTTTTCAGGGAGATCCAGCCTTAAATTGTCTCCTAACCTCAGTAATCTACCAGTCCTTACCTCAGCCAAGAGCTGGCAGAGCAGTGGGCTCAACAGCAGGGCAGCCACATTTTGTTAGCCAGGTTCATCTGAGAATAAAGAAGAAAGGAGGCCAACAAAGAGGAAACAGACTGTTACACAAAATACCTTTTTGTTCTTAAAGGCAGTGGACTAAGAGTGAGACTAAGTCATTGTGGCATAGGGGTTCTTCTTCCTTTTCTTGCCTGCTCACTTGAAGAGAGACAAGTGAAATTATAGGTTCCCCTTCTGAGTAACAGAGCAAAGTCAGTATGTTGGGCAAAGGGAAGATGATTGGAGAGAGGATAAAGGAGAGTAGCAGGGTTAACGGAGAAGGCCATGGCACCCCGCTCCAGTACTCTTGCCTGGGAAACCCCATAGGCAGAGGAGCCTGGTAGGCTGCAGTCCATGGGGTCGCTAAGAGTCGGACAAGACTGAGCAACTTCACTTTCACTTTCATGCATTGGAGAAGGAAATGGCAAACCACTCCAGTGTTCTTGCCTGGACAATCCCAGGGACGGGGGAGCCTGGTGGGCTGCCGTCTATGGGGTCACACAGAGTTGGACAGGACTGAAGTGACTTAGCAGCAATAGCAGCAGCAGGGTTAAAGGGAAGACAAGAAAGGCCAGATTTATTCATGTCTTCTAGCACCAATGCACCAAAAAAAAAAAAAAAAAAAAAAGCCCAAACTTTTGGGCATAGATTAGAGGAAAATGTTAAATAAACTAATAGTCCTGTGTTAGTCAGAAGTTGCATCAATTGCATTTCAAAACCCATGGCTACTCAAGGATGAAAGCACTGGGTAATGTGTATTAGTCACTCAATCGTGTCTGACTCCTTGGACTGTAACCCACCAGGTTCCTCTGTCCATAGCATTCTCCAGGCAAGAATACTGGAGTGGCTTGCCATTTCCTACTCCAGGAGATCTTCCCGACCCAGGGATCAAACCCTGGTCTCCTGCATTGCAGGCAGATTCTTATCAAATCCTAATCCCTGGAATGTGTGAATGGTACCATATTTGGAAAGAGGCTATTTGCAGATGTCATTGTTAAGAAATCTTGAGATAAGGAGATTATCCTGGATTACCTGAGTGAGCCTTATAGTGCCACCACAAATGTCCTTATAAGACAGAGGCAAGGGGAGATAGGACAGACAGAAGAGGTCCTGTGATCATGGAGGCAGAGATTAGAAAGATGTGGACGCAAATCAAGGAATGCTGGTGACCGTCAGCAACTGGATGATGCAGAGAACAGATTCTCCCTTGGAGACTTGATTTCTGACTTGTGGCCTCTGGAACTGTGAGAGAATATCTTTCCGTTGCTTTAACACAACCAATGTATGGCAGTTTGTTACAGTATCCCCAGAAGATAAATATAGATTTCAAATAAAAATGTGAGAGAATTCCTGGACCAGCATCTCATGTATGTGGCTTTCTGGGCATCTAACCTCCTAGGCAATAGGCAAAGCTTTCTATGAGGTGTTTTGCTGAATCCTTGCTCTTAACCAAGGACCCTGGTTTCATGACAGAAAGCCTCCTTCTCTGAAAGTTCTTCTGGCAAAATGTGCCCAGTTCCTCTAGGGTAATAGTAAACCCAATCTGGATGGACCCTCATGATTCTGGTGGGCTGCTGGGTAGCAGGTTAGGGAGACAGACTTTGTACAAGAGGCAAATGGGTTGGGAATGGAAAACTTTTGATTTTTACCACCTTGAGATATCCTCTTATACAGGAAATGAATGTTTCTGGTTAAACTCTATATGCATGCAAATTTCAGCCTTTTCTAACCCAATGGGAGATTGGTGGTCTAATAGGTGGGATTTAGTGTGGGGGGGTGTCTATGAGCTGTAATGGTTTGGCTTCTGCTGCTTCACAAGAGGTGGAATTCCTGTTAATAACAGAAGCCTGGCAACATGCCTCAATGATATTTCCAGAAACATGTGTGTGTGTGTATATATATAAAGCTCATCAACAGGGATCAGGTAAGATGACTTCTTAATGGTACTCTCAAGGCTCACAACTGGGGTTGAATGCAGGAACAGTGTAATTTTAACAGCTGCCTTTGCTGCTACTGAGAGTGGTTTCGCAGACTTGTTACCTATTGTGCGGCACAAAAGGTGCCAGCATAGTAAGCAGTCATCAATACCGAGTCAGGAGCTGCCTGTTCATATCCTGGAAATATAAGCACATGATAACGGCCTGAATACTTCATCTTGTAGACACAGTGAGATTCATAAAACTGTCTTTTAGCCATTTTAGAGTTGAATCTTTCTCACCTTCCAAAGCACTCCTTCAAAAACTAGCAGGCATTTTACAATTGAGCAGAGAGGCTGATACTTTTAAAACTGCTTTAAGGGGCATAGTAAATGGAAATAGCTGTCTTAACTTCAGCCCAGCTGGGAATGCAATCTCCATTTTATGTAAAATGAAATGATACCTGGTTAGCTTTATTTTTTAATACCCACCTTTATTATTTTTTCCTGAATTTTACGGATGCTGTAGAAATAGTCCACTTATAAAATTATGCTTCCAACATTAGGTTATGCAGAATGATTGTTTAATGCTGTTAGAAACTTTCCCATTCTCAGCTCGCTCTTAAGTCATTTGTCTCTTGCCACCACGCCCCTGCCACCACCCCCGCCCCACACCAGTGAAACCACCAGTAAATAGCTTTGCCCATATCTATATTTGTAGCATGAAATGGAAATTTAAGGCAATTTTCTGGGTAATTGAAAATGTAAAACCTCATTCTACCCAGGAAATACTTTGTTTGGGCTAATTATCCAAATTATATTGCCCGAAGTTCTCCCTTTTTTAGTGAAGACCATTTCAGTGCTACATGTCCCCATTTTCTTCCTACCTGCCTTCTGTCCTGCAAATCAAAAAGTAGCTGTTCTGTGTCTCATTCTCTTGGGGAGAACTTGCTCCCCACCTTCCAGTATGACACCTAGGTGTTTTGTTTTGTTTTTGCTGGAAGAGATACTGCATTTTCTGCTTAGTTTCCTGTGTTTAGAAAGAAAAGTCTTTCCCTCTGAACTTTTATTTTTAAAAATGTACTCTATTTGGAGAAATACTTATATCTTGATATGGCATTAAAAGCAATTGATTCTCTGTTGTTTTAGATTTTTTAAAAAGTTTAGAAACCTGGCTCTGAGCTTCCGCAGTCTTTATAGACAATATATCTCTTAGGAAGTACATCTTGGCTGGGAACTTGGATATGTAGAAGGTATATTTCAACCCCTGGCAAAGCAGGTGACTTCGTTGGAAGCTGTATGTTGGTGAGGGATGCGGGAGAGAAGCACTGTGCATGTTTCCTCTGCCTCAAGTGAGAAAATATAGTGATCCAGGCTGTAAAGAGTAAGCTGAAATGAATATCTGCAACTCGTGTGGGTTGCAGAGACAAAACTCACACCACTTGGGAACCACAAAGGGTTCAGGGTGCCTATGAGAAGAGCTTACCTATATTTACTTGAAAAGGACTACCATTCCTGAGTATGGATCTGTTGTCTTTTATTTTCTGGACATTCAGTTCTCTTGCATTACTTGAATTTTTACATTAACATGTCCTTCCCTATTCTTGGAGAGTCATTTGATTTCCAGCAGATCCTATAACAATTCCACTCTGTGCCATCAGCATGGACTGAAATGCACACCTCATACACACCATACTGTGTTTTCAGCTTTTGACTTTTTGATGTGGTTTTCTATTTTTTTTTTTCTGATACGGAGAAAATTTCTCCTTTTTATTCTGTAATGGGTTTATTGAGATGCAATTAATATATCACATGATTCACCTAGTTAATATGTGCAATTAAATGTTTTTTAGTATGTTCCCCAGATTGTATAACTATCAGTGCAATCAATTTTAGAATATTTTCAGTTCAGTTCAGTCGCTCAGTTGTGTCCGACTCTCCGCGACCCCATGAATCACAGCACGCCAGGCCTCCCTGTCCATCACCAATATTTTCATCTCCCCCTAAAAGAAACCACATACCCTTTAGCAGTCACTTCCCATTTCCCTTCAACCCTTCAGCCCTAGGCAACTACCAATTTATTTTGTTAGTATGGATTTGCCTATTCCAGACATTTTGTATAAGTGGAATCACAAGATATGTGGTCTTTTGTGACTGGATTCTGTCACTGAGTGTAATTTTTCATTTTGTAGCGTGTATCAGTATATGTTCATCCCTGCTGTAATTGAGTAATAGTCCATTGTAAGGATATGGAAGTGGTTTTCTATTTATATGATCCCACATTTTGGGTGTTGTATGCAACATGCAGCAGAATTTGGCACTTTGGGTAGAATTTTTCGGTATAGATTAAATTTCATCTTAGACTGTTTTTTAATCTGACTGACTTAGATTCATAAATTTTTGCACATGGCCTTCCAGAACATAGTTTAGGTTAGTTAACATCTTGAGTCTATGATGCTAACTAGACCACCAAATTATAGAGTTCCCAGAAAAGCTAGAAATGCTATTCCCTACCAGTTCCTCTCAAGCTACCTTAGGCAGGGCTGTGCCAAGCAGAAAAACCAGATATAGCTAGATTTCACATTTAGGTTGGAACTTTTTTGGGTCACTAACTTATTGAGAAGCTGATTAAAGCTATGGGCTCTTTCTCTGTTGGTGTATTTTGCACATATAAACAACATTTTGTGTATTAACCCATCTTCATGTATTTCCTTAAATAACCCAGGTATTAGAAATATTGTATTTCAAAATGTGCAATGAAAAGAACAGTGTATATCCTACATCTACATAGATGTAGATCTATATATAGATGTAGTTCTATATATATATCTACATCCAGTGGCTCAAAAACTGACCAGAGAGTGATTTGTTATCCAAGAGTTAGCTTAACAGCCTGGGGGGTGGGAGGGACAGACCAAACCATCCTGACCCTCTTTATTTCATTTAAAGCAAAGGAAATGGCTACGCTACGTATAGTGAACCCACAAATATGTCCTAACTAACTGGACCTTTGGTGAGCAAGTTTCTGTTTCTCTTGTTTTAAGAAAGATGTGATGGCAATTTCTACTTCTTTTGCTGTGGTTGATATTTTTGTTTAAGACTGGATACCAGGGGTGTTTGTGTCATAGAATATAAAGGCCCAGAAGGACAATCTGAAACATGGTATCTACACATTTAAGATTAATTATTTCAATTCTTTGTCAATTCAACAAGTATTTGCTGAAGACCCCTATGCCAGACCCAACTTGTTGCTGGGGATACAGTAATGAATAAGACAGATGATTTGGAAGAAACCTTGTTATGTCTTTAAATGGAGTGAGTTCTCCATCGGTAGGCCTCCCTGGTAGCTCGGTGATAAGGAATCAGCCTGCAATGCAGGAGATGCAAGAGACTCGGGTTCAGTCCTGGGGTCAGGAAGATCCCGTGGAGAAGGAAATGGCAGGCCCACTGCAGTATTCTTGCCAGGACAATCCTGTGGACCGAGGAGCCTGTGGGGTCGCAAAGAGGTGGACAGGACTGAGCAGGGTCCCTAGGTAAAGAAAAAGTTGATTGTGAGGAGCAAATATTAACATTTAATATATTTTTGCTTTAAAAAATGTCAGCAACTGATTTTTGGATTAGATGAAATGTGCTCTAGAAGAGCTCTTGGGGAGACCAGAAGGAGGAGGCCCATGTGATGAACTTATCGCCAAAATGGTGAAGACTGATGACAGGAATGGAGGTTCCTCTGTGCAGGGAATTAGTTACGAGAAACCAGCGTGAAAAAGTGAGAGGAGGGAAGCTTTCCCCAAGTCTGGAAAATTACCCTACTGCTTGAATCGCGAGAGAAGCTTGCAATTGTAATAAGGTGCGAAGCTTTCTGACAGACCCGAGGAAGTCTAGTGAATCAATTATCCCCACAACCATAAAAGAGGATCCTCCTTTGTAGACAAAGATGAGAAGAGCAATAAATGCGTGCAAGGAGCTGACACACCAGCTTCCAATAATATGCCTGTCTGGCTTACGGGAGAGGCTGACTGCAGGTGATAAAGCTATCAAGGTGTAAAGGACACTTGCCAGGACTATAGAGGGGACACACGAGGTGCCAGGCCTCTGGCCTGCTTTACGTAGTGAAGAAATAAGGAAAGATTTAAAAATTGCAAGGTGAGCAAAACGCCATCAGTTGTTTTTCTGTATATAGTAAGAGTATGACTGGGAAGGCTCTTGTTATTCATGTTGTTATTAAAATTTGTTGTGTTTTTCCCAATTTAGTCTACCTCTCGGTGTATGGGGAATCTATTTTTAGAGTGGGATGAAAATAAAGTAATGAATTACAAATAAAAATCAGTGTTAAAGTTAGGTTTTAAGCTGTGTATTTATATGTGTTTCAACAGCTGCTCACACATTAAGTTGGAATCCTAGGAAGCTTAAAAATGACCAATTATATCAGACTAAAATATTTTTCCTTGTTTTAGGAGTTAAACATCTACATCACCTATAAATTACATTGCTGAACGGTTTGGTACAGCAACAGCTTTGCCAATTTTAGAGTGAAAGAAATCCAGACTGGGAAATATAGTGGACTTCTGTCAGCCAAGGTTGTCCAGCAGCTTTTGTGCACAGTTTAACAGCTTGGATGGTTTCCTATATTGTGAGAACTGTTTTCTCATGACAGAATCCAAAATCTACATTTCCCAGTTGTTTTCTTCAACTGAGGAGCAGATATGTGACTTAGACTTTGTTATTCGGATGCGTAATACTGACACTTGAACACAAAAGTGAGCAACCTGAGGTGGTGACGGATCCAGGGGCCAGCACGATGGTGGAGGCACCCGGTTCTCTGAGTGTTTGTGATAGAAAACCTAGATTCTGAGTTGTTGTGTTGATCCTGGTGTGTGGTTCATGTCTTTGAACCTTAAACTAGCCAGAAGGATTCTGTTATTTGCAACCAAGAACACTAACCAATATAAGAAGTTAAGCGATTCTCTTGAAATTACCTGGTAAATTAAAGAGTCAGAATTACAGCTAATCTGTCTCATTTCCAAGTTTCAACCCCTAAATAGAGTTACTATCATACAGTGATTGCAGTTTGTGTCCCCACCTTTATCACTTGGCTGAGAGGCAGGCTGGGGTGTTTCTCCATTCAGTGTTTTTGGCTGGGAGTCAGCAAGTCAAACCTGCCTCACTACCTGTTTTTGTAAATAAAGTTTTATCGGGACACAGTCATGCCCATTGGTTTGTATATTATCTGAGGTTGCTTTCACACTCTAACAGCAGAGTTGAGTTGTTGCCATAGAGACTGTATGGCAACATATCCTAAAATATCCACTGCCTTGCCCTTTACAGGAAATGTTTGCTGATCCTTGGTTGGTAGGCCGTCACTACCCACCAGCAAGATCTGGCAAGTGAAATGAAGCCTGTTTGGCATCCCCGGTCTAATGTGTCCTTTTAGGTCCATTGCTGCTTTTGTAAGCGGCATCAGCATGCAGAACGAGCTTTGACCAGAGGCTGGTGCAGATAAGGATTGTATGGAGATAAATAAGGGTGTGCATCCACACATATGTTAGAGGAAACATACATACACTATACATTCTTTTGCCTCTACATGTCTTTTTATTAAAATGGATAATTTAGGAAGCAGTGCTTTTTCACTAAGTAGATTTTACCTCTGTAGATGATTAGACTGATAGATTTCATCTAAAAAAAAAAAAACCTGATCAAGATTGCTTCCTTTCTAAGTTGGCATTTAGTAAATGTCTTCAATCAACTTGGACATTGGCCACCCTTAAAAATGATTGATTCAAGTCCAGGGGGGCCTTGGGGAAAGTCCATAGGTCATAGCTTCACATGCAGAAGATCAATATTGTCTTGATGCCAGTGCCTTGACTTTTGACACAAATTGATCCAGATAAAAGAAATTTGGCTTCTCAAAACCTTAGGAGGAAGTTACTGAGTTGACCACATCTCTGGTTGATAACCTCTTTCATTGCTCCACTGCTCAGACTGATTGGCAAATCCTGAATCTGCTGGTCTGTCTACTGCTAAGGTTTCGCTCGAGCTGCTGTCTCCGTCTCTGCGGCATGTACTATATATTCCTCATTACCTAACTAGTTTCTCCTAGTTATTTGAGACTCAAGCCCAGTGCCATCCCACCCAGGAAAATTTGCTGCTCCTTGTCCTCTGGGCTTACTCTGATCATGGGCTTTTCATCCTGTGTTGTCTGTTCACTTCTCCGTCTCCCGCAGGTGACTATGCAGGCACTGAGTGGGTTATCTCTGTTCCCTGTACACAGCCAAATGTTTAGTACAGAAAAGATGCTCAAAATATGTTTATTAGAAGAGATGGCATCCTTCTTGTGGTCCAGAGGCAGGGTCTTGTGAGTGGAGCTAAACTTTCTTTTGTGGCTTCTTTTTCAGCAAAGGATTACAGTACAGCAGGGATTTTAATTTGATTCTGAACCAATTTGTTTATTTACCCTAAAATGAACTGAAAGACAAAAAAGGGAAGAAAATCCATCAGAATGCAATGCTATGCAATTTGAGATGGTGGGATTCTGAATGAACTTTTACTTTGCTTTGATACTTTTCTGTATTTCCCAAAGTTTGTATATGGGTGTGCCTTTTTAGTTTTACAAATAGAAAAATAGGCATTAAAACAATTTTAAAAAATAGCTGGAATAAGATGTCAAATAGGTAAATTACTGTTTATAAAATTAAAACTTTTTAGCAATTCTAGATAAAAATTGTAATTAGGAAAGAAAAATAACCTCTGTCTTTTTTTTTTTTTTTTAACAAGAGCTACATCATGTTATTGAAACATTAAGATGATTAGATTGAATATCTGGGATTGCAAACTTTGGCTTGGCCCTGGGTTAACCCCAGGGTGGGATTATATATTCAATTTGCCTTTTCCTCATTCCAACAGATGGACATTTTTTGTGAAATGTCTTTATTAATGAGTCTTCTGTAACCTATAGAAAAAAATACAAATGAAAAGGTTTCCAGGAGCAGAAGGGGAAAACATCATTGTCACACAGTCAGGGAAGCATTCATTACATGCTCAAGCAAGGGTTGTGAGTTGTAGCGCTTGTAGGTTCAGTCATGAGCTCTAGGGCTTAGGAGTGAAAATAATCAGGGCCAAGGATTGGCTTGTTGCTGTTTCTCAGTCAATAAGTGGTACCCAATTCTTTGTGACTGCATGGACTGAAGGCTTCTTTGTCCTTCACCGACTCCCAGAGTTTGCTAAAGCTTATGTCCATTGAGTAGGTGATGCCATCCAAACATCTCATCCTCTGTCACCCCCTTCTCCTTCTGCCCTTAATCTCTCCCAGCATCAGGGTCTTCTCCAGAGTCTGTTCTTTGCATCAGGTGGCCAAAGGACTAGAGCTTCAGCTTCAGCATTAGTCTTTCCAGTGGATATTCAGGGTTGATTTCCTTTAGAAGTGACTGGTTTGATCTCCTTGTGGTCCAAGGGCCTCTCAAGAGTCTTTTGTAGCACTACAGTTTGAAAGTATCAATTCTTTGGCACTCAACCTTCTTTTAGTGCAACTCTCACGTCCATACGTGACTACTGGAAAATCCATGAATTTGACCATATGGACCTTTGTTGGCAAAGTGATGTCTCTGTTTTTTAATATGCTGTCTAGGTTGGTCATAGCCTTTCTTCCAAGGAGCAAGCTGCTTTTAATTTCATGGCTGCAGTCGCGATCCACAGTGATTTTTGAGCCTAAGAAAATAAAATCTGTCACTGCTTCCACTTTTCCCCCATCTATTTGCCATGAAGTGATGGAACCAGATGCCATGATCTTAGTTTTTTGAATGTTGAATTTTAAGCCAGCTTTTCACTCTCCTCTTTCACCCTCAACAAGAGGCTCTTTAGTTCCTCTTTGCTTTCTGCCAATGGAGTGGTGTGGTATCATCTGCATATCTGGGGTTGTTGATATTTCTCCTGGCAATCTTTATTCAGCTTGTGATTCATCCAGACTGGCATTTCAAATGACATAGTCTGTATTTAAGTTTAATAAGCAGAGTGACAATATATAGCCTTTATGTGCTCCTTTCCTTATTTTGAACCAGTCAGTTTTTCCATGTCTGGCTCTAACTGTTGCTTCTTGACCTGCATGCAGGTTTTTCGGGAGGCAGGTAAGGTGGTCTGGTATTTCGATCTGTAAGAATTTTTCAGTTTGTTGTGATCCAGACAGTCAAAGGCTTTAGTACAGTCAATAAAGCAGAAGTAGATTTTTTTTTCTGGAACTCCCTTGCTTTCTCTGTGATCCAATGGATGTAGTCAATTTGATCTCTGGTTACTCTGCTTTTTCTAATTCTAGCTTGTACATCTGGAGGTTTTTGATTCACCGACTATTGAAGCTTAATTTGAAGGATTTTGAGCATGAGCCTACTGGAATGGGAAATGAATTGTATTTTGAACAATTCTTTGGCATTGCCTTTCTTTGGAATTGAAATGAAAATGGACCTTTTCCAGTCCTTTGGCCATGGCCAAGTCTTCCAAATTTGCTGGCATATTGAGTGCAACACTTTAACAGCATCATCTTTTAGAATTTGAAATAACTCAGCTGGAATTCCATCACCTGTACTAGTTTTGTTCATAGTAATACTTCCTAAGGCTCACTTGATTTCACACTCCAGGATGTTTGACTCTAGGTGAGTGACCACACCATTGTGGTTATCTGGGTCATTAAGACTGTTTTTTGTACAGTTCTTCTGGGTATTCTTGCCACCGCTTCTTAATCTCTTCTGCTTCTCTTTGGTCCTTGCTGTTTCTGTCCTTTATCATGCCCATCTTTGCATGATATGTTCCCTTGCTATCTCCAATTTTCTTGAAGAGAGCTCTAATTCTTCCCATTCCACTGTTTCCCTCTATTTCTTTGCATTGTTCATTTAAGAAGGTTTTCTTAGCTCTCCTTGCTATTCTCTGAAACTCTGCATTCAGTTGGTTATATCTTTCCATTTTTCTTTTGCATCTCACTTCTTTTTTTCAGCTATTTGTAAGGCCTCCTCAGACAACCACTGTACCTTCTTGCATTTCTTTTTTCTTTGGGATGATTTTGGTCACTGCCTCCTGTACAATGTTATGAATGTTATCCATAGGTCTTCAGGCACTCTGTCTACCAGATCTAATCCCTTGAATCTATTTGTCACCTCCACTGTATAATCATAAAGGATTAGATTTAGGTCATACCTGAATAATCTATTGGTTTTCCCTACTTTCTTCAATTTAAGCCTGAATTTTGCACTAAGAAGCTCATGCTAGGAGTCATGGTCAAGGATTGGTTAGTCAAATGTTAAAGTGACCTACAAACAATGCTGAAAAACGTACTCAGTGTGAAGCGTCTTCTGAGCCTAAGTGTAACACACTGAAGAAAGTCTTTGAAGAGAAAGTGCTGGTGAGTCTGGGCTTCTCTGGTGTCCCAGTGGTAAAGAATCCACCTGCCAATGCAGGAGACACAGGTTTGATCCCTGGACTGAGAAGATCCCCTAGAGAAGGAAATGACAGCTCACTCCAGTATTCTTGCTTGGAAATCATCATGGATAGAGGAGCCTGACAGGCTACAGTCCATAGGGTCACAAGAGTCAGACATGACTGAAGTGACTTAGCATAGCATGATAACTTTGACATGGATCTAGGTCTCATTTCCTAACTAAGCTTCTCTATTGAGATTTTTGAAATTTTATTTACTCTATTACATGTTAAGCCATGAATAAGCACATCTGAAAGAACAGATAAAAAATATACCCACATCAGGAATTCCTCTAAATACATATGAGTAAATGAATCATATGGCAAAATTTGGGAGGAAAGATGCCATTCCATTTCCCATTATTCAAATTTGAAAACTAAATTTTAAATAAAACTGAAAAGTCATTTTCCCACAAATATAGTATTTCCTATATTAGAGATAATTCAGTTTATAATTCTATGATCAAATTTAAAAAATCCCCTTTATACTTGAGTAAAACTACATTGTTGGGTTCATATGCTATTTGTAATAACTATCACTGTCATGTCACTTTGAACCTTGGAGCATTTGTCACAGTGGCATGGAAATTATTATTGTTATGAAATTAAAGGTAGCACTTGAGGCGGTACTTCAGACAGTATTCTCCAAAAGCAAATATGTAGAAATCAGTTGAGTAAACTGGATAGTTGAACCCCCACTTGCCTTGCCTTACCCCCAGTCGCATAGTCTTTTGATGATTCATCCTGAAAATATAGACTGGGTGAAGTGCCCTTAACTCTGTTCAGTTGACACTAACCCCAGTCCTGTTACTCAGCCTTGCTGAGGTGCCATCACTTTAACATTTTCTTCCATAAATTCCTGACAGAAGACAGAATACTTTTGTATTGATGTGTGATTAAATTGCTTTTCCTTCTTAGCTCACATCTTAAAACCTAATGCCTTTTCAGTTTCAGGGAACAAGTGGGCTGACCCTTCTCATCACTAGCACTTTCCCCTCCTAAGGTGGAAGGGCATCGTGGTGTAATTTGATGGCATTTGTCCTTGGAAGTTTTCTGCATCCATACCAAACTACCCTGCTTGTTAGTGTTCCAAGCCCTCTTTATCTGCTCATTCATTGTGGTAGCTGGAGAGGTAATCCCCTATTATCATTTTCCAGATGAGAAAATGAAAATTTAAGGATTAAGTAACTTCCTCAGATTTAGGCAGTCTGTCATCTGCATTGCAGAGTGGAGGATGGAGGGAGCAGCAAATGTGTTCAGAATAGACCACAAACCTGATTCATTCAGACACTGGTTTATTTATCCCTACCAGCCTCCTTAAGACCCTCTTCCCTCTCCTTTCCTCAATGTCTTTTTTTTTTTTTTTTTTTTGGCCATGCTATACAGTTTTCGGGATCTCAATTCACTGACCAGGAATTGAACCTGGGCCCTTGGCAGTGAAAGCGCAGAATCCTAAACACTGGACTGCCAGGGAATTCCCAATAAGTCTTTTCCCTTGATTTCTCTGGGAAGTATCTCAGCCCTCCCCTCACCAACATTTCATTTTGTTGTCATGAATGAAGGCTTAGAGAGCTGGGAGTGGTGGACAAATTTTTCTGGGCTTTGTGTAATTTGCAATCTATGGTCAGTGCATCTTGGAAAGAAATTAGACACTTACTCTCATCATCGGGCTTGTGCTGGGTATCCCCCAAGGAACTCCTTCAACCATGTTATTATATATATATATATATTTGACTCCATAAGGATAAAGTTGATAAGGTAACTTTGGTACAACTATCTGCCATTGGTCATTGCCCTATAAACACCATGCTTGCATCCATCCATCCACCCATCTCCTCACTTAATAAACATCAAGTTCCACGTACTGCAAGAGTGATGTAAGGGCTAACAAGAAAAAGAGCTACTGTGCTCATGGAGTTTGCTCTAGAGGGGAAGACAAACAATAAGGAAGGAAACAAACAAACTAGATAGCTCTAGCTCTACCTTGTGACATATAATGAGGGAAACATTGAAGACTTGACAGACAATGTCTCAGGAGGATGGTTCTTTAAATAGAGTTGTCCAGAAGACCGCTTTAAGAAGTTACCTTCTGCACTGAATGCCTGGCAGAAGGGAAAGGCTCAGTCATTCCAGGACCTGGAGAAAGACCACATCAGGCACTGGGACAGGAAAATGCTCAGAGGTGGAGCGGAGGGTGGAAAGGGGCCAGTGAAGGTGGAGCTCAGTGAGTGGGATGGGATCTGTAAGCCATGGGATAGGGTCCGACCTTGTTGCGCTTTGCCAGTAGCAGTGGTTCTCAGATAGAATACGCAGCACAATGGCACTGGCTATTTCCAGCGAGTGTCCATTTGACCAGGCTCTGCCTTGTGTTAGGTGTTTAGACTTCTGCCCCAAATGTTGGCCATGGCAAGGACAACTGTACTGTAAAAACATGTGTTTCACCATTTCCTGTTACTCTTCCCAGGCTGTCAACATTAGGTGAGCTGTTGAGAACTTCGGAACTTGGCCCCTGAAGAGGTGACCGTGTCACCCTCTGAGGACATGTGTGGGAGCATAGTGCAGATTGCCCTTGTTCCTGTTCTGACCTTTCTGTTTATCCAGAATCGTTCTGAGATGCTTGCATTTCCTTTGGCAGCCCACACAGCACTTAACCTTCACCATGCAAATCAGTATTCATCTATCAAGGATTCTAGGCCAGCCTGTTTTTGTCCCCATTAACCTCTGGCTAGCCCTACACTTCTCCAATAAAAAGAACTCCATTTCCTAATCAATGGTCACTTCCCGATGGAAATCATAATTATGGTTATGCAGCATTTGTTTCGCATATACAGCTTTTATGAGTGTGATTGATAGAGGTGAGACGGTGGGACTGAGCGGGTCACGTGCCCAGTTATTTTGCTCATCTTATTTTGCAGGTTCTGCAGGGTGCCATATACTTTATGGTTCAAATGGGGGCATTTTGGGAAATTAAAGAAAGCTATATTAATAATTATACCATGAAAATAGACATAAACTGGACTGGTGGTCACCCTAGGTTTTCAGGGTTTGGGTACTACATACTGCTGTTATATTTTCTAGATTTTTCCACATGACAATGAATGACAATCTTCCTTGCCCCTGATATTATGATCAAGTACGTTAAGTCCATCTGTTTTATGGGTTTAAAGAAGGGCTTCCTAGGTGGTGCAGTAGTAGAGAATCCACCTGCCAATGCAGGAGACATAAGAGACATGTGTTCGATCCCTGGGTTGGGAAGATTCCCCTGGAGATGGGAACCCACTGCAGTATTTTTGCCTGGAAAATTCCATGGACAAGGAGCCTGGTAGGCTAGGTGGAGTTGCAAACAGTCAGACACAACTGAGTGACTGAGCATGGCGCGCGCACACACACACACACACACACACACGCATACACAAAGAGAAAGTCACAAAATGACTCTTTTTCTTGCAGCTAAGGCCAAGCTTATGAAGGAAACAGCTGAGCCCAAGTTTGTAACCTCAGTACTACCAGGAAGCTCCAGATGGTCAGGGAGATGACAGAGCAGTCTGAAAGCCCTTGTTCCATACTCCTGTCTCTGCATGGGGACAGCGCCTTTTGAAAGCAGGGTGGGTGGAGGTGGCAGGGAGATGATTCACCTAATGATCTCTGGTCAGACCACGCTCTAGTGACAGTGAAGGTGGAAAAGACATGATTGCAAAAACAACAAATCCTTTGCCACAGTGAGAACCTGCTGTGTGTGCCAATAAGAAGTGAACTGTCTGGAGGGTGAAAGAATAAATGGGTGAACTCAATTTATTACTCGTGGCAAAGTGTGTAATCCTGAATATCCACAAGTGGCGATAATATTTTTTTATTATTCTTTATTAGAAGATCTTTTAAAAGAGTCTTGGCTGAATGTTTGCTTGCTAATTTGCTTAAAGAACACAAAACCATGGGAACACCGTATCTTGTCTTCCCTCCTTAACCCCCTTAAGTCCAAGTCTCTCAGACAAGTTAAAATCGTTCTTCAGGTTCTGTTGTTGTTCAATTGCTCCGTTGTGTCTGACTCCTGGCGACCCCATGGACCACAGCACGCAAGTCAGATGAGTCACAGTGAATCTGCTGTTAAGTAAGTCTTTCTCTTGGGATGACATTCTTGAAAATGCAAACTACTCCTAAACAGGACTTGATGGTTCATTTTTCCCACAGACAACTCTTCTTCTTTAATGTAACAACTAACTCAGACCAGCTGCGAAGAGAGTATTTAGTTAGATGATTTAGACTAACACAATATCTTATACCACAGTTCCCAACTAGGGTTGAAGTAGGCTGAGATGTTGACATTTACTGGGAAGCTCACATAGTCCTCGAAAGACCCTTCCTCTCCACTTCTTCCTGCTCATTGTAGCTTCTACCCTTTCCCATTGTTAGTTTTGGAGCCCGTAAAACCCAAACCTTCTTTCTGTATTGGGATAGCTGTTCCCTTGAACCCCTGTCTCTGTGCTCAGCTCAGTGCAGCTCAGCCTCAAAGCAAATATTTTGGGGGAACAACTGGGATATAATTACATGACCAATAAGTAAGAAAGGGATGGGGTTGTGATTTGAGTCTATGGAGAAATAATAAATTGTCAGTGTGAATCCTGTGGATGCAGATTTAACGATGCTTGACCCAAGATGTGTTTTTCCAATTACCTCTGTGTCTGAAAAAATATAATATGAGCCACATATGCAATGCAGAATTTTCTGGTAGCCACATCAAAACAGGGAAACTAATTTTAATAATCTATTTTATTTAACCCAATGTATGCAAAATACTGCATCTGGTCCCATCACTTCATGGGAAATAGATGGAAAAACAGTGGAAACAGTGTCAGACTTTATTTTTGGGGGCTCCAAAATCACTGCAGATGCTGATTGCAGCCAGGAAATTAAAAGACACTTACTCCTTGGAAGGAAAGTTATGACCAACCTTGATAGTATATTAAAAAGCAGAGACATTACTTTGCCAACAAAGGTCCGTCTAGTCAAGGCTATGGCTTTTCCCGTGATCATGTATGAATGTGAGAGTTGGACTGTGAAGAAAGCTGATCGCTGAAGAATTGATGCTTTTGAACTGTGGTGCTGGAGAAGACTCTTAAGAGTCCCTTGTACTGCAAGGAGATCCAACCAGTCCATTCTAAAGGAGATCAATCCTGGGTGTTCATTGGAAGGACTGATGCTAAAGCTGAAACTGCAATACTTTGGCCACCTCATGCGACGAGTTGACTCACTGGAAAAGACTCTGATGCTAGGAAAGGTTGGGGGCGGGAGGAGAAGAGGATGACAGAGAATGAGATGGCTGGATGGCATCACCGACTCTGTGGACATGAGTTTGAGTGAACTCCGGGAGTTGGTGATGGACAGGAAGGCCTGGTGTGCTGTGATTCATGGGGTCGCGGAGAGTCGGACACGACTGAGCGACTGAACTGAACTGAACATGTAATCCATATGAAAACTATTAATGAAAAGTTTGACATTCTTTTTCATGCTGAGCCTTTGACGTTAGGAGCGTGTTTCAATCCAGATTAACCACATTGCACATGCTCAAGAGTCACATATGGCTAGTGGTTGCTTTATTGGACAGAATGGTACATATGCAGAGCATTGCTACTCGAAACATGGTCTATGCCAAAGAAAACATACAGGTTGCCAACAAGCATGTGAAAAGATGCTCATCATTACTAATCATCAGTTCAGTTCAGTTCAGTTCAGTCACTCAGTTGTGTCTGACTCTTTGCGACCCCATGAATCACAGCACGCCACGCCTCCCTGTCCATCACCAACTCCCGGAGTTCACTCAAACTCATGTCCATCTAGTCGGTGATGCCATCCAGCCATCTCATTATCTGTCGTCGCCTTCTCCTCCCGCCCCCAATCCTTCCCAGCATCAGAGTCTTTTCCAGTGAGTCAACTCGTCGCATGAGGTGGCCAAAGTATTGGAGTTTCAGCTTTAGCATCAGACCTTCCAATGAACACCCAGGATTGATCTCCTTTAGAATGGACTGGTTGGATCTCTTTGCAGTCCAAGGGACTCTCAAGAGTCTTCTCCAGCACCACAGTTCAAAAGCATCGATTCTTCGGCGATCAGCTTTCTTCACGGTCCAACTTTCACATCCATACTTGACCATGGGAAAAACCATAGCCTTGACTGGATGGACCTTGTTTGGCAAAGTAATGTCTCTGCTTTTTAATATACTATCTAGGTTGGTCATAACTTTCCTCCCAAGGAGTAAACGTCTTTTAATTTCCCGGCTGCAATCAGCATCTGCAGTGATTTTGGAGCCCCCAAAAATAAAATCTGACACTGTTTCCACTGTTTTCCCATCTATTTCCCATGAAGTGATGGGACCAGATGCCATGATCTTTGTTTTCTGAATGTTGAACTTCAAGCCAACCTTTTCACTCTCCTCTTTCACTTTCATCAAGAGGATTTTGAGTTCCTCTTCACTTTCTGCCATAAGGGTGGTGTCATCTGCATATCTGAGGTGATTGATATTTCTCCCAGAAATCTTGATTCCAGCTTGTGCTTCTTCCAGCCCAGCGTTCCTCATGATGTACTCTGCATATAAGTTAAATAAGCAGGGTGACAATATATAGCCTTGACGTACTCCTTTTCCTATTTGGAACCAGTCTGTTGTTCCATGTCCAGTTCTAACTGTTGCTTCCTGACCTGCATACAGGTTTCTCAAGAGGCAGGTTAGGTGGTCTGGGATTCCCATCTCTTTCAAAATTTTCCAGTTTATTGTGATCCACATAGTCAAAGGCTTTGGCATAGTCAATGAAGCAGAAATAGATGTTTTTCTGGAACTCTCTTGCTTTCTCCATGATCCAGCAGATGTTGGCAATTTGATCTCTGGTGCTTCTGCCTTTTCTAAAACCTGCTTGAACATCTGGAAGTTCACGGTTCACATATTGCTGAATCTTGACTTGGAGAATTTTGAGCATGACTTTACTAGCATGTGAGATGAGTGCAATTGTGCGGTAGTTTGAGCATTCTTTGGCATTCCCTTTCTTTGGGATTGGAATGAAGACTGACCTTTTCCAGTCCTGTGGTCACTGCTGAGTTTTCCAAATTTGCTGGCATATTGAGTGCAGCACTTTCTCAGCATCATCTTTCAGGATTTGAAATAGCTCAATTGGAATTCCATCACCTCCACTAGCTTTGTTCGTAGTGATGCTCTCTAAGGCCCACTTGACTTTACATTCCAAGATGTCTGGCTCCAGGTGAGTGATCACGCCATCGTGATTATCTTGGTCGTGAAGATCTTTTATGTACAGTTCTTCTGTGTATTCTTGCCACCTCTTCTTAATATCTTCTGCTTCTGTTAGGTCCATACCATTTCTGTCCTTTATCGAGCCCATCTTCGCATGAAATGTTCCCTTGAGATCTCTAATTTTCTTGAAAAGATCTCTTGTTTTTCCTATTCTGTTGTTTTCCTCTATTTCTTTGCATTGATCACTGAGGAAGGCTTTCTTATCTCTCCTTGCCATTCTTTGGAACTCTGCATTCAGATGCTTATATCTTTCCTTTTCTCCTTTGCTTTTCGCCTCTCTTCTTTTCACAGCTATTTGTAAGGCCTCCTCAGACAGCCATTTTGCTTTTTGCATTTGTTTTCCATGGGGATGGTCTTGGTCCCTGTCTCCTGTACAATGTCACGAACCTCCGTCCAGAGTTCACCAGGCACTCTATCTATCAGATCTAGTCCCTTAAAGTCTATTTCTTACTTCCACTGTATAATCATAAGGGATTTGATTTAGGTCATATCTGAATGGTCTAGTGGTTTTCCCTACTTTCGTCAATTTAAGTCTGAATTTGGCAATAAGGAGTTCATGATCTGAGCCACAGTCAGCTCCTGGTCTTGTTTTTGCTAACTCTATAGACCTTCTCTATCTTTGCTGCAAAGAATATAATCAATCTGATTTCAGTGTTGACCATCTGGTGATGTCCATGTGTAGAGTCTTCTCTTGTTGGAAGAGGGTGTTTGCTATGACCCGTGCATTCTCTTGGCAAAACTCTATTAGCCTTTGCCCTGCTTCATTCCGTGCTCCAAGGCCAAATTTGCCTGTTACTCCAGGTGTTTCTTGACTTCCTACTTTTGCATTCCAGTCCCCTATAATGAAAAGGACATCTTTTTTGGGTGTTAGTTCTAAAAGGTCTTGTAGGTCTTCATAGAACCGTTCAATTTCAGCTTCTTCAGCATTTCTGGTTGGGCCATAGACTTGGATTACTGTAATATTGAATGGTTTGCCTTGGGAACGAACAGAGAATATTATGTCGTTTTTGAGATTGCATCCAAGTACTGCATTTCGGACTCTTTTGTTGACCATGATGGCCACTCCATTTCTTCTAAGGGATTCCTGCCCACAGTAGTAGATATATCATCATCAGGGCAATGCAAATAAAAATCACATTGAGACTTCACCTCATACCTGTCAGAATGGCTTTTGTCAAAAAGACAAATAACAAGTGTTTGAAAAGTATAGGTAAAAGGGAGCCCTAGAACACTGTTGGGGGGGATGCAAATTGGTACCGCCACTATGGAAAGCAGTATGACAAGTCTCCAAAAAATTAAAACTAAAACTACCGTATGATCTCCCAATTCTGCTCCTATATATTTATCCAAGAAAATGAAAATGCTAATTTGAAAAGCTATAAGTGCCCAAAAGTTCATAGCAGCGTTATTCACAATAGCCAAGATATGGAAGCAAAGTAAGTGCTCATCAACAGATCAGTGGATAAAGGTATGGTGTTTACACAGACACACACAGTGGCATATTACTCAGCTGTAAAAAAGAATGAAATTTTACCCTTTGCGACAACATAGATAGACCTGGAGGATATTATATTTAGTGAAAAAGTCAGACAGAGGAAGAGATACTGTATGATTTCAATTATATGTGGAATCTGAAAAACAAACCAAACAAATGAGTATAACAAAACAAATTGACTCATAGAGAACAAACTAAACTAGTGGTTACCACAGGGGAGAGAGGCAAAATAGGTGAAGGGGATTAAGAGGAACAAAATGCCAATTATAAAACAAGTCTCAGAGATGTAATGTACAGCACAGGGGAAAAAAGTCAATATTTTGTAATAACTTTGTATGCTGTGTGATGCAAAAAATATTGAATCACTGTGTTGTATACCTGAAACTAATAATGTTTTAAGTCAGCTATGCTTCACCTGAAAAAAACATGTGGTTCATGGACAGATATGAGTTGTTTGGTACACAGAATGAGATGGATTCAGGAACTGAAAGGAAGTGTTTAAAAACTTTGATAGCAATGTGGATTTGCCATGACATTCCAAGCATGTGGTCATTTAAAAAGTAATTTTATTTTTTATTGTATTTTTAAAGAATATTACTCAGCGGTTGATTGGGAGTGAGAGTGGACAACCAGCTTGATTCTTCCTCACAGATAGCTTGAGAAACCTTGTTTTAGATCTTCCACTATTTTCCACCCTGCACTTTTCAACCTCAGGTTAGCCCAGCAATTTGCAGAAATGGATCCCTCAAGAGTCACTAGTATGGCTCACTATGGAACTGTGGCGTCATTCTGGTTCTTATTATCTACAGTGTTTTGTGTTATTTAACTGTAGGCCATCTCTTTTTTCTCTCCCTGGATCAGTAGCTCTCTTAGCTGATTTCTTCATCACCTTCATACCTTCTACATCTAGGTTTACCAAGGAATAGCATGGTTGGAAGTGAACTAATTTAGAAAGAGTAATTTTTCCATGGAGGGCTTCCCAGGTGGCTCCGTGGTAAAGCACCCGCCTGCCAGTGCAAGAGATGTGGATTTGACCCCTGGTTGGGAAGAGCCCCTGGAGGAGGAAATAGCAATCCACTCCAGTATTCCTGCCTGGGAAATCCCATGGACAGAGGAGCCTGGCAGACTATAGTCCATGTGGTTGCAAAGAGTTGGACACGACTGAGTGACTGAGCATGGCACAGCACAGAATTTTTCCATTGAGTCTAATGTAGTGAGAGAGTGGAAGCTGAGCGATGGGTCCCCAAGGGAAAGGAATAGTACATGTGTCAGGATTCTCCAGAGAAAGAGAAATAATGGGGTATCTCTTTGTATAGCTATATTTCTATCAGTATAGTATCTCTATTGATTTAGTATCTACTATCTATCTATCTATCTAAGGAAAGAGAGAGAGAGGATATAAAAAATTGGCTCATGCCGTTATGGAGGCTGAGAAGTCCCAGGATGTGCAGTTCGCACTTTGGAGACCAGGAGAGCTGGCATTTAGTTTCAGCCTGAGTCTGAAGGATTGAAAACCAGGAAAGCCAATGGAGTAAATTCCAATCCAAAAATCTGTAGAGTCAAGATCCAAGAAAAGCCAAAGTTCACTTTATTTTATTTTATTTTTTTTAATAGTATAATAGTTGTATTATTATTGCTGCCATAAAAAGTCAAAATAAACTTAGAAATTTAAACAATAAAATTAATCTCTTTTTTTTTCTGATTCAATACCAGAACTCTTACTTCATTGCTTTTTTTTTTTTTACTTTACATTATTGTATTGGTTTTGCCATACATTGACATGAATCTGCCCTGGGTGTACATGTGTTCCCCATCTTGAACTCCTCTCCCATTTCCCTCCCCATCCCATCCCTCTGGGTCATCCCAGTACACCAGCCCCTAGCATCCTGTATCATGCATCGAACCTGGACTGGTGATTTGTTTCACATATGATAATATACATGTTTCAATGCCATTCTCCCAAATCATCCCACCCTCGCATTCTCCCACAGAGTCCAAAAGACTGTTCTATACATCTTTGTCTCTTTTGCTGTCTCTTATACAGGTTTATCATTATCATCTTTCTAAATTCCATATATATGCGTTCAGTTCAGTTCAGTTCAGTTCAGTCGTTCAGTCGTGTCCGACTCTCCGCGACCCCATGAATCACAGCACGCCAGGCCTCCCTGTCCATCACCAACTCCCGGAGTACACTCAAACTCATGTCCACAGAGTCGGTGATGCCATCCAGCCATCTCATTCTCCGTCGTCCCCTTCTCCTCCCGCCCCCAACCTTTCCCAGCATCTAGCTGCTATTTAAAAGTCTACAAGCAATAAATGCTGGAGAGGTTGTGGAGAAAAGGGGACCCTCTTACACTGTTGGAGGGAATGCAAACTAGTACAGCCACTGTGGAGAACAGTGTGGAGATTCCTTAAAAAACTGGAAACAGAGCTGCCATATGATCCAGCAATCACACTCCTGGGCATACACACCGAGGAAACCAGAATTGAAAGAGACACATGTACTCCAGTGTTCATCGCAGCACTGTTTATAATAGCCAGGACATGGAAGCAACCTAGATGTCCATCTGCAGATGAATGGATAGGAATGCTGTGGTACATATACACAATGGAGTATTGCTCAGCAATTAAAAAGAATGCATTTGAATCAGTTCTAATGAGGTGGATGAAACTGGAGCCTATTATACAGAGTGAAGTAAGCCAGAAAGAAAAACACCAATATGGTATACTAACGCAAAGTTCACTTTAAATCTGCAGGCCAGATTCAAAGTCTCAGCTCAAAGCAGCCAGGCAGGAGGAGTTCCCGCTTCTTCTTGGAAGAGTCGGCCTTTTATTTTGTTTAGACCTTCAACTGATTGGATGAGGTCCACCCACATTAGAGAGAGCAATCTGCTTTGATCAGTTTAATGATTCAAATATCAATCCCGTTTAAAAATACCATCACAGACACACCCAGGATAATGTTGGACCAAATATCTGGGTACACTGCGGCCCAGTGATGCTGACACATAAACTAATCATCAGGTGCATATGGAATTCAGATGAGAGATGGTAGAGCCTGCATCAAGGTGGGAGTCAGGTGGTAGACAGAAGAGGAAAAGACCAAATGGAGAGACTGCTAGGAGGGGGACAATGCAGGATGTGTGAGAGAGGGAGCAGGTGAGGCTGACTCTCAAGGGGATTCCTGGGAGGGTCAAATCCACCTGCACCTGAAAGTCAAAAGTTTCCACATGAAACTCTTTCCTTCTCTTTCCATAGATCCTTCCTGTCACCCCCAGCTCTGTCTCTTGATGGTCACTCTGTGAGAAACGTCACCATTCTTCCAATCACATGGGCTCAAAACCTGGAGCCACTTTGTCTCCTTCTCCTTTTTTGTCCCATCATTTGTGGAGTCCTATAGACTATTTCCTTTAGACTATAGACTAAGCCTTAGTCCTATAGACTAAGCCTTTAGTCCTATAGACTAAGCCTTTGACTGTGTGGATCACAATAAACTGTGGAAAATTCTGAAAGAGATGGGCATACCAGACCACCTGACCTGCCTCTTGAGAAACCTGTATGCAGGTCAGGAAGCAACAGTCAGAACTGGACATGGAACAACAGACTGGTTCCAAATAGGAAAAGGAGTACGTCAAGGCTGTATATTGTCACCTTGCTTATTTAACTTATATGCAGAGTACATCATGAGGAACGCTGGGCTGAAAGAAGCACAAGCTGGAATCAAGATTGCTGGGAGAAATATCAATAACCTCAGATATGCAGATGACACCTCCCTTAAAGGCAGAAAGTGAAGAGGAACTCAAAAGCCTCTTGATGAAAGTGAAAGAGGAGAGTGAAAAGGTTGGCTTGAAGCTCAACATTCAGAAAACAAAGATCATGGCATCTGGTCCCATCACTTCATGGGAAATAGATGGAAAAATAGTGGAAACCATGTCAGACTTTATTTTTTGGGCTCCAAAATCACTGTAGATGCTGATTGCAGCCATGAAATTAAAAGACGCTTACTCCTTGGAAGGAAAGTTATGACCAACCTTGATAGTATATTAAAAAGCAGAGACATTGCCAACAAAGGTCCGTCTAGTCAAGGCTATGGTTTTTCCCGTGGTCATGTGTGGATGTGAGAGTTGGACTGTGAAGAAAGCTGAGCGCTGAAGAATTGATGCTTTTGAACTGTGGTGTTGGAGAAGACTCTTGACTCTTGAGAGTCCCTTGTACTGCAAGGAGATCCAACCAGTCCATTCTAAAGGAGATCAATCCTGGGTGTTCATTGGAAGGACTGATGCTAAAGCTGAAACTGCAATACTTTGGCCACCTCATGCGACGAGTTGACTCACTGGAAAAGACTCTGATGCTGGGAAAGGTTGGGGGCGGGAGGAGACGGGGACGACAGAGAATGAGATGGCTGGATGGCATCACCGACTCTGTGGACATGAGTTTGAGTGAACTCCAGGAGTTGGTGATGGACAGGGAGGCCTGGCGTGCTGTGATTCATGGGGTCACGGAGAGTCGGACACGACTGAGCGACTGAACTGAACTGATAGACTATTTCCACAGACCCTCTCTCCCAGGCTTTTATTTCCATTCAAGTTCCTTGGCCACCAGCTAATCCAGACTCATCAGCTCTAGCGAAGCTCTTGCAATGTTCTCCCAACACGTTGTCTTGTTACCTGCCTCTCTGTGCTCTAAACCACCTCTTGTGTTACTGCCAGGCAATCTCAAAACACGACTCCAAGGCTGTCTTCCCTTTCCCAAATCCTCAGTGTCCACTCGTTGTCTGCTAACGATGCCGTCTCCTTCCTCGGGGATCCCCCGTGCCCTGCTAATGTTTCAAGGCTCACCATCTTCCCTGTGTTACTGAGCTCCCTGTGCATTGGGCAGTGTGCTCCTGAGAGTGCAGCCCTAATGGCAGGAGAGATCACGGAGGAAAACACAGGGCTCACTGGGAACACGTGATAACAGGCTCTAACCTGACTTAGGGTTCTCAGGAACCTGAAGCTTAAAGAATTGTTCGGAATTAGCCAGGAAGAGGGAACCATACATCTAAGAGCTGGACATTATAAAGAATGTGATGCTTTCTAGGGCCTAGAAGAAAAGCATGTGGCTGAAATCACAGAAGGACAGGACAAGCTAAAAGAGATGCTGAGAAGGAGTTTAAGGCAACTCATTTAAGAACATGGGACTTAATTCTAAGAGCTGCTGAAAGTCATGGAAGGACTTAAGCAGGGATGTGACGTGATCAGACCTGCCTTTTAAAAAGTGCACTGTAATTGCTGTAGATTTGAACTATTGGCTACATCTCCCCCCGCCCCCCACCTAAAACTTTCTGTAACATTTTTAACCCTGGGTTAATTTTTATCTCCATGTACAGTGGGAATACCAAAATTTATGTGTCAAAGAAGCTACTTCATATAACTTGTCTCCTACATGCCCTGTGTACTTTGAAATACAATTGGAGAAATGTTGACTTAAATAACTTCTTCCACTTGGGAGGCCTCCTTGCCCTATCGAGCCCTAGCGCATTTTGCCAGACCCAGATACAACCCATCTTTCCAGCCCTGACACAGGCATCTGGAGCCTCTCCCAGATCCCACTGTCAAGTGTAAAGTCAGCTCTCTTCAACTCTTAAGCCACAGCTCCTTTCAGATCTTAAAAAGAGGCTACAGTTCTAGGATATCAGAGAGCTCGGCCTTTTCTGAAATCCTATAGTGCACTGTGGTTATCTCCTGGACGATCATCAGTTGACTGTATTAGTGAGGACTGTGTGTTTATCTTAATCCCCCAATGAAAGCAAGGGCTGGGGGTCATAGTCTCTGCCTCTCTCTCATACCCCTGCTCCCTTGTCCAGAGGAGGAACTTGATTCTTTCATTAATTCCCAGCCCTGGAGAAGCCACCCTCCCACTCTTCTGGGCCACATGTAAATACGGCTTCCTGGCATCTCTGGCAGCTCAGTAAGCCTCCCCCCTTGTCTGGGAGTCAGTCTGTCAGCGCCTGTGCCTGCAGGCATGCTGGCGGGGAGAACTGTCCCCATGCTCGGTCCATTGGGAGCCTGAAAGCCTTGGCAAACTCCTGTCACCTCCCCTGTATTTTTATCCTCAGCTTGAGGCTCCGGAATGCTTTCCAGAGATCCCCAAGGACACCTGGAAATCACAGCCCAGGACAAGCATGCGAAGGGCGCGCCCACCTCTCCACTAAGCTGTTTCTCAGCCTATGAACCTGGGGAGAGAAGGTCTGTTTCCTGCCGTGTCTTTGGGTGTTTCTCAGCTTGTGCCTAAGAACAGGCATCCTTTGGTGCAAAGGATATCACAACTGTGTTTCCCGTTTTGTGATGGCGTGTGCGCGGTGGAGGCAAGTGGGGAGTAATGGCTTTTGTCAAGCGGTGTGTCCTCCCCCGTGTCAGTGTCGGCTCCCCTTCCCCAGGCGGGTTCCTTTCGCTCCTTGTGGGAAGGACTGTCAAAGGATGTCAGGATAAATTCTCTGCTCCTGCCCGTGCCTTTTCTTTCTCTCTCCCTCCTCTCTTTTGATTCTGTCTTGATGTCATCTCTTCAAAGTATACTACCTGTAAAATATTGATTCACAGCAGGCTGCATCTGCCAGGATCAGATTTCTCTTCTGCTGGCAGCAGTAATAAACTACCACAGACGCGGCAGACCCGGTGCCAGCTTCACCGCCGCTTCACACACATCCGTCTGTCTTCGGCCTGACTCTACATAATGAAACAGCGTCCAGAGACATTTCAGAAGGAGAGAAACCAAGTAACAACCGCTGGGGACATAAAAGAGCCAGAGGAGCCTGCAAACAGAGGGCGGAACAGGTATCATCCCAAGCAGCTGATGCATCGCGAACTGGCTGGTTTCCTGACAGCAACTGGAAAAGCAGCAACAGAAAACAAAACTGCCCAGTTAACTGCCCACAGAAGCCTGACAGCAATGGTCCTCTACCTCCTTCTGGCCTTCCCCCAGCATCTGGGGCCAGCTCCTGGAATTGCACCTTGAAACACTGATAACTTATGAATCTTGCGGGGAGTATCAAATCTAGAGGAAGCTCTTATGCAATAGAGATATGAATTTAGTTTGTGTAGAAAAAGAGAATTAATGGTGAGGCGGTGTGCTTAGATTTGAAGAGCCTGGACTCTAGAGCCAGAGGCTGAGTTGAGTACTAGTCTCTGCCGTTTATCATCCCTGTGGTCTGGGGCAAGTTACTAAGTTACATCCCAGTTCCCTTGTTAGTATAATGGGGTGGTCATCGTGATTCAGTTAAGGCATTTAAGAATAGTGCCTGGTTTACAGCACAGGGCTTCCCCAATGGCTCAGAAGTAAAAGAATCTGCCTGCAATGCAGGAGCCGCAGGAATCGTGCGTTTGATCCCTGGGTTAGGAAGATGTCCTGGAGGAGGGCATGGAAGCCCACTCCAGTATCTTGCCTGGAAAATCCCATGGACAGAGGAGCCTGGCGGGCTATAGCCCATGGGGTTGTAAAGAGTCAGACACGACTGAAGTGACTTAACACGCATGCACGCACTGATTTATATTGCTATTGAAATATAAAACACAATTTCCCTGATGGGGAGTCCACAGTCCCAGTGAACGGGAACAGTGTAAGCATTTCTCTTCCCTTTTGGGGACATAACTCCTCATCCAGAAAGGCTTCCAGAACAGATAGGCAGGTGGGGGTTGAGCACACCCTCTGGGGGGAGCCTGAACCTTGCCCTTCTTGCTTTGTCTGCGAATGTGCGCTTCTTCCAAGGTGCCCCACTCTCTGAGAAGGTGACTCTTTGTTCTGAATCACAGCAGTTGTGGAAAGAGTTTTCTGAACCTCACTGGCGTGTGTCTGTGTCATTCCCATCCTGGCTGGGGGAGGAAAGTATTAAAAAGGGAAGCGGCCATCCGAAGTCAGTAAATCCGTCATCAGAGATGACAGCTGTGGGTTTGCATTCTTGTTTTACTGCGACTTTGAGCAAGTTGGTGAAGGTGGCTGTGGCATCCTGCTCAGGTCTGTGAAGAGTTATGCTTTTCTACTGTATTAGCTACTGAAGGGACCCTACCACTTAGCACCCTCTGGGGAGCCTTCCCTTTTGCAGTGCAGGGAAATTTACCCCTTGTGACCAACTGTTAAGCTTCCTTTGAAGCCTCTTTTAATTCAGATTTGGTTCAGCTCACAATGGCTTCTGAGTCAGTGGGGAAAACGTTTACGATATGACAAACTAGCAACCTGTATTTTTTACATACCGTTAGAGAAATCATGGGTCTTTTATACCTGCATTTTTTTTTGCTTTTTGTTGGGAGAGATGTCCTCTGAGACCCCTCAGTTCCTTGCTTTATATTCTTTCTCCTCTTCAAGCCTCAAAGCCTCTGTGCTCAGTAGCAGGCTTCCCTTTGATGAGGCAGGCTGGAGAAAGTTTCATGTGAAGCCCGCCAGAGCCCATGGTCTGCGGTTGGAAGGGAGACTGACTAGTCAAGTTAAGCATCCATCCCATCCTGGCTGGGGGAGGGCGGGGGTGCGGTGTTCCTCAGAACAAGGGGGCTTGTTTTCCTTCCCCAAAGGCTTTGGAGGGCACTGCAATCTCAGGGGCTTTGTGTGGGCCCAGTGTGCCTAACCTGGCACCCTCCCGCCACCCCCCCCCCGCCCCCACTGTGGCATGCTTTCAGAACTGTCCTGTTCTTCATTATGTCAGGATCCTGAATTACTGCACGTGTTCCTTTTCAGAGACAGAGCAGGAGAATTAGTTCTGGGCAATGCATCCGAAGGTGGGGTTGTGGGAGAAAGAATAATTGAGCACAGAGTGGTAAGAGAGATGCCAGTGGTAAGACACGGGAGCTCAGTCTTGACCTTGAGCCAGGGTGTGTCAAGTACATGATGTGGAGAGTGAATGTCCCCTATATGAAAGCTAGGAAGGCGAAACCCCATGAGTGGTGTGATCCACTGCCTGGGCATGGAGATCAGTTCTGCATTCATGTGGACTTGGGAAGAATGACTGCCCCTCTCTGTCGCCAGCTCATCTTCAAGTGGATTGTTATGAGGATTGAACGTGATAATCCACGTAAAGTGTTTAGTGCAGAGGCCGATACATAGTAAAGCTCAGTTCAGTTCAGTTCAGTTCAGTCGCTCAGTCGTGTCCGACTCTCCGCGACCCCATGAATCACAGCACGCCAGGCCTCCCTGTCCATCACCAACTCCCGGAGTTCACTCAAACTCATATCCATCGAGTCAGTGATGCCATCCAGCCATCTCATTCTCTGTCGTCCCCTCCTTCTCCTGCCCCCCAATTCTTCCCAGCATCAGAATCTTTCCAGTGAGTCAACTCGTCGCGTGAGGTGGCCAAAGTATTGGAGTTTCAGCTTCAGCATCAGACCTTCCAATGAACACCCAGGATTGATCTCCTTTAGAATGGACTGGTTGGATCTCCTTTATGAATGTTAAAACAGGTTGATTCAAAGAAGTACTGAGAGTATGGAACTCCTCAGGGTGTAGCCCCTTGGGAACGCAATGGGGAAACCATGGAGAAGGGATCTTTTAAAGGCCAGTTAATAAAGAACTTAAAGTCATCCTTACTTTGTCCACGTTCCTCTTACAGTGTCTGGTAAGCAGTAGGCACTCAATAAATATTTGTTCAACTTCTGTCTGTGAGCCTAAAAAGTTTCATCATTGGCTCCACTGATTTGATTGCATTCTTTTCTTTTTCTTTTGGTCACGCCACGTGTGGCATGGGGAATCTCAGTTCCCCAACCAGGGAGAATCCATACCTTCTGCAGTGAAAGCACGAAGTCTTAACCACTGGACCACCAGGGAGGTCCACTGATTGCAATTTTATTGTTCCTGTTAACTAAAAAGAAATCTTTTTGTTATCTATTTTGTTCTTTTTCTGCCCTGAAGCTTAGGAATCTGTGTTAAGTTGTATGTCTGGGTTAACCTAGACCATGTTAAGTGTTTCCTGTGCATTTATTTCAGTTCAGTTCAGTTCAGTTCAGTTCACTCGCTCAGTCGTATCTGACTCTCCGCGACCCCATGAATCACAGCACGCCAGTGTTTATTGAGAATCTTCCATATTTCACTAGCTGCTGCAGTTTAGTTTCTACCTCAAGATCTAAAGTGTGTAAACCTTGATAAATATTAAGATAGATATAAATAGAAGCTTCTATGGAAATACAAAGGAAGAGAGCTTTACCTGTCTTGAGAGTGTGTATGCATGTGGGGGTGGGAGTGCTCAGCAAGGCTTTCTGGAGATGGTGGCGTCTCCTATTCTGATAGTGATGTGTTACATTCCAATGAATAGGTGGCTACCATGGTTAGAAAAAAATGTCATAGACAGACTAAACATTTAGTGAAATATATTCTGAAAATCCTTGGATGTGGAAGTGTGACTCTTAACATCCAGTCTTGTAAAATATAAAAGAAAAAAATATCCTTACTAAATGTCCCTAGTGTGAGTCTTTTAAACACTTATTTGCTTATTTTCCTGCTTTATTGAGATGTAATTGACATCTTTAACTTTTAAAGGCATTTGATTTTGTGATTGTCCTACTAGAAGGTCAGTGAAAATGTGGAGAGCAGATTGATAGAGAGAAACGAGACTTTAATGATGAACTAAACCACAATTCCAGCTTCTGATGGCAGGAACTAACCAAAAAAATGCAAGAGTGTTGTGTAGGGCATTTCTCTCATAGTTTCTGTTCCTGAAGACAGAGAATAAGAGAACTTTATTTTATATTGACAGACAAATATCTGTCAAAGAAAAATGCTGAAGGTTAAATAGAAATATCAGTAGATCACTTTCACTAATAACATTGAAATGGGACATAGAGTGCTTGCCATATTACTTATGGCTCAGGTTTAAAAAAAAAAGCCCTTTTGCTTCATGGGTCAACACAGACAGGGGTCTGGAGTCACAGAGAAGCTAGTTAGGGTAATGGCCTGGAATTGGCAATGGCAAAAAGAAATGATGAAGGGTTGAAAAGCAAAGGGAAAACACATTTGAAGAGGGAGAATCAATAGTGTTTGCCAGCATATTTGCTCATCTGTAAAATGAGGAGTTTGGGGCTGGATCAAGTTCAAGGTTCTTGCCCTCTTTGACACATTGCTGGTGCTGCTGCTGCTAAGTCACTTCAGTCGTATCCAACTCTGTGTGACCCCATAGACGACAGCCCAACAGGCTCCCCTGTCCCTGGGATTCTCCAGGCAAGAACACTGGAGTGGGTTGCCATTTCCTTCTCCAATGTGTGAAAGTGAAGTCGCTCAGTCATGTCTGACTCATAGGGATCCCATGGACTGCAGCCTACCAGGCTCCTCCATCTGATCTACAAATCCAAATAGGAACACAGGGAGCAGTGGGAAATGACAGGCTGATTAATTCTTTTCTTTTCAAGAATTAAGATCCTGAAAAGAATGTTCTAATCTGGGGCATTTTTAAAGATAAAAATGAAAATACAAAAAAATACAGGCAAAAATGAGAGAACACAAATAAATGTCATAGAATCAAACTGGTGCGTCAGTGCAATTTTCTGTGAGTGAGGTATGTAGAAAATTCATTAAATCTTTGAGATACTGGATAACATTTAGTACACCATATCTTTGTGGTGCCAAAAAGTATCCCCAAACCTCAAAGAGTGGAGAATTTTAGAAAAATTAAGTAACTTATCATCATGGTGTAGCTTTGGTATTGGGAGAATTCTGCTTCAAAAATAGAAAATGAGATAAGTGCATGTCATGGGTTCAGTTGAACATTTCAGAGGAGTGAGATGTTCACCAAAATAAATGCTCCTCAGTCACAGAACTGCCACTGAAAAGGACTTGCCCAGTTGTGGATGTCTTTGCTAAGCTCCTTGCTTCTTGGTAGGATCATGTGACTATTCCGGTCAGTGGGCTTTTAGTGGAAATAGTGCACAGCATTTCTCGGCCCAAGGTATTGAGTATAGAGTGTGCCTTTTAAATTAATTATTTTTGGCTGTGCTGGGTCTTTGTTACAGATCAGGCTTTCTCTAGATGCAGTGTGCATGCTTCTCATTGAAGTGGCTTTTTTTATTGCAGAGCACGGGCTCTAGGGCTCTAGGTCTTCAATAGCTGTGTGCAGGCTTAGTTGGTCTGAGGCATGTGGAATCTTCCTGGACCAGAGTTTGAACTCATGTTCCCTGAATTGGCAGGCAGATTCTTAACCACTGGACCACCAAGGAAGTCCTAGAGTATATCTTCATCAAAGTCTGTTTGCCCTTATGATTGGATATAGGGAACTCTGTAATCCTGGGGGATGGCAGAATCATGGGATGAAAGGAGCCCAGACCTTTGATTCACAGAGTGGAAGAAATCTGTCCATCTACCAGAAACACTGCCTAGTGCTGTCAAGTGAACAAGAAATAAACTTCTATTGAACTTTTGGGATTTATTTGTTATAGCAATTACCTGATTGATATAGGCACCAAATCCCTTGGTCTTGTACAGAGTGGTAAATTAGTCCATTAGAGAGAAATGCACACACTCTGATTTATGTGTGATGGAGCCTATTGGAAATCCTGACATGTCCTATTGTCTAAAGCCATGAGGAAAGAGAAATCAGTAATTCTTTTTTTTTTTGGTGGTGTTAAGCTCTTGTAAGACAATTGGCCTACTCTGCCTTTTTTCTTGCCTTAGTCAAGGTGGGATATTTTGCTTCAGCCACGCAGAAGCATCAGAGAGTTGCCCCTTCATAATTGCCGACTTGATTTCAGAGAGAAATGCACGTTGGTGACTTTTTTCAGCCACACTTGATGAAATGAAGCAAGTATGATTGGTATGTGATAGGCAAAAAAAAAAAAAAAAATATATATATATAGTTAAATCTTGGGAGATAGCAGAAAATGCCATTTATTTTTATACCTAATTCATGAGCTAAGAAAGTGAGCCATAGAATCTTCAATTGTCAATAGCCATATTGCATTTTTAATGCTATTGCTAGTGCAAAAAAATCTCCCAAAAAACGCAACCATAGAATCTTCAACTGTCAACAGCCATATTACATTTTTAATGCTATTGCTAGCATTAAAAAACAAAACACAGTGGGCCAAATGTGTGATAAATATATCTGCTGGTCAAAGGAATTTCCTATTAATACTTATTCTTCCCCCTTTTAATTGGAACTCACAGTTCTTTGTAGTGATTAGTAGTTTCTTTAAGTACTGAGCTGAGGGAAGCCTAAAGAACGAGATAAATAGGATCATGTAGTCTTAAAGACAAAACTCTATATTCTTGTAAAGTTTAAGAGCTACTAGCACTATGGTAAAAATTCATAGAAACTGATCATCACTAAAATCTGGGGAAGGGAAAAGAGATCACTATAAAAAAAACATTGTGTGGTAGAACAGTTTAATTAGTATCATGACAAGATGAAGGAGAAAGGGGAAATTACAGTCAGATTGTTATATTCACATCAGTAATGAAACAGCTAGCTAGTTTTGTTGGGCAAAACTAAGAGGAACCTATCTCCTAGGACAGAGTTGTGTGTTTCTAGATACCTCCATGTTTTGAACACCTCAAAAGAGTCCTGCTGTCTCTGGGATGACTGTTTTTGTAATTCACAGAAAGTCTTTATCAGTCAGTGTCTGCTTCACTCAACTCCCTGTTTGTGTGAAGATTAAATATTTAATCATCGCTCTTTGAAACTCTCCAAAACAACTCAGTACACATTTTGGTAGACTATTAAAAATTTATTTTCATTTTCCTTTTTAATGATTAGGGATTACTTAGAAATAAGTTCCACCAGGGCCAGGACTAGGTTGAGGGAGGGAGAAAACCAGGGTATACAGTTTAAGGAAAGACTCATCCTCACCCTTCATTTGCACGACCCTGAGAGTGAATTCTTCCTTAAAAGTGTGCCTTAGGCATTTTACTTGCCTTGCCCCACCCTGGTCCCATCCCAGATAAACTAGCAGGAATACGGTACACCCAAGGAGTGCAAGGCAACCTGGAACTGCTTAAACATAGTTTATGTCTGAGTTTGGGTATCCGGTAGTAACTTCTTAATGAGAAATGCAGGAAAATCAGCTCCCATGTCAAGGTGAGTTCCTGCTGAGCAAATGACACCAGGAAAGAAAAGCTTCTTTTTTGGTCTTCGCTTGAATAATAATAATAATAAAAAAGACCTATAATTGGATTTCCTTAAAGACGTGGAGAACTCACATCTTTATAACTTTTCAGATTGAAAGGTAGTCCCTTTGAATTCTATTAACTTTGCAGCCCGCATTTTTTAGAAAGTAAGATTATGTAGCTTCTGAAGGAAACCAGGAACAATGAAGTGAGCAATATTTGCATTCACAAGTTATTCTGTGTTGGCAGATTGTCATCTTTTGTAGAAATATCACAATTTTTCAAAAGGACCACTTTGAAGATAAAGAATTATACTTAATCATTTTTTTTTGTTGTTAATAAAAAAGTCATTTTGAATGCTCACTTTGACAATCAAAGGCCCTATTGCCCTCTAGCATGGTGCAGCCCACTTGAGGGAACCACACTGCAGTCAAGGGCACTGTCACCATCTCATCTTCAGCTCGGGGAGAATAATAGCTCACATGCACACCCTGGCCACTTAAGTTTCTAAAGATTTCTGTTAGCAGAGAAATGACAACGTTCAGGAGCCCAACATCTAAAGAAATGATAGCTAATAGCTACAGTAAAACAGAGTTCTGAGCTTCTAAACACTAAAGAGAAAATTTTGGCTTAACTAGTGTTCAGTCTAGTGCCAAACTTACCCTCGAATTCGATCCACATAGTAAAGAATTTATTCATAGAGGCTACCCTAATCATTTTAAACTTTGCTCTGTTCAAACGTCTTTTAAGATTTCCTGTTTTGAACAACCATGTTACTTGATTAAAGCAGTCTTAAAATTAAAAGAAAAAGGAGTGTTTAGCAAATTTCATGCATGGCTTAGAATTCTGTACTTTTATATTCCCACCTTAGTTTAAAATCCTGAGCCTCAGTGACCTGTGACATGTAAGAAAAATTTGCTGCACTCGAGTCACCAACAGAAAAGATCTCCAGAAAGGTGGCCTTCTTATTACTTACAGAAGTTTCAAGATGGGTAGATTGGTTTGCCTCTCTTAGGAAACTAGATTCTCCCATGCTCTTTGGTAAAAGTCTTTAGTTGAAGTCTGCTCTGTCCTGGCTTATGATTCAGCTCATGCTCCGCTAGATGTTTGTGTGTTGATCTGGCTAATGTGCTTTCACCCAAACACTAGGCACAGAGATGCATGCCTATTGTTCACCAGGACCAGCCAGGATGTGGGTGTTCCCCATTTGTCGTTCATTCTCTGGCTGATTTTAGACAGCCATGCCCCGTTTCTCAAAAAATGCAGCTGTTTTCTAAGTGTCTCTTTATTTTGCCTGCTCCGTCACTTCAGCTGTATCTGACTCTTTGTGACCCTATGGACTGTAGCCCGCCAGGCTCCTCTGTTCATGAGATTCTCCAGTCAAGAATACTGGAGTGGGTTGCCATTTCCTTCTCCAGGAGATCTTCCCAACCCAGGGATTGAACCCACAACTCATGCATTGGCAGGCAGATTCGTTACTGCTGAGCCAACAGGAAAGCATTAGACACTATACTAAATCTATAACTCACAAAGAATAATTTCATAACTTATCAGCTTAACACCCTTGACCCACAATTTAGTCTACTCAGGAAGGGGTCTTGTCAAGCATCAATGACATAACTGTACTTACTAGATCACCAAAAGCTGCCATATACAAGTGCAGAGAAAAGTAAATCCTGGTCATCCTGAGGGTGGGGGATGCAGGCTTCTTCCCCTTGTGGAGGTCTGGGGCACACTGATGTTTGAGAACGCAGGCTTCTAGAAGGAACTCAGGGATGTTGCACGAATGAATTATAATCTAGGAAACCCGAAGAGTCTCCTTTAGTAGATAACACCTAGAGAACTTTCCTTCTTTGTACTTTCCTTTTTTTTTCTTCTTAGTTTTGGAGCTTGGGAGATAGCACTCAAGGAGTGTGTGGAGGCTGAGGGGAGAAGCTGAAGCTGACTGGGATGCTCCTGGCTGAAGGCTTTCAGCATGCAGTTAGTTGGTGTTTCTAAGTTGTTCCCCTCAGCTCACCAGGGTGGGAAGTTGACAGATCCTGCAAAAACAAGCAGAGAGAAGGGAGCCTAGCATAGAATGCAGTTTTAAGGAAAATGGTAATTTACCCCATCAGTATTCAAACCATATTTTTCTGCTTGCGAAATCTTTAATGCGGGCAAAAATCTTACGCAAGCAAAATATTTGCCTTGAGAGAAAAATATGAACAACTCAAATGAAGTCATTCCCTATAATTTTTTATTCTTTCCAGTAGGCAGCTCAACACATTTGACTGAATATCTTCTCTATGCTCACAATGGAGACATAAATTTAAATAGGATGCAGGCCCTGCCTTCCAGGAGCTTACAATAAGGGGCGTATTAACTGGAATTTGATAGTTAACTATCTTTTGCTTTACATCAAAATTGGTTTTCAGAGCAGCAATGACACTGCCCGTTTTCTACTATCTGATGATCATGACAAAGGAAGATATTTCTAATGTTAGTAATTTCTCCTTCCCAAGGAACTCAGGGGACATTAACAGCACAATGGCATCTAAAACCAAAAGCCATTTAGTCTGTTCTTTTATTCATGAGAGAAGACTGAAAATTTACCTGAGAATATGCATGTCCCCTCTTGCCAGGAACTCTTTTTCATTATTATTACTACCATCTTCTAATTCCAATAGGATACTTCCTGTCTCTGTGACTTGAGCAAAAAGTTACTTCTTAAAGATTATCCTGGAGGCTTATTCTTACATTTACTTGGTGAACCTCTTTTCATGACCTATCACGCAACCCCATTATTCATTCTAGAACTTAGCATATCATTTTATTCTTAACTTTATCCATTTTACATGTTTGGTGTAGAGCAATTTTTTTCCAGCATGCTTTTTGGGGTGAACAAGCACCTTGTGTTCTAGTCAAGTGGGACACTTCCTTGTCACATTGGCTGGTGCTTTCTTATCTCTGCTTTTTTCTCTCATCTCCAATCAACTAACTCTTTCCCATCTTTTTTGCATAGCGCAAATGCTACCTTTATTGGTTAGCCCTAGTATGTCTCCCCTGACCTCCCAACCAAAACCCAATGTTTTTATTGTGAATGGCCATTGTGTTAGTCATGAGTGTTGGCCACTGAATCTGTTTCTCGCTCTCATTTTGGGAGTGTGGAAAAATTGTTTCTCCCTTCTCTGAACTCCAGTTTGGTTACGGCACATTTTCAGCAAGCGAAATGTGAAGGGATGTGATTGTGTCACCTCCATCGTGGAGACTTTATGAGGTCGTGTGTGCTTTCTCATGATCTCTTTTCCCTCTGCCATGGTTACTAGTGGTATTCCACATGGACCCGCCTGGATCGTAGAGTGAGAATGAGGATAATGCGGAATAACTTTTGTCGTTTAAGCCACTTAAATGGAGAGGTCGTTTGTTACTGCAGCAAAACCTGGCGTAGTCTGGCTGATAGTGTGAGTGCATAATGCTGATGTCTCTTCATTCTGTTCACTTCACAAACGAGTGCTGATATTCAGTTCAGCTGAGCCTTCAGATAACTGCAGCTCCAGCCAGCATCTGATTACAGGCTTTAAGAGGGACTCCAAGAAAGAGCTAAGAAGGAAAGCAGGGTTTCTGGTCCCCTGTTTTCTCAGTGGCCATGGAATTTCTTTCCACAGGAGTCTCTACTTCATAAGAAGTATGTTCAAGTTAGAAGTGAAAAAGACCATCCTTCCTTGGCTGGCCCTGTGAAGGCTGTTGTTCCCAAGGTTCTGCTCTTGACCCTCTCCTTTCTCTTCATGTTCTCCCTGGAAAATCTTATATTCCACCATGATTTCAACCACAAATTTTATGTCTATGACTTCTATATCTGTATTTATAGCCCTTGAAAGACCTGCCCAACTGAGCCCATTCTAGTTTTCTAGCCTACAATATCATGAGCAACATAAAATGGTTATTTTTCACCACTTGCTCCTTGGAAGGAAAGCTATGATCAACCTAGACAGCATATTAAAAAGCAGAGACATTACTTTGCCAACAAAGTTCCGTCTAGTCGAAGCTCTGGTTTTTCCAGTAGTCATGTATAGATATGAGAGTTGGACTATAAAGAAAGCTGAGCACCAAAGAATTGATGCTTTTGAACTGCGGTGTTGGAGGACTCTTGACAGTCCCTTGTACTGCAAGGAGATCCAGCCAGTCTATCCTAAAGGAAATCAGTCCTGAATATTCATGGAAGGACTGATGCTGAAACTGAAACTCCAATACTTTGGCCACCTCATGCGAAGAACTGACTCACTATAAAAGACGCCAATGCTGGGAAAGATTGAAGGCGGGAGGAGAAGGGGCTGACAGAGGATGAGATGGTTGGATGGCATCACTGGCTCGATGGACATGAGTTTGAGTAGGCTCTGGGAGTTGGTGATGGATAGGGAAGCCTGGAGTGCTGCAGTCCATGGGGTCGCAAAGAGTCAGACACAACTGAGCAGCTGAACTGAACTGAAGTTTTGGAGTCATTTGTTATACCAGAAAAGTAACCAGAATTGTGAGTTACCTTTATTGCTCTTGCCATTTCCCTCACTAATGCTGCTCCTGCAGCCTACGGTCAGGCATCCTCCTTGACCTCATTCCACAGCCCCTTACCCATGATTTCATCCTGACCTTGGCCCATCCCAACCTAATCACACTTGCTGAGATCCTGATTCTGAATAGGCTGGATGGCATCTCAAATATGGATGAATCTGTCCAGTCCTTTGGGTTCTGAAAGCTGTTCAGAATGGTGATGTGCAATTTTGCTTTCTTTCAGAATATTAGTATGAAAAGAGGAGAGGTTTCATAGGGAAGACCCTAGATAGTCTCTGATTTTTCCCTTGATTCTGATAATGAAAATTTTCAGAAAAAGTTTCTAAGACTCCATGTATTGGCTTCAGATTTAGGAACATGGCAGCATGCCATTGCTCTGGATAATGAGCTTGTCTTGGCAAAGTATCAGTGTTGGTGGATAGTAGAAAATGTTAGCGATAGGCTGTGGCCAGGATGGGGAGGACCTTGAAGACCAGGCTAAGACATTTCTACTTCATCCTGTGGGTGGTTGGGAAACATCAACATTTTTTAGGCATAGAAAGGCATGATTATAAGAAAGCAGAACTGGAGTTGGTATGCAGGGTGTGGTGGATTCTATTATAAGGGTATTAAGACTGGGGTCAGGAGACTATATCAGTAGTTTAGGTACCAAGGTAAAGTTTCTGCCGAAAGGCCTGGAGACAAGATGGAGAGGAAGCAAAAATGTTAGAGACCCTGAAAAGTACTGTGAGAATCTGGTGGCCACCTACATTGATATATGGAACAGGCAGTGGTGAAGAGATTCAGGATTAAACTTCATCAATATATGTAACTATTCCTACAATGAAGCATTTGTACAGGTGTACTATGTGCTGAGAATTTTATATAGATACTTACGTTAATCCTTACAGTGAACTTGGAGGCAGGTATTCTCAATGTCACCATTTTATTTATAGAACAAGTAATTGCATCACAGAAGTCAACGCCCAGAGCTTTACAATTTCGAGTAGAAAGTGGGAAAGTGGTAGAAACAGGATTTGAACACAGGGTGTTTGCCTTCAAAACTGATGCCATTCACCATCTTTCTTATCCCCTCTATTTATTTTCAAAACTCCCAGTCATCTTTCTTTTAGTCTGATCACACTTGGAGGGCTTAATAAAACGTTATTTGATGCTGAACCTCATTTTTCAATTGCTAATAAATGACCATCCTTCCCTGACCGAGGAAATAAATCAATTATATTCTGAGTCTATGGAAGCATTTTCTGAAATAGGGTCTGTGTGGGTCAGCCAAGAACATATTAAGTGGTATAACAATATCATTACTAACTCTTTCACCACCCTAATTCTGTATTGCTAAATATTTGCAGCAATAATTGCTCTATAAATCCACATGTGAAATTTGCTAAAGAGAGAGGGAGAGAGAACATCAAAAAAAGTGACTTGCATAGAGTATACGTAGTACAGACTTACTTTTCAAGGTGACCTACTCCAATAATAGAAATATAATTCATGGGAAAGATGATCAAAAGAACAACTACAGACAGAAACAACCTGAATACTGCATTGTTAATACAATGCAGTACATCCTATTGTTCCCTGAAATTTGTGAGATGTAATCCAATAAACCAAAGCACCTTAATGATGACAATGTATGTGTTTTTTTTGGAAGTGGAATCTGGCAAGAAGTGATCTTTGACAATGATTATGTATAACTACTTTACATATGCCTAGTACTTTTGCTGCCAGGACTTTCACATACTTCAGGAATGACTTCTCAAATATGTATTAATCATCCCAGGGCCCTCAGAGAATATGTGAGAAGTGAACAGTGTTTATCAATAAGTTTTGCTCTCTTGCAAAAAAGAAACCCAACATTGGCAACCAAAAGGTGCTAGCTCATTAACTGTGGGCACAGCTGGAACATCTGGACTGAACCTGCCAGATTCTATAGATGTTTGAATGAAATGGGGAACAGGAAGCTTCTTCCTTCCTTTCCTTCTCTCCTCCCTCCCTTATTTCTTCTCTTCCTCCTCTTCTTTTTTTGGACATTTTCTGAAATGGCTCAAATTCTGACTAAGCTTTGGAAAAAAAAATTAGTTCTTGCTTTTTCTGTTTTTCATTCTTTATACTTAACATGAAAACACAATTTCATCATGGTAGTTCCTGATTTACATTTCTGCTCCATTGGTGGATTTCTCCCTCTGTGTTCAGCAACATCTCACTCCTAATGACTATATATAGCCTCCCAGGGTTTCTGTGGCCCTAAGTATCAGCGTTGAATTTATCAGAGTTCTTGCCTATCCTGATTGCCTAGGCGCACCTGCTGTGGGATTTATAGCCTTGAAAATAAGTACCAAACACCTAGTGGCTTCTAAACTTTTTTTTAAATCAGTCTTTCGAGATAGGTTGTTTCCCACCCTTTCCCTCCTTAGGAGGTCCACAGTAGCTGTTACTACATGATGTCGAATCATCCAGATGAAAAGTGAAAATTCTGCCAATCTCCTGTTCGCAGCTGTAGTTTAATGTAAGAGGCATTTGTGTGATTGTTGCAATGAAAACAAGGTTTGGAGGAGAGGAAGGAGCGGGACCTCTTTCTCCAGGCCCTCGTGTCTCTCATCCTGAGTTACTGGGCCCTTTTATCCCACCGCCATCACCTGGAGCTCCAAAGGGGTATTTTCTGCATTTGAGACCAAATTCTTGGTACCAGTGCATTCTGTCCCCAATCCTGCTGTCCTGTACCATGCACCTTGTCCTGCCACACAATCCCTCTGTAGAAAGCCTGGATATTCTTTAGATGAATCTACTCGCTTTCCATTCACAAAGAATGAGGAACATCTCTCTGTTAGGTATGTGTTCTTCTCCATCTCCAGTCAGTTAAGAGTTGGGCAAATATGAAGAATCAGGGACTTCTGATGAGGAGTGGTGGACACATTTTTTAATCTGAGATTGATCTGTAAGGTCTCAAATGTAAGGTCTCACGCACGGGCGCCGTAAGCTGCAAGAAAATGACCCAGACACCGAAAGAAAGTAACAGGCTTTAATAGCAGTGCGCTCCTGGGCAGAACCCACTGACCGCAAGGATGGCCACCAGGAGTTCTGCGCCGAACAAAGGCAGGGTGCGGTTTATATGCCTTTCGAGCAGGAAGTTACATCATACAGTCTGAACAGGCCTAAATAAAGGAAAGCACAGGAACGCAAGATCCTGAATGGTCAACTGTCCGATAGGCGCTTGTGTGTGCGGCCAGGGTTGGTCTCGCCGGTGTCAGGCTGGATGATGAGTTCATGAGTGACGTACTGGTTGACCATTGGCTCTCATCGATTAAGCGCCGAGGAATGCAGCAAGAGGCAGATAGCGCCAATAGAAGTTTCAGGGAAAGAAACATAACCATTTAAGGAACAAGCAGACACAAAGAGCATCCGGGCTAGTGAAGGACCTTGGGGCGGAGTCAATGGAAACCATCAGAGCCCGACCTTACATGATCCATTTCCGGTGTGCAGATATGGGAGATTAAATGTATAAACCCTCAGATCAAGCTGGTGAAGGGACTAATGTGGCAACTTGATGGTTTAGAGATACCAGTGAGATTGTGCTGTGTGTGCTCAGTCGTGTCTGACTCTTTGTGACCCCTGACCGCATGGACTGTAGACCACCAGGCTCCTCTGTCCATGCAGCTTTCCAGGCAAGAATACTGAAGTGAGGTTGCCATATCCTTCTCCAGGGGATCTTCCGGACCCGGGGATTGATACTGCATATCTTGTGTCTCCTGCCATTGGCAGGTGGATTCTTTACAACTGCGCCACCTGGGAAGCTAGATTATTAAAGCTTTATTTGCTTTCCAGGCACAAACACTGGAGTGGGTAGCCATTCCCTTCTCCAGGGGATCTTCTGTCCAAAGGGTCAAACCCAGGTCTCCTTCATTGCAGGCAGCTTCTTTACCATCTGAATCACCAGTATTTTGCCTTCTCTATTGTGCCTATTTGAGCTTTTCTACCATATTTTTGGCTTCCATGGTGGCTCAGGGGTAAAGAATCTGCCTTCAGTGCAGGAGACAGGGGTTAAACCCCTGGACAGGAAGATCCCTTGGAGAAAGAAATTGCAACCTGCTCTAGTATTCTTGCCTGGAGAATCCTATGAACAGAAGAGCCTAGTGGGCTACAGTCCATGGGATCACAAGAGTCAGACATGACTTAGCGACTAAACCACCACCACCATCACTACTATAACTTATATCTGACTCTTGCTGCTGAAGGTGATCCCTTTCACCATCCACAATGTCTTCCCCTCCACTTTGTAGTCTTGGCTCATTGCATTCATCCAGTATTCTGCATTAAGAAAAGTGTCATCATCAACAAAGACAATCACCTTTACAGGAACATACATAATTGTGTGAGGAGAACTGGAGATTCTTCACAAGTCTTGTAAAATGCATTAGCACCAACCAACATAAACTTAAACTGCCACTGAGGACCACCGTACCGGAGGAAAACATCTGCCATATGGGCTGTCAGGTATTTTTTTCTTGACTTTTGAAAATTGTTTACTGAAGTATAGTTGATTTACAGTGTGTTGGTTTCTGGTGTACAGCAAAATGATTCAGTTATATGTATATACATATGTATATATATTCTTTTTCATGTTTATTTTTGGTATTTTAACTGCACATTTGGTGCTATAAAGTCATAGATACAGTAAACAAGAGCCTGTCCAAAGCCTACTGGTTTCCTTTTGCCTTGTGGACCAATGACAGCAAGTGACACCAAGGAGAAGGACATGCTGGGCTTTGGACTCAAATAAACCATTCAGAGTGATTTCACTTCTCACTTTCATTCTCATTATCATAATACTTCTGAAATAACTGTTCCTCATGGTTTATTCTCCTAGGTTGTAATCTCCTCTACTCTGGCTTTGTTGCCCCTGTCTTTCATTCTTTTCCTGAAAGATCTGAAACCTAAGAGTAAACAGGTATCACAAGTGTTGCACTCATCTTGAAAGATGTTGGTAGAGCTGACATGGCATTCCAGTTAGTCTCTTCACCATTTCTCCTGCCATTTCAGCCAGAGTAGAAGGCTGGTGGATGTCCCAACATGTTTAAGGATGCCAACATGTGGTCTTGACATTGGCCAGACCCCACCATACAGTTTGCACATTTTCCTTACTGGTAACATTCCCAGAAAAGGTCCAGCATAAGGGCTTCTAGTCGTCTCTTTGGGTAAGATACATCCAACCAACTGCATGAAATCTGTCAACAGACATGTATTAAATACTTCCATGTGCCAAGGACTATGCTAGGGGCTAGTCTTGAAGTTGATTCCTCTTAGAACTGCTCTTTTTACATCCCATATATTTTGGAGAGTTGTGTTTCCATTTTTGTCTCAGAGTATTTTCTGATTTCCTCTTTGATTTCTTCATGGACCTCTTTGGTTTTTCTAGTAGCATGTTGTTCAGTCTCCACATTTTTATCCTTTTCCCATTTTTATTCCTGTAATTTATTTCTAGTTTCATACTGTTGTAGTTGGGAAAAAATGCTTGATATAATTTCTGTCTTCTTAAATTTGTTGAGACTTGTTTTGTGACCTTGGTTGTTGTTCAGTTGCTCAGTCATGTCCGACTCTTTGTGACCCCATGGACTTCAGCACACCAGGCTTTCATGTCCTTCACCATATCCTGGAGCTTGCTCAAACTCATGTCCACTAAGTAAGTGATGCTATCCAGCTATCTTGTCCTCTATTGTCCCCTTCTCCTCCTGCCTTCAATCTTTCCCAGAATCAGGGTCTCTCTTAAGGAGTCAGTTCTTCGCATCAATTGACCGAACTATTGGAGCTTCAGCTTCAGCCTCAGTCCTTCCAATGAATATTCAGGACTCATTTCCTTTAAGATTGACTGGTTTGATCTCCTTGCAGTTCAAGGGACTCTCAAGAGTCTTCTCCAATACCACAGTTCAAAAGCATCAATTCTTTTGTGGCCTACCATGTGATGTATCCTGGAGAATGTACCATGTGAACTTGGAAAGAATGTGTACTCTTCTGTTTTTGGATGGAATGCCCTGTAGATAGCTATTAAGTCCCACTGGTCTATTTTGTCATTGAAGACCACCAGCTCCAGGTAAGGCCAACAGACTTTGGATTTGGGGAATCTCTCTGTGGAGTTGTTCAGTCCACATGTGACTAAATTGACTGATTCACTGTAAACTTCTAATTTGGAAATTATATTGGTTATTTGGATGAATTGATCAAGTGCCCATTTTGACTTCAGATAGCCATAGTGGAGGAGCCTGGTAGGCTGCAGTCCGTGGGGTCGCTAAGGGTCGGACACGACTGAGTGACTTCACTTTCACTTTCCCCTTTCACACATTGGAGAAGGAAATGGCAACCCACTCCAGTGTTCTTGCCTGGAGAATCCCAGGGACAGGGGAGCCTGGTGGGCTTCCGTCTATGGGGTCACAAAGAGTCGGACACGACTGAAGTGACTTAGCAGCAGCAGCAGCAGCCATAGTAAACCTTAGCCAGTTTCATGTACCAACTAATATATTGTCCAAAAGTTAAAACATGACTTTTTAGTTTTTCAGCAAAGTAGTGGAAGTCCTGGACACATGAAAAACGCTTTGGGCCTCCTGGAATATTTCAACAGAATAATTAGGCTATTTAGAATTAATCTCTCACCCTTCACCTCTATTTTGTTTTATAAAGTCAGGCAGGTGGGAATGTTGGGGTATCTTTTGATCTGTGTTGAAGACAGGTAACATGATACTTTGAACTTTTTGCTTTCCCCAGAAGTTCGCTTTTTGCAGTTTCTCCCTTTCACTGAACCTTTCTGCCAAACACGTCATCTTTCCCTTGCAATGCCCGATTCCTGCTCTGTCCTTGAAAACATTCTTTGATCTTTCTTCTTTTTGTCAGCATTTCATTTTGGTAGAGTTGCTCAATGAAATACTGCATAAATACTCTTATTAGAGTTTGAAATGATATCCCTTGAGATCTTTGTAGTTTTCTGGTTTCAATGAATATTCAAGTACTTATCCAAAAAGTCTCTTTCCTACTGCTGAGTAGTTTACTTTTTTGCCATATATAACTCAATTCCACTTATGTAAACAAACACACACACATAGTGTCATCGTTAGTGAGAGGGACGCTATCTAGCTGTTAGCTATTGGCTTCATTTGCTCATTGACAGACTCTTAATTCATATTTTCACATTCCAATATAGTGGATGAGCTACTTTAAAAGGTGATTATAGCACTATATTCATTCAATAGATAATTATTGAACATTACTTAAATTTTAGGCACTTGCTAGTGACTAGGGGTAAAATGTTGATCAGACATGATAAATGCCCACATTACTAGAAAAGATAGAATTTAATCCAATACTTACACTAATAAATATAAAATTATACTGATAACTAGAAGGTAATGGTAGGTGTGATAGGCTGAAAGCCTACAAGAAAGGATTTGATCTAGTTAAGTGTGTAAGAGAAGGCTTCTCTGTAGAAATAATGGTTACGCTAATACCTGAAAGAAGAGTGGTTACCAAACAGGTGGACAAGGTAGGGATATGTTGTATTCATGTGCAAAGGCTGAGGGTCAGGAAGAAGAGTGACATGTTTGAAGCCTAAAGAACCAGATTAGTTGAAAGAAATCATGTTAGAATGCATCAGAGAGCCACCATCAAGGAAGCCCAGGTTTGCAAGACCAAGGTCCAAGAGCAAAGGAAAGCATACTCAGATAAGCTGCACTTATGCATCTATTTTTACACTTAGGCATTTGCTGATCCAGGAACTGGAAAAAAAAAAAGCTAGGCAGATGGAGCAGCCGAGAGCTTTCTGCAGTTTCAATGCACTGAAAGATAAAAGTTGGAGTTTAGAGTTGCTAATGTAGCCAAAACTTGAAGGGTTAGGAGAGGAGGCAATTACAGAGAAGTGGTCAGAAATTCTTTCTGAGCCATTTGCTAAGTTGGAAGCTATGAAGATGTAAGGAGAGACGCTAAGACACCTGATGAATAGCTCATCCAGGAAGATAAAGAGCTGAGCAGACATAGAAGCAGTTTCCTGAGTCTGGGAAAGAAGGGGTGGGAGTTTCAGAGCCCACAGAAATGGAGGGGTACTGGGAAAGAATCCACACTTTCAGCTGAAACTCTTACAGGACTACACTCTGAGAGTAAGTGTATGATAAGCATAGGACTGTGTCAGAAACACGTTAGCCCTAACAAATCTTGACACTCCACTTTGACTGGATCAAGGTAGTCTGTCTGTACTCCTCTTGCTAGAAGAAAAGTAAAACTTTCCTGGAAAAAGATACCATCTAGAGCCTCTATAATTTTAAAAATATATTGTCCAGGATACAATGAAAAGTTACCAGACATGCCAAGAAACTGGACCAAATGTCGAAAAACAAAGAAACAAAAAAATTTAGAAAGAGATCTATAGCTAATCCACATATGAGAATTATCAAGTAGGAATTTAAAAATAGCTGTAGTTAATACGTTCAAGAAAGAAGAAAGCGAATTTCACAAGAGAACTGGATTATATTCTTAAAAATCAAGTGGAAATTCATAAGTAAATAATAAAAGAAGTAAACTCCGTAGATGGGTGTGTGAGTTTAGGTGTTTTTAGAAGATGACACCAATACCATAATAGATGTGCAGGAGATAATATTGGAAGAAACAGTCGTGCAAGAGGAGGAGGAAGCAAAAGGTGGAAAGATGTTTCAAATCACAATGCAGGTCTAATTCCCGTGAGAGGAGAGGATGATCAAGGTAGGTAAAGTCTCAGGATTCAGAACATTTCCAAGAAGGGTTTAGTGGGGCTAATGAGGAGTCCCCAGGTCAAAGCTGCTCTCTTGAAAAGTCTTTTTGTTGGAGTTGTCCTGCTTTAGTAGCCTTCTGTGCCCCTCACTGGCTGGGAGTTGCCCACAGGAGGTGTAGCCTCTGTGTAGACATGGTGGTGGATTCAGAGGGTCAGAAGCTGGGGCAAGCAGTCAGTTATGACCCCCATAACAGGAGATCTGAATGGTGTATTTCCACTGCCATTGCAATCTACCCATCATCATGTCACACAGCTCTACTTCTCTGTGCAGGTTCAGGGAGCAGCTCCTTCATGGTTCTCTGGGCTTCTTTTCTTGAAGGGAACACTAGACATGGGAATTAATGGGATAAACTACAGACCCTGTGGCTGAAGTTCATCTTGGAGGTATAACTGGTACTTACGTTAACCTTTTCACACTATCCATTTTAAATTACCCTTACCCTCAGCTGTCACCTCAGCAAGTCCTGGTGGCTATGTGACCTTCATCTCTTTCGCTAAGTTCATTTTATTTGTGTGGCCCTGGAGAAGGAAATGACAACCCACTCCAGTGAGTTGGGTTGGGAGAATCCCAGGGATGGGGGAGCCTGGTGGGCTTCCGTCTATGGGGTCGCACAGAGTCGGACACGACTGAAGTGACTTAGCAGCAGTAGCAGCATGCCATTTTGGGGTTAGCTGGTGATAAAGACTGATCAGGGTCGTTTAGTCTGCTTGATTGTTCAGTGCCTCTTGTGTGGTGGATTCTTTCTGGTGGGCATTAATATGTGATAAAAAAGATTCTCACATTTCATGCTCATGCCCTGATATCCACCCATAAGCCTCTATCTCAGACTTCTCTGTCTCAAAACTTTCAGGCATATTCCTTTCAAGTCCCTAACTAGAATCCAGGCCACTAGTTGTCACCTTAAACTTATACAATGTCATATGTCAACTGTATCTCAATAAAGCTGGAAAAAATAATAAGAAAATATAAAAAGAATGGAAAGGATATATCATGCCAGGTTAAACCAAAAGAAGGCTGGTATAGCTTAACTCATATCAAAGTTAGAATTTGACCTATCCTGTGCTGAATTCAACACTCAGAGAAAACCAAGTTTTCTAATACTGAACAGCCAAAATAAGTAAAGGGAGGATTTTCAAAGATATCTTGAAAATTGTTATGATGGATTATCTAAATAAAAGATCAAAAATTATTTGAAGCATATTAATCATTTGAGATGAACATTGAGTAAATATTGATAATGCTATTAATAATGTTCAACTTTGAATGGGATGTTTTTAGGTAGGGAAGATTTGTGAAAGTTTCATGACTTAATGTCCAAGTGTGCAAATAAAGGTAAAATTGTAAAGTGTGCTCTATAATTATTTCCCAAAGCACTTTAAAAATTTTAATGATAATGCTGTCTATAGTGAAACCTCACATTAGTTCGGAAAGGAGCATAAAACTTTGGAAAGCTCTGAATGAGTTAGATTTAGACTATCTAATACTTTAGTAAAGAACAATGGCCCATTTAATTGGATAGGAAATAGCAATTGCTTCAAATTACTCTGTCTTTTAACAAACCATTATCAGTCTAACAAGGTGTAACTTACCTTATGTAGTGATTAAGGAAACGATGCTAGTATTTCTGAATTTGTTTCAAAAGTTAAAGAAGGTTAATGAATATGACAAAGGAAGTCAGGTTGGTGTTAACTTGAGATAATCCTCAACTTGAAAGTGTTTTGCCAGGGACAAGGACAGTGGCACATTTTACAAATTTGTTAACCTTGTAGGAAGGCTATATTCTGTCATAAAATAGTCTTCTTTTGAGTAAAATGGGCAAGAGGCAGGAACACTAATGTTGGGTCTTCATTCACAAAGAGAATCACAAGTCAGAAATGGAGCTGTGTCACCAATACCTTAGCATTTATTAATTGAATGAGACCACATAATAAGTACTTCCTTGGTGGCTCAGATGGTAAAGAATTGGCCTGCAATGCAGGAGACCCAAGTTTGATCCCTGGGTTGGGAAGATCTCCTGGAGAAGGGAATGGTAACCCACTCCAGTATTCTTGCCTGGAGAATTCCATGGACAGATAAGCCTGGTGTGCTGAAGTCCATGGGGTCACAAAGAGTTGGACATGACTGAAATGAAGTGGCCAAGAATATGGGTCTGCTACTTGCTGTGTGGCCTTGGGCAAGTTATCTAAGCCTTGGCTTCATTTTTCTTACTGTAAAAGAGGGCTTGGGGAATGTCCTGGCAGTATAGTGGTTCAGTTCAGTTCAGTTGCTCAGTCATGTCCGACTCTCCGCAACCCCATGAATCACAGCACGCCAGGCCTCCCTATCCATCACCAACTCCCTGAGTTCACTCAAACTCATGTCCACAGAGTCGGTGATGCCATCCAGCCATCTCATTCTCGGTCGTCCCCTTCTCCTCCCACCCCCAACCTTTCCCAGCATCAGAGTCTTTTCCAGTGAGTCAACTCGTCGCATGAGGTGGCCAAAGTATTGCAGTTTCAGCTTTAGCATCAGTCCTTCCAATGAACACCCAGGATCTATCTCCCTTAGAATGGATTGGTTGGATCTCCTTGCGGTACAAGGGACTCTCAAGAGTCTTCTCCAACACCACAGTTCAAAAGCATCAATTCGGCAATCAGCTTTCTTCACAGTTCAACTCTCACATCCATACATGACCACGGGAAAGACCATAGCCTTGACTAGACGGACCTTTGTTGGCAAAGTATAGTGGTTAGGACTCAGTATTTTCACTGCTGAGGGCCCGGGTTCAGTCCTTGGTCAGGCAACTAAGATCCTACAAGCCACATGGCATGGTGCTGCTCCCCCTTATCCCCCGCAAAAAACCTAACCAATAAAACTTTCCCTTTCAAGTTCTAGAACAGAATTTTAAAAACACAGTGCCAGATCATTTATCTTTATTTATCTCTCTGGATTACAATCTTTTAATGGCTTTCCATCACTCTTAGATTAGAATTGCCAGGTAAAATACAATATAAGTGTTACATGTTAAGTATAAGTATTGTATTACTGTAGTACAAGTATTGATGAGACAGTTAATAATAAAAGGTATTAGCTGTTTATCTGAAGAAAAATTAAAAACACAGTGCCAGGTATTTAATAAGTCTTCGGTAAGTATTAGTTCATTTTTATTAGAAATATCTGGCATATAGTAGAATATTAAATATGCACCCATACACATAATCATGTATATGTGCATATATGTATATGTTAATATATGAATCAATATATTAATATATGTATTCAGTTCAGTTCAGTTCAGTCGCTCAGTCGTGTCCGACTCTTTGCAACCCCATGAATCACAGCACGCCAGGTCTCCTCGTCCATCACCAACTCCCGGAGTTCGCTCAAACTCATGTCCATCTAGTCGATGATGCCATCCAGCCATCTCACTCTCTGTCGTCCCCTTCTCCTCCTGCCCCCATATATTAATATATTAAATAACATTGTATTATACAATATCTAGTGTTATATTAGATCTATATTATATATTTATATACATTAGATAAATATTCCGTTCCGTTCCGTCGCTCAGTCGTGTCCGACTCTTTGCGACCCCATGGACTGAGCCTACCAAGCTTCTCTGTCCATGGGATTCTCCAGGTAAGAATACTGGAGTGGGTTACCGTTTCCTTCTCCAGGGGATCTTCCCGACCCAGGGATCGAACCCGGGTCTCCCGCATTGGAGGCAGACGCTTTAACCTCTGAGCCACCAGGGAAGCCCAGATAAATATTAGAGTATATTAAATATTCAGATGCCTTTAATTCACAGAAAAAATATGAAGGGAAAGGAAATCCAGGTCTGACAACCTCTTAATATGCCCAACTTGAGAAAAGATTTATACCAATAGCTTCCTATACTGTTTATTACAAATCCCTGGAAATCTGTACTAAGGAAGACTCAATATTTTAGGAAATTCAAGAATCTAGATGTGCACATGTTGCCTTTTCTTCTAACTATTCACATTGTTAGCTTCTCTATGTTGGAAAAAGAAAATTAAGCAACTCTGTTCATACAAAAATGTGAGCCTTGGTTATGTTTATTCTCATGAAAATTCCTGGATAGTTCAAGGGGCTAGAAGAGGTGGTTTTAAGTACACATAAATAAGAATTACATAGATAACTGCTTCAATTTTCTATCAAATGTTTACTAAACACACTATCTAAAGCCTTTTGATTATTCCTTAATAGATGACCATTTGAATAGTTCTTTTGCTATGCAGATTCTCTTGCAATGAAGTTTACAACTCTAATATGGCTTCAATCCCCAGTTAATAGGACAATAGCACATTTTATTAACCTATTCCTTGGAGAATCTTTGCATTCAATTTGCTCTTCAACTCTTGGTGATATAGTAGTACAAAGAAGGAAAAAAGGTTACCCGCTTCTATGGGTAATTAAGATTTTATTTTAAAACTTAAATAAGTAATACATCTTTTGTAGTATATATATATGGGAAAGCGGGTTTTCTTGGAGGAAAATGAAACTGGTCTGATAAAGACAGACCCAGAGAACCATATCTCCAGTTAATACATTACAAAATGCCTGGCACACAGTAAATGCTAAGTAAATAAATCTCAGAACCCTGAGATTGAAATTTTCAAAAACATTCTTTTCATCAACCTGAACTTTCAGTTTTCTCTCTTCATGGTCCAGCTAATTTACCTGAGGAATTTTAAAAATATGCTAATAATTGGCAAGTCTCTTTTTCCCTTTCTTTCTTAAATGGTATTTATACTGTTGTGGACTTAATAACTGTGTAGGAAGTATAATAGAATGGTACTCAAAAGCCCAGCTCTGGAGTCAATACAGATCCTTTCCAGAGCCGTAAACTTGTTATTTTTATGTATATACACACACACACACACACACACACATCATGAAATAGTTATCATGGTAAGTTTAGTGAACATTCATCATCTCATATAGAAACAAAATTCAGGAAATAGAAAAAATATATCTTTTATTCAAGATGAGAACTCCTAGGACATTACATCTCTTAAAGTGAAAGTGAAATCACTCAGTCATATTCAACTCTTTTGCGTCCCCATGGACTGTAGCCCACCAGGCTCCTCCATCCATGGGATTTTCCAGGCAAGAATACTAGAGTGGGTTGCCATTTCCTTCTCCAGGGGATCTTCCTGACCCAGAGATCGAACCTGGTCTCCCACATTGCAGGCAGACTCTACCGTCTGAGCTACAAGCCTCTTAATTATCTTATAATTGGAAATTTGTACCTTTTTTTTCAGGTCTTGAATGTTTATTTTTAAAATTTTTAATTGAAAGATAATTGCTTTGCAATGTTGCCTTGGTTTCTGCCATACAACAACATGAATCACTCATAAATATAAACTTTTTAAAAAATTTGTATTTATTTATTTGGCTGCATTGGGTCTTAGTTGCGGCATGCAAACTCTTAGTTGTAGCATGTGAAATCTAGTTCTCTAACCAGGTCTCCTGCTTTGGGAGTGTGGAGTCTTAGTCACGAAACAAAGAGGGACGTTTCCAGAGCTGTAAACTTGAATAAATCACTTACCTCAGGTCCCATAATTATAAAATGTTTGTGTGTTTATTCAGTCAGTTGTGTCTGACTGTTTGCAACCCTATAAACTGTAGCCCACCAGGCTCCTCTGTCCATAAAATTCTCCAGGCAAGAATACTGGAGCAGGTTGCCATTTTCTCCTCCAGGGGGTTTTCCTGACCCATGGATTGAACCAGCATTGGCAGTCAGATTATCACTGCACCACCTGGGACACAATTGTAAAATGGGGGGAACAAGACTACCTCAAAATGAAATAACCCATATAGAATACTTGGCCACATTTTCATAGCCAGTGGAAAATCTATGAATTGCTGAGATTCAGAAATCCAGAAATTTAGAGAGATTTTAGAGCCCACAAATCATGCTCCCTAAGTAGTTAACTGGGCAGTCACCGTTCATACTTTCTCAAAAATACTATAATATATGGTTTCCCACCTGGTTCCCTTTTGTGATTATATTGGAGATGAGAGAGTTTGACATTCATTCACCAACATTTATTTAGCACTTCCTGTGTGTCCAGCATTTTGTAAGGTACTAACTAGAGATATAAAAATGAATAAAACAAGAAACAGATAATTTACAATTCACTGTGATTAATGCTTTGGGATCCTACTTCCTCTCTTCCTGCTTAACCAGCTTTATTCACTGAGTCCCCTGGAACAATTTACTTGGTTTAATGTAGACCTTTTCCTGTAGTTCCTTCAGGGCTTAATTTATGTTTAAAAAAATCTAGATGCATTTCTTTTCATTTTTCCAAAGTGGCAAAAGCTTATTCTCATTTATTCCCAAGTTGTTGCTGGGGTATGACCTTTCACCAGCCGGCAGAGACCCCTAATGAGGGCTGAATTGGCCATGTCTCATTCTGATGAATAATGGGACTCGTCACCCTCCAGTGCCCTCCAGATTTACTCACAGGTCCCTGGGGACATTGCCAGCAAATAAATCCCCTGATGTGCTATAGGATCTTTTTCTCCCGCTGAGGCCCTTCCTCGGCCTTCTCACTCATTCCTAAGCTGGCTTGCCTCAACTTCAACCAATCTGGATGTCAAACCTAGGATAACCTTAGTCGCCCAGGTGCATGTCTGCACCAGGCAGATTTCTAGACTCTCTGGTCTGTTGCAGGCAGATTCATGACCCTAGAAGTTTCCCCTTTTCACATCAGTGTCTCCTCAGTGTGTGATGTATTTGTTTGCTAACCTACAAGAACAGGTTCGATCCCCACAAGGGCTCACTCTTCACTTTGACTTATGCCCAGTGCAGTCAACTGTGTCTCCATACACACCGTGTGCTGGGTTGAGCCCTCCTGGCCTCTCTAAAGACATCCCTGGTCAACCTTGACCCTGAGCTCCATTTCCAAACACAGCCTTGGGAGGGGTGTGAGATGGGAGAAAACAGAATAAATCATGGCAGCAGGGCTGATGAATGGTTGTCTCAGGAACTCTGAAAATCTGCAGGTGCCAAACTCTGCCACTGCTACTGTCAGGCCCTTTGCAAGTAAGTATTTTATCCTATTATTTTGGAAGATTATTTTTGCATTCAGAGCAGAAGTATCCACTGAATAAACCAGAAGTACCCCAAAGAAATCACGGAACATTGCTTCTTAGGTTTGTTAGTTGTTTTGTGGCATATTATCCCACACCTCCTTACAGATGATCTGAGAGCAATTTTTGGCTTTCAGTGCAGGAGGATCAAAGAAACGCCTATCAAATGTTGCCCCTAATCGCTTTAGACAGTTCAAGCTTCTGCAATGCCCCAGTGTTTCAGTTTAACATTTACTGTTGTGTGTCTTGTGCAAATAGCTACAGTTGAAATTTAAGCCTGTTATAATGGGGGGCTGACCACGTGGAGCAGAGGGAGGAAGATTTCTACCAAAATTTGCCAGCTCCATATTTCGCCCTGGTTCTCCTGGGTAAGTTCAGGGTACCGGCTCCCATTCATTTCCTTCGGCAGCAAGCCCAGAAGCCCCCGTTCGCAGTGACTACAGACTGGATATTATCTAAACTCTCAGTGAATCGCAGCTGACAGTGCTGCTATTTCTAAGCTCCGGAATCACTCTTTGAACAAAATGCAAGTGCTGTGTCTTTTCAACCTGTTCTTCAGCGGCGGAAGCAGCAGGGTTCCAGCACTGTATAATAACTGTCAGAAACAATTTCTGCTCTGTAAGTGAGGTGAAGCAAAATGTCAAAATATTTGAATACATTTCATTGAGGATATCTTCTTTTAAATTAGTGAAGGCTAGAGAAGAAGAATCCCATTCTCTCGCATAATAAATATGCATGGAACCGGGGAGCCACGTGCATTCTAATAAAGCCGAGCCTGGGCTGGTTAATGCGGTATAGGTCCACAACAATAAAACACAATAATTACTAGTTAAAGAGATGCCAGTGTTGGCCTTTTACCACCATCCCTGAACATATAATTCATAATAAATTTAGTAAGGCTGAAGTCGGCCTGTTAATTAACCCATTTTCTACAATGATTGGGATGGAGGAAGCCACGATGTAATGCGGCAAGGCGCCCTCCCAAAGGTGCGCAGCACTCGCCGGTTGGACTCGGCATTTAGATCCATGCGCATCACCACAGGATCCTTGCTTGTGCTCATACAGGTGAGAACACCGGGGGAAAAGTGCAAAGGGAATAGCTTACTCTGTAACTACCATATTTGAGAAATGAAATTGCAGGACAGTACACACACTGACTGGTGGGTTTCCGGGACCTTTTTAAGAACCAACAGTTTAGGCGAGGAAAGCTGAGGAGAGGGGCTTAGCGACTCAGGGAGCTGGAGTAAGATGATGGACAGAAGCATACATTTTTCCTTTTTTCCCCTACTCAAAGCCATTAAAATGACAGAAAAGACAGAAACATGTCGCAGTGCTAGTAAATAGGAAAGGGTATAATTTTCTGCCAAAATTTAAGACATTTCTGGGCTACAGAGAATAGAAGGAATAAGACTGGTCAGAGCAGAGAGTCCCACAGTCTAACACAAACCAAGAAGAAAACCACTCTGAACTTGTATTTTTCTGAGTGTATGCTCTTCTTACCTGGTAAATGAATAGGAAGAGGAAAAAGAAGTCCTGGGAAATTATCAGGATTTTTTTTTTCCTTCTTAAAAACCTGTTATAGAGCATTCCCCCCTCCTTCCCCTCTCATCCTGAGCGGGATGTAGCAGAGGGGCTCATCACCAGGCTCTGAGTCAATAACTGCTGCCTAAAACTCCGGGAGTTGGTGATGGACAGGGAGGCCTGGTGTGCTGTGATTCATGGGGTCTCAAAGAGTCGGACACGACTGAGCGACTGAACTGAACTGAAGGACAAAGATGGGGCCCATGGAGTGCTGCAAGCTGGGTGCAGGACCTGAGGGAACACAAACTCCATGACAGATGTCGGGTGGGAAGCAAAGACAGTCATGTTCTCGAATGAATAATATGCTTCTTATTTTACCAGTAGAGAGGAGGAGTTTGGAGTATGTGGGCATAAATAAACTGATGGAAGACTTCTCCTCTTCCAGGCAGGACAGAGGCATGAGAGAGAAGCAGAGGAAACCCACTGTAGTTCTATACCTTCATCAACCTTACGCATTATTCATAAAAATGATCGGACAACTGAGGATCACCAGACATTGGATAAACACTAACAATATGAAAGAGAAGAACCAAGTGAACTAGCAGAATAAATGGAAATAGAGATAATTCAGAGAACGGAAGAAAACATTAAATCCATGCTAATTAGTGTCCTCTGGCTTTCCAGGTAGCTCAGTGGTAAAGAATCTGCCTGCAAGGCAGGAGATGAGGGTTTGATCCTTAGACTGGGAAGATCACCTGGAGAAGGAAATGGCAGCCTACTCCAGTATTCTTGCCTCGGAAATCCAATGGACAGAGGAGCCTGGTGGGCTACAGTCCATGGGGTTGCAAAAAAGTCAGACATGACTTAGCAACTAAATAAAAACAATTTGTATCCTCATGAAATTCTCATAACTATTGATTCATAAAAATAGAATTGTATGAAAAAGGAGCAATCAGAAAATGAAGAATTCTTGAAAATTAAAATTTCATTACTGAAATTTAAAAATTAACAGAGGTCTAAATAATAGAAAGGACTGAGTTGAATATGTTACTAATCTGGAAAGTAAAGTTGAGGAAATGTCTTAGAACCTAAAGGGCATTAGAGACAAACATATTGTAAAGACTAAGTTTAGGCGCTAAGACAATATCTAAATTCCAACATCCATCTAATTTTTTTTTTTGTAAAAGTCAGAAATAAATGAAGAAATAATAGAAATCATAGAAAAAATTGTCCCCAGTGTAAGTCACAAGCATCATATTGAAAGAGTCTAATGAGCAGTAAAGAAATTGAATGGAAATAGGCCCATAAATCATATTCAAATGAAGTGTCTGAGCTAAGATATTTCAAGAGTAAGAAATTTGTTAATAACACATACAAATTAGTTAATAGTTTAAAAGATAAAAGCTGTATTAATAGTCAAAATAATATGTTTGTACATGTTCACTATTACTATTCACATTATATTGGGTGGCTAAAGAGGAGAGTGAAAAGGTTGGCTTGAAGCTCAACATTCAGAAAACAAAGATCATGGCATCTGGCCCCATCACTTCATGGGAAATAGATGGGAAAACAGTGGAAACAGTGTCAGACTTTATGTTTTTGGGCTCCAAAATCACTGCGGATGCTGACTGCAGCCATGAAATTAAAAGATGCTTACTCCTTGGAAGGAAAGTTATGACCAACCTAGACAGCATATTAAAAAGCAGAGACATCACTTTGCCAACCAAGGTCTGTCTAGTCAAGGCTATGGTTTTTCCCGTGGTCATGTATGGATATGAGAGTTGGACTGTGAAGAAAGCTGATCGCCAAAGAATTGATGCTTTTGAACTGTGGTGCTGGAGAAGACTCTTGAGAGTCCCTTGTACCGCAAGGAGATCCAACCAATCCATTCTAGAGGAGATCAATCCTGGGTGTTCATTGGAAGG